>NW_023270415.1:37609614-37652548 GCF_011800145.1 Mirounga leonina | reverse complement strand
AAGGAGGAAGGAGAAGGAGGAAGGAGAAGGAGGAAGGAGAAGGAGGAGGAGGAGGAGGAGAAGAGGAAGAAGAAGAAGAAGAAGAAGAAGAAGAAGAAGAAGAAGAAGAAGAAGAAGAAGAAGAAGAAGAAGAAGAAGAAGAAGAAGAAGAAGAAGAAGAAGAAAGAATAATAATAATATTGAATTTCTCTGTACCAGTGCCTGGAAGTCTAGGTGACAGTTTTCTTCAATAAACAGGTGAGAGACAGAGCAAGCTCTCAGGAGGCTCCTTGTGAGCCCTCCAGCCCTCCTGGCCTCCCTGGGTGGATACAAACTAGCACCAATCCTGGCTCTGTCGGGATTGCTATGTAGTTTCTACACTTCCGTTTCCTTTTAATCTCTTTAAAGCTACATGCTTGTTACTTGTGTACAACGGATACCTGTATTGCTACACTGTAAACTCCTTGATGGCAAGTACTCTGTAACAAATGCACCTTCAGTACCGTCCCACATAGCAGTCCCTCAACAAGTATATTTTAAATAAATAAATAAAATGCAGGGGATCTCTCCTGGAGATTGGGGTCCTAAAAAGAAGCTTCTGTGACTCCAGGTTTCTCTTCAGAGAGTGCTCAGCACAGGGCTGCCCTGAATCGTGTGTTTTAATGTATGCTTTTTTTTTTTTTTAAAGATTTTATTTATTTATTTGACAGAGAGAGAGAGAGCCAGAGAGGGAACACAAGCAGGGGGAGTGGGAGAGGGAGAAGCGGGCTTCCTGCTGAGCAGAGAGCCCTATGCGGGGCTCGATCCCAGGACCCTGAGATCATGACCTGAGCCGAAGGCAGACACTTAACGACTGAGCCACCCAGGTGCCCCTAATGTATGCTTTTGAGTTATTTTTCCATTAATGTATTAGATTCTTTATTATTGGAGTGTCAGACAAGATAATCAAGATTCACTCACTCAAGTAGTTCTTCTTCCCATTTTCCACCCTTTAAACTGCTAAATAAACTAATGCGGCCATGTCCATATAACACCCAGAACTACCTACAATCCAAATGCTCCTCAGCACTATTTTCTAACGTAATACAACTGTACATATTTATTTATAAATTTATTTATTATTTAAAATTTATTTAAAATAAAATAATAAAATTTATTATTTAAAATTAAGATTTTGTTAGATTAAATATTTATTTATTTATTTATTTATTTATACAACCAGAACAAGTTATCATTCTTCACCTAGGCCTTCGGAGCTACAGGTCAGTTGGGATTGTAAATTCTTGCTTTACATAAAAACAAAAAGTAAGAGTGAAGTGATCTGGGGCAATATGAGAGAACACAGAACCTGTGGGCCTTCTGACTATAACAGCACTTGTGATCATTATGAGTTGCAATGAGTATCTGTAAGCATTACTGACTATAGGAGAAAAGCATGCCATCAGAAAGATTTGTAATCAGAGAGACATGGGAGTTAAATGACATGCATAATTGAGTGTTTGCAAGTGAAAGGCACAGACGTGAGTCAAAGAAAATGCTACCTATAGCAAGACCAAGCCTGTATGATAACTTTCTAGAACATCTCTTAAAATAAAAATATACTTACATTTCTATGAACTAAAAAAGAGACGTCAATCAAAGTAAGAATCCATAAAATATGGTGAGGATTAAGAAATATAGGTTAATAACAGATTACTGAAGCAAATCAGACGAAATACCAAAATGGATGGCACAAAAGATCCCAGAAGATTAAGAGGTTGAAATCGATCTTATCAAGAAGTTACATAGCTGTTGTATTCCTGCCCACCTCCATTTATATTGGATAATGGCAAAGCCCTCTACCCTACCACTAGGGATCCAAACTCAGGCATCTCTGACAAGTCCTGCACACAACAGTCAGAATATTTCTATCAATATTTTATTCCTTAATCATTCAGGAGATAACAGGCATACTAAAACTTACTTTTGTTTTTATAGGCCCTGGTTGAATTACATTAAATCGCAGTCCATATCTACCCCATTCTGCTGCAAGAGACCTAAAAATTAAAATAAACACCACTATTTTAATATTCTAAAATATTATACTATATGTCAAAAATACTAATAATCCAGACTCACTGCATGCTTGCTATATGCCAGAGACTACAACCCCAACAAGTAGGTACTATTATCATTCCTCATGTTACAGACAAGGAAACTGAGGCACAGAGAGATTAAATCACTTGCTCTGAGTCATCTGGCTACTGACAAACCTCAAGTGGTCTAGTTCCAGAGTTTGTGCCTTCAGTCACTCTGCTGTAATATCTACCATTTGCATCTTAGTGTCCTTAATCACAATGCTATACTACCTACCACTTACATTTCAGAACTAAGTCTAATATCAAAATACATTTTTAGAATAAGTATCATAATTTAGCATAAAGAGGTGAGAGAATCATGCCCCTCCCCCACATTTTCTGGAGTTCAGTGCAACATGTACTACTTATATATAGTACATTGGATTACAATGTTTGCAACATCATGAGTACTTTTAAGTAAGAGATGGATTACATAGATATAAAATATTAACCACATCCATGTTTAACGAGGCTTTAATACAATTGCTGCACGGCACTCAAAGGGAAATAGGAATCTAACAAAATCTTACTAAATGTCATGAAGCAAAATACAACAATAATAGCAAACATGGAAACTTCAAGCAATCTGTTTTAAAAGCCTACTTGATAGACAGGTCTAACTTTTATTATCTAAACTCGTTTTAGGACTTTATACTCATGTATATCTGTGTGTATATATACTGAATCTAGTTTTAAAAAATGACTTAAGGTAACAACTTTTAAAAAATACATATAACGCAAATGAGGAAGATAAAATCGTTTAAAGGAAAGAGAGGACACAGACAAAAGAAGGAAGCAGGAAAGGAGAAAGGAATTGAAAAATGGATAAGGAAAGATAAAGGAGCCAAGAATGGAGCTAATAACTAAATGTTTTGTGGCATTCTATACAATCACAATAGGTGGGTCACAAATTTGCATCCATTCTTTCCAAGATGCAATGCAAAAAAGGTAAGCCCTAATCAGTTACACACTTTGCAGTGCCCGTAAGGGAAAGGCAAGGTAATTTCTCAGGAAAAGCACAATTGTTCCTGATAAAAAAATCAGAAAAATATTTTTTTCAAAAAGACTTCTAAAATGAAAATTGTATAATACAGTAAGACAATACTGTATCCTTGCAATAGATACAAAGAGGTAAGTCTTACAAAACTGTAAGATATCAATTAATATAGTCTGACAAGATCACTTCAAAAACTCATTCTATAGGATAGGGGGCAAGTGCTCCAAGTACAGTCTGTTAATCTATCTTAATCCATGGATGCATTTTAGAGAATGGGTGAACTGCATCTCTTTCAGGCAAATCATACATAAAAATTGCTTCTGAGTGATGCTTTTGACAGAATTCATGACTATACCTCCCCTTGGCACATACTTGCAGTGCACCTGCTTCAAACTGCTAGGGAAGCAGCAACTTCAGGTCTTAACAGAATTACAAGCTGAGCACAGTTTATGGTATCCTGTGAAAAACTGAGCAACCTATTAAGGAAACCTGCCTAGAGGAAAAGCCATCCTATCTCTGCTCAGAGGTGCAACAGATACACTTTTTCCAGTCCTAGCTCTCATTAAATTAGCTTATATTCTGAAGAACTACCATAACATGATAAGAAATCCACCTCATGAGCTTGTTTTGCATGTTGAGATGCAAAGCACAATATACTCAATATATGTTAGCCATTATGTTGTTAAATCAACAGATGCTTATTGTGTATTTACTATGTGTTAACATTTTGTAAGTGTTATTTACCCTCTAAGGAAGGCAGTCTCTGCCTCTCAAGACAGCAGTCCTCTCTCAAGGGAGGTTAGCTTAGTTGTATAATAAACTAGTTACTCTGCTGGGAATTGTGTAATGTGCACCATGACTGCTTACAAAAAAGTACCTAAGTCTAGTGAGAGTAAGAGGGAAGCCTTCCTGGAGGAGGTGATATTTGAGTTGACACTTGAAGAAGGATTAGGAGTTTATTGTGGGAAGCAAGGGGGAGGAAAAGAGGATGGGAGATAATAGGGTGTAGGATGGAGAAAAAAGACAGCCCAGGTAAATGGGCCAGTATGAGTAAAGGACAAAGGTACAAACAACATGCAGTATTTGGTGACCTACAAGGCCTATTCCAGTATGACTGTGTCCTATAAAGTATGAGAAGAGGACTGACGGGAACTCAGGCTGGAAAGGAAGTAAACATTTACCAAGTATCTACTCCATGCAATATGCTATGCAATAAAACAAAACAAAACAAAAACAAGCAGCACAGAATCACAGTTCTTAAAGGACATGACATTGAAACCTCTAACAAGATCAAAGTTCCCAAAAAGACAAATACTGATACTGTACAAATGATGCCAAAATAGTCAAGTTCTAATTCCTTATTTCCAATGCCACCTGACATTAAAAAAGTAATTACCTCTATTTACACTAAGATTCCACTTCTAAGTATAGTAATATGTCTTTTTATCTCAAACAAATGTGTATTACTGATTTCAATGTTGAAAAATACTTTGAGACTACTGGAAGAAAAGAACAATGATGTTTTGGCAAACACTGAGCACCAGCCATGCACCAGGTCCTGCTGAGAAATAAGTATACTGAGATGAATAAGGTATGGTCCCTCCCTCACAGAACTCACATCCCAGTGGGGAGGCCACATAGCTTTAACAATATGTTCGAAAGCAGCCTTGCATGTCCTTCTCTGTGTCCTTACCATATTGGTACATGACCTTCATTTTAGAATCTATAACTAGATTTTTAGAATTTTAGAATCTATTTTAGAATCTATAAATCTATAGATAGCATTTATTTATTAGTGTGTTAGTCTTCTCACTAGATTGGAATAAACAAAGTTTTAAGGGTGCACAGAGTAGAGAATAATTAATTCTGTTCTAAAGCAATGAGAGAAAACCTCCTAGAGGAGGTGATATGATGACAGCCTTGAAAGCAGGGAAAATATCACAGCAAATTCCAACAGCAGCATAGCCCAGACATAGAGAGATGAAAACGCATGGCATATTTAAGGAAATACAGAGCAGTTCAATAGAGATTAAAACACAAGAAAAACAGTATAATGCTATCCCCTCAGGGGAGGATGAGAACTATTCTACTTCTATCAATACCCTATCCCTGGACCTAGCGCAGTGCCAGGCACACAAAAAGAACACAATACACATTTATCCAATTAATCAATGAATAAACAAAGGCCAGGGACAAGTTTATTTAGAATACCATACTAAGGTTTGGCTTTTATTCCAAAGAATAATGAAAAAATGATCTAAGATTTTAGCTAGGGAGTATCATAAGCAGACATATTTTTAGAAAGATGATTCTGGTGGGAAGATGAATAAAAAATAAAGAGGGAAGAGACTGGTAGCAGAGAAACACATTATAGGATTATTACAGTAAGCCATGATGAGAACCTACATTATAACAAAGACAGTAGAAAAGGCCAATGGGGAATAGATTCGAAAAGCAATCATATGCTGCTGAGAAAAGGCCACAAGATCTGGCAAGTGGTCACTGGTTTATGTTAGTCCTATTAATCTTGCACAGCAGGTACAATATAAGGATGAAGGTGTGTTTAACAGAAATTAGAAACAGCACCGATAAAGATATATGGGAGAGCAAAAAGGCTATAGTCCTGTGCTATCTCATATGGCAGCTACTAGCTACATTTGGCTATCTAATCTTAATTTTAAAGTAATTAAAATTAAATACAATTTAGTTTCTCAGTGACAGTAGCCACAATTCAAGGGTTTCGTATGTGGCTACTGGATAGGGCAGATTTATAAAACATTTCCATCACTGCGGAAAGTTCTATCGGACAGTGCTGATATAGACAAATAAGACTTATCCAAGAGCTAGAACGTCTGTTTCTAAGTGAATCCAAGTTAATCTTTGGTTTTACTTTTCTCTGGATGGAGACTAGAAAGGAGAAATTAAGCTCCATGAACTACCAAAGTACATTATTTATCTCCGGTGCTGGGATTATCATAGTAGTACTCACTTGCTCATGGCTTCCACTCCTGCTTTTGCAGAAGCACTTGGTACTACAAAACCTGACCCACTTTCAGCATAGATGGTTGTAATAGCAAGAAATGCTGCTCCTGAAATTCGAAAAGGATATAGTAATTAACAATACAGCTAAGTCAATTCACATCAGGAAAATATGATTTACAAGAATGGGATCTGATTCAAGAGGATTTAACAAAAATGTAGCATTTTTTAAACTTCAGTAGCCCTAAATTAATGAGAGAGTAATCTAATAAAATTGCTAATCTTGCTGTCATTCAAGATGGCCCAGTCTGTGCTTACCTGAAATCCTATGGCAGGTGAGTCAAGACAGTGACCCAAAACTCAGAGGCATGGCCCTATAACCCCCTGCATAATCAGCTGGATTGGATTTCCATGAACTAAGCACCCACTTAAATAAGAATAAATCAGGGACGCCTGGGTGGCTCAGTCGGTTGGTTAAGCATCTGCCTTCAGCTCAGGTCATGATCCCAGGGCCTTGGGATGGAGCCCCACATTGGGCTTCCCTGCTCAGTGGAGAGCCTGCTTCTCCCTCTCCCTCTGTTGCTCCCCCTGCTTGTACTCTCTCTCTCTCTCTGACAAATAAATAAATAAATAAAATCTTAAAAATAAGAATAAATCAGAATCAAGACTATATTAGCAGGGACTTGACTTCCAGCCATGATGGACTTGCCCTCCCCCTGTAAACAGCAAGAAAACTGTATAAGATATATAATTATATGATACAACTATTTTTAGATATTGTACAGCAAGCAGGGAAAGACAATGATCCCTGAGAGAAGAAAAATGAAATGAGCCCTAAGGTCACCCCAGACTTTTGCCTAAAGGTACTATACATATACTATATACTATATAGTATACTATGGTGTAAACTACAAATATACACATACTGTATATATATGTATATACATACATATACTGTACACTATATAGACTGTGAGATAAGGAGGGGAAATACAAGCAAAACATAGCACTCTCACTGAGTTGAGGAGATGGAGATCAGAGTTTGGGGAGACTGAGCAAGTTGGAATTTGTGAGGAGAGTTCCCCCAGGGAGGGAAGTATGCAGAGATAGAGCTCCATAAATCTGCAGAGTATCTCCTCGAGTCTTTGGCCAAATATCAAGCTGTACACGTTTAAGGGGAGATTTCATTAGACCAGGCAAAGAACCGCCAGGGAGCTGTAAGCTGAACAATTCCCAGAGCTCACATAGGCTGGGAGATGAGTGAGTTCTAGGCAGCTTCACTGAACATCCAGGACTTTCAGTGGAGAATTCAGAAAGGCCAGGCCTTATTAGGAGAGTTAAACTGGGTGGCTCAGTTGTTAAGTGTCTGCCTTCGGCTCAGGTCATGATCCCAGGGTCCAGGGATCGAGCCCTGCATCGGGCTCCCTGCTCAGTGGGAAGTCTGCTTCTCCCTCTCCCACTCCCCCTGCTTGTGTTCCCTCTCTTGCTGTGTCTCTCTCTGTCAAATAAATAAATAAAATCTTTAAAAAAAAAAAAAGAGAGAGTTGAATTAGCTCAAAAGTAAAGGCTACTCTAGATGTACCCAAATAAAGCTTAAAAATGAACACTGAAATGATGGAGCTGATCCACAAGTAACTTAACTATATGCTAAAATAAAATTCAAAACACTTCAAAGGAAAATTTTAATACACATACAACACTCAACAGCATAACATTCATAGCTCGCAATCAAAACTTGCTACACAAAAAAGACACAGAAGTATAACTGGGAGAAAAATCAGTTAATAGAAAGAGCCTCAGAAATAACAGGAAAGATGGAATTAGCAGACAAAGACCTTTAAAAGATACTGTAAATATTCTAAAAGATTTCAAGGAAAATGAGTGTAATAAGTGAAATGCAAAATGCAAAAATAAAACCAAATAGAAGTTCTAAAGCAAAAAAATACAATATCTAAAGTGAAAAATTAAAGCATGGGCTTAGTTGTAGAAGAAAAGATCCATGCTCTTGAAGACAAGGCAACACCTATCATTCAAAATGGAGGATCGATGGAAGGAAAATAGTTGGGAAGGGAAAAAAACAACCAGAGCTTCAGTGAGTTGTAGAACAGTATCTAGCATGCTAACATGTGTACAATTGGTGTCCCAGAAGGAAGGGGCAGAAAAATCACTTGGAGAAACAAGGTTTGAAAATTTTCCATATTTGGCAAAAACTATAATCCAGGGTGCTAAACAAATCCTAGGCAGGATAAATACAAAGAAAACCATACCAGGGCATATTATAAGCAGTCACTCGAAACCAGTGATAAAGAGAATATTTCTTTTTTTCAACATGTTATTTTAAATAATCTCTACACCCAACGTGGGCTTGAACTTACAAGTCTGAGATCAAGAGTCACCTGCTCCACCAACTGAGCCAGCCAGGTACCCAAAAGAGAAAATCTTAATAGCAATCAGAGGAAACAGAAAACAACATAAATAAGGGAACAGATAATAAAAATATTCACTGACATCATCAGAAACAATGTTAGCTAGAGAACAAGAGAATGATAACTTGAAGGTGCTGAAAAAGAAAAACAAAACAAAACAAAACAAAAAAACCTGTTAACCCTGAATTCAGTACACAGCAAAAATAGCCTCAAAAATAAAAGCAATATTTTCTGACAAACAAAGGCTGCAAGAATTCAACACCAGCAGATGTGCACTACAAGAAATACTGAAAAAAGTTCTTTAGGCGAAATAAAAATGATACTAAATAGAAACTCAAATCTTCAGATGAAATGATGGCTGTCAGAAGCAGTAAATATGTCAGTAAACATTTACATTTTTGGTTTTCCAAATTGCTTTTGAAAATAACTGACTGTATAAAGCTATATTAAAAAGTGACACCAAACTTACAGTAATCAACAGTGCTTGGGACATAATAGGTTCTCAATAAATTGAATGAATGAATGAAAGTTTAAAATAATAATCTTTAGCTGCTAAGAAATCAGTGATTTTCTATTTCTTAATTAGGCTCTACACTAGAAAATATTGCAAGTTTAATATTTGCAAAAGGATGAAACTATATATATTTTATAAAGCAGTACATACTTTAAGAAATTTAAAGGACTACAAGTTTGAAAGATAATAAAAATAATTTGAAGAATATTCAGATACATTTTATTCCTCCTCCAAAAATATTTAGTTTCTCTTCCCTCTGCATTTTCCAAAATAGTAACAAAACTCTGCACATCCTGGACAACATGAGGGGTGAAAAGTGGGGCAGGAGTGCCATTTTGAGGGTATGAGAAATAATGGTTAATCATTATGTTAACTCCTTTTTATATCAAACTCTGCTTCTTTCAGAGCTCTGAAAATTACTTTGCTTCCAAAATCACTCTGTGGAAAAGGGGGGATGTAGAACAATCATGTACACAATTACAGAACATTGACAACAGATGCTATAACTGCATCACTCTTACAGCAAAATCATAAAAACTACTTAAAAAGTGATAATTACTTATATAAAGCAAATGCTGCAGTAGAAAGTGCTCTAACTTCTGATTCAGATTTAACAAATGTTTATTCAGGTGTGAAAGAGGAAGAATTAAACCATTTTATATAATTCAGATACTGAAGATGAAAGATACTGTTCTTTTCTTTCTCCCTTTAGGTTTTATTTTCTCAGCCTAGAAGATCTGGGTCACCCACTGCTTAGAATGAGACAGCGCTGCCTCTGAGTGTAAGAAGGAGGTAAAATTTTGAAACTGTACTATCCTAACTGGGTTAAAGCTGCAGAGTAGAACAACACAGCTGGACTTTAAAGAATGAACAGTGGTAGAGCGCCTGGGTGTCTCAGTCAGTTAAGTGTCCGACTCTTGATTTTGGCTCAGGTCATGATCTCAGAGTCCTGGGATAGAGCCCCACGTCAGGCTCTGGACTCAGCGTGGAGTCCGCCTGAGGATTTCTCTCTGTTTCCTTCTGCCCCTGCCCCACTCACACACACTCTCTAAAATAAATGAATAAATCTTAAAAAAAAAAAAAAAAAGAATGAAAAGTGGTGCTAAAAGCTCAAAAATAAAGAATTCTCAGATTCCCATTGAGGATTATTAGTCATATTAGTCAATTAGACAATTAGTCAATTAGTCATTGATAAATTTTCTTTTTGAAGAAAGGCCAATTCTTTAATTTTTTTATGTTTTTATTTTTTCTTTTTTTAAAGATTTTATTTATTTATTTATTATTTATTTATTTATTTATTTATTTATTTATTTATTTATTTATTTGTCAGAGAGAGAAAGAGTGAGTACAAGCAGGGGGTGCGGCAGGCAGAGGGAGAAGCAGGCTCCTCGCTTAGCAAGAAGCCTGATGCAGGATTTGATCCCAAGACCCCGGGATCATGACCTGAGCCAAAGGTAGATGCTTAACTGACTGAGCCACCCAGGTATCCCAAGGCCAATTCTTTAAATTAGAATAACTTCCTATAGAAGAGGTTTGGAAATGCCAAATTTCTAACATCCCAGTGCAGACAAGCAGAAATGAATCTGTTATTTATTGAGATCAAGTAAATGGAGAAAGGGAGAAATAGCCTGTCTTTTTTTTTTTTTTGTAGAAAATGGTTTATCAATTCCATTTTTTTTGTATAAAACACACAGGAGAAACCTAGCCAGTCAACACACAAGTGCTGCCACATGGAAAGGTACTTTATCAAACTTTGAGCCTAAGAACATACAAATGTCTCTTATCGCATCTACAGGAACTATCTATGCTTTTCCATCTGTCTCTTTTTAAAATTCCACATATCCCCATTATTTCTTCTGTCCCAGGTATAGTACAATGATGGGGAGGAAGAGGGTTAGTTAAAACAATGCTCTAATGGTTTTCTGCTGTCCCTTCTTTCCAATCAGAGACTTGTGGATGTGCGGGATCACACCACCCCCAGTGATGGTAGCCTTAATAAGAGAATCCAGCTCTTCATCACCACATATTTCAAGCTTCAAGTGGCTTCATTACTTAAAAACGGTAAAAAATAATAACAAAGAAACACTAAAAATCACAGTCTAGAGACAGCTGGCTGGCTCAGTCAGTGGAGCATGTAACTCTTGATATCTGGGTTGTAAGTTCGAGCACCACATTAGATGTAGAGATTACTTAAAAATAAAATCTTTAAAAAAAATCACATTGTCTATTAAAAATAATAAAATGCAAGATTATGTCCAATTTCAAAAGACTCAAAAGTTCTAAAATCTAGTTTCAATCCAAGTTATGAAAATTAAAATAATAAACAATTTTAGTTCCCATAACCAACAGAGGTAGAATAGTATAAAGATATCTGGGCCTGAATATTGATTCTACTATTTACTAGTTGTACAGCTGTGTGACCTTGGCCAAGTCACTTCCCTGCTCTGGGCTGAGGATTTAACATCTGTAAAATAGGAAAATAGGGAGTGTCCAGCAAAAGTCATTCAATTTTACGGATTACTCATTAATTAATTGTTGCTGTTGATTCTACCTATTATTCTTTTACCCTCATGAAAAAAGCACCATTTTGAAACCGATAATATCCAGCTTTTTAACTACTACCTGTAACTTCAACTGATGTTTGTCTTCCCAGTTACTCTGCCAATTGTGCTGAAATTTGACTCCTGGCCTTAAACCTACACAAGCATCTGTAGCCACATCTCAAACCCAACTTCTGTCATCATCCTGATAGAATTCAACAACCAGGTGGACAAGATTAGAAATCTCACAGTTCTATGATCTCCCCATTCCCAACAACCTTCACTACTACCCAACAGAGCCACAACCTGAGCTTTGTCATCATGCCAAAATATGGATACAGTGCCTCATTCTCTAGATCCTGTCCTTCCAGTTCTCTCACACCCTCATACCGCACGTGCTCCTTGAGACCTCATTATAAATTCTGGGTTTTTTCTTCTCATATTCTTTAGGCTTATAATTCCCTCCTGCTCTAACTTGCTTATTTACCACCTAGACAATTACATGAATTAATCACTTAATGCCTAGCCACCATGTTGTCTCAAGACATCCATCCTCAATTCAATACTAGTACTGCTTTCTCCACTCTTACAAGGAAGGGATTTTAACACTATTACAAACTGAGGGTGAATGCCATTGGAAAGATACATCTGCAGTTTCACCTAGGCTCTCAACATCACCCATCAACTTTTTCCATACCCCAGAGTAAGACCCTCCACCTGTGTTTCTGATTCACAGCTCCTGGGACTAGACAATTCTTTCATTGGTTCTTTCTTCTTTTTCCTTTAACACTTCTCTTCACTGAGTTTTCCCCTCAGTCATCAATTATGCTTCAATCTCCACTGAGAATGTATCTCTTCTTAAGATTCTTCAATTATACTTTACTAATCTCCAGAGGGTAAACTCCACACCCCCTATCCTTATTTCTTAACTCTCTTGGCATTATACATTACACATAAGTAACACTGGACTCCTTATACTTTCTAAACATACAATTGAGATATTATTTGCAGTTTTAACTCTTCCATTATTGTCAGCAATTAATCTTACTGCCAATCATGGCAAGAAGAGAAAACTGTGCTTCTCTGTCTTTTGGATTAGGGAACAGAGGACCCTGTCTCTCAGCCACTTTTCAATAGAAGCTCAGATTAAATTTAAATCTAAAAATTATCAGTGCTCTAAGAGTTAATCAAAGGAGGATTATATAACTTTAAAAAACAAAATAACTTCCTAAAAATATATTATTTACTGAGTAAAGCCTTATTTCAGTTCAACATTTAATATACACATCTTTCATATAGGTTGAAATTTGCAAGTTTAATTACAATAAGTGGTATCAGGGCTCTGGTTTTTCTAGTCTATTTTAATTATAGGTCCTGGTCTCAAATTCAGACACTTTATGGTCCCCTTGTAAAAGAGGTAGTAAAAATACACTTATCTTGGAGGAACTTAATATTTTCTTTAATAGCTAACACTTACCAAGCACTATTCTAGGCCAGGCATTGTTCTTAACGCTTTACAGGTACTAGTTCACTTAATCATCATAGCAATCCTCGGGAGGAGTTCTACTATTATCCCTGATTTACAGAAGACACTGAGGCACAGAGAAGAACCTGCTCAAGCTCACACGAGTATTAAGAGGTATAACCAGGATGAGAACAGACAGTGTGATTCTAAAGCCTACACTTTTTTTTTTTTTAAAGATTTATTTATTTATTTGAGAGAGTGAGAATGAGAGAGAGAGAGTACATGAGAGGGGGGAGGGTTAGAGGGAGAAGCAGACTCCTCGCCGAGCAGGGAGCCTGATGCGGGACTTGATCCAGGGACTCCAGGATCATGACCTGAGCCGAAGGCAGTCGCTTAACCAACTGAGCCACCCAGGCGCCCCCTAAAGCCTACACTCTTAACCACTACGTAAAATTGCCTCTCCAAGAAATTTCCAATTACATAGTTTAAAAGAAAAAAGGATTCAAAATTTCCAAATTTTGGAAATTTACCTTTATATTATCTTCATAATACACCAAAGTAAGCTACATATGGTTGCTACAATAAATTTTAACAAATGAAATTTAAATGTTCCATCAAACTAGCAAGATAACTCCAGCAAAAAGTGATTTTATTTATTTATTTTTAAAGATTTTATTTATTTTTTTGACAGAGAGAGACACAGCGAGAGAGGGAACACAAGGAGGGGGAGTGGGAGAGGGAGAAGCAGGACCCTGGGATCACAACCTGAGCTGAAGGCAGATGCTTAACGACTGAGCCACCCAGGCGCTCCCAAAAGTGATTTTAAAAAGGATACTAATGCTACCTTAATAAATTCCAAATGATGACTAGAAATGTTTTTATTTTTTATTTACTTTTTATTTTTTTAAAGATTTTATTTATTTATTTGACAGAGAGAGAGAGATCACAAGTAGGCAGACAGGCAGGCAGAGGGAGAGGAAGAAGCAGGCTCCCTGCTGAGCATGGAGCCTGACACAGGGCTCAATCCCAGGACCATGGGATCATGACCTGAGCCAAAGGAAGAACCCTAACCGACTGAGCCACCCAGGTGCCCCTAGAAATGTTTTTAAACATTCTTTAAATGCACCCACTCTTCTAAGGAAGGCAATGGACACAATACACAGAAAGGTACCCATATGGTCCTAATATACTTTAAAACCTAAACAGCATTTAACTTGCACTCATATGACTGAAAGATAGCCACATTCTACTCCTGATCTACGATTCCTTTCTTGTCAAACAAGGAGCACTGCTTCCATACCACTCGATTTTGTCAAAATGACCGGTCGTCTTCTTTTCTTCTAGTAGTGAAGTTGACTGACATCACTGACAGAAGCGTTAAATATGCCCTCAACTCCTCTTGTTTTTGTCGGTCTCAAAAATGTTTCATTTCACGAACAAAGCATCACCTTTGTGCTTAGTAATGAGTTAGGAACTCATGGGGAGAGGAATGGAGACAGGGCAGAAAGGATTTGCACGTGGGATATGAGTAATGTATCCTGTTAGGTAAAAGCATTTCCAATCTTGGTGGATGGGACAAGAAGACTTACAACAGGGAATAATAACAACACGCAGCATGCGTACTTTGAAATGCTAAGGTGTGCATCATGGCCTCTGAATGGGCATCTTTCTTTTTTTTTTTTTAAGATTTTATTTATTTATTTGACAGAGAGAGAGATAGTGAGAGAAGGAACACAAGCAGGGGGAGTGGGAGAGGGAGAAGCAGGCTCCCCGCGGAGCAGGGAGCCTGATGCGGGGCTCGATCCCAGGACCCTGGGATCATGACCTGAGCTGAAGGCAGATGCTTAACGACTGAGCCACCCAGGCACCCCTGAATAGGCATCTTTCATTGAGTTGTGGAACTAGAGTTGGGCATGAAGATTCTGTACTGCTTAGAGACAAATGGTTCTAGTCAGAATACATGTAAAAGAACAGCCAAACAAGGGGTGGTTATGGAAGGAAGTGAGATTAGACAGGGTGAGGGCACTAGATGACGGAGAGTGAGGGAAAAGGAACTGGCCAAGGACAGTACCAACGGGTTGGAAATAAGACTATTTTAAAATTTATTTTTGTGTTTACAGTTCACACACTAGGGACTAGTACAGCAAGATCACTAAAAACCTTGGGTTTTCTGATAATTTATTAAAACTTAGCATATGAAAGGTATAAAGTATTTTACCCAGTTCAAAGCTTTCAACTATTTCTTCATATTTATTGACCAAAAGGATGCTCTCTTTTTTAATTCTTTCTTCAATTAGTGAATTGGTTCAATTTACTCTTCCTCTACACAAGGCTGCTGGTAAGATTACCTCAGGAATTCTTCCAATGACACCCATCTATCCACAATTTCCTTTGGAGATGTTTCTTACTTTCCTCTTTCCTCTTTCCCCTCATTTTACATGATTAATCTGCCTAAACAGTGACCTTTCACTCCCTCCCTCTCCCCCATACAGGCCTCACATGGTTCAAGCTGTCTTGGACTGCTTCTGACTATCCCTGACGCTTAGATACTCCGAAGCTCTGAAAATTATCTCCACCAAATTCTTTAAATTATCTAGGCTACCATATGTTTATTCACATGCATGAAGAAGCCCATGCACATTGGTAAAACAATTTATATTTTTCATGAAGCTTTTGTAGCTCTCAGTTTGTTTTATTACTAAATCTTGGAGAAGTAATTAATTATGCAATTTGTTTTATAGATGAGAACGCTGAGTAAATGTAAAAACATCACAACTCCCTAAGTGTCTAAGTATCACATATAAACTAGTGACTATGACTTAAACTGAATTACAGTTCCTTCTTTTTTCTCACTAGACTTTAAAAATATGTCAATTGTAGGGGCACCTGGGTGGCTCAGTCAGTTAAGCATCTGACTCTTGATTTTGGCTCAGGGCTCAGGTCATGATCTCAGGGTCCTGAGACTGAGCCCCACAGCCCCACATAGGGCCCCCTGCTGAGCATGGAGCCTACTTAAGATTCTCTCTTCCCCTTCCACACCCCGCACCCACTCAGACACACTCTCTCTCTCTAAAAATAAAATGCCAATTGTCAATTTTAACAATAATAGTTAATGCTTATTAGGTATTTAATAAACCATAGTTTCTTATCTGTAGAACTGAGAATTTAAAACATCTATGTCATCTATTAAAAAAGACTAACTCTGATCCACCTGTAACTATATGGGAATAAAATAGGTCATATCTTACAGTGTAACTGCAAATATTAAATGAGTTAATAAATGTTCAGCATTTAGAACAAGACCTGATACAGAATAAGCACTCAATAAATGGTGTTTTTAAAAAAGAAGGAAAGATGAAAGGAAAGGAGGAAAGGAGAGGGGGAGAGAGAGAGAGGAAGAAAATTTGGTTAAAAGTAAAACATTTCCTTATAATTAATGTTTTGCTTTTTGCTTGTTCAGTATTCTAACACCTGTTGGGTCATCATCTATCTTTATTTAATAATTACAGAAGTTGCAGTAATGACTACAGAATTCTCATATGATCTTATGTGGAAGGAATTATAGCTTCTTGGTATGAAGTAGTTCATGTGACTCAGTTACCAAAGCTAGTCCAAAATCAAGTATAATATCTGGGTAGTCTATCCTATAATAAAATTTAAGAAAAAATTGTTTTATTTAGATAGAATCCAAACAAGTATGTTTTTTAAAGACAATCATGGATATGTGGCCAATATTTTCATTTGAATATCAAGTAATTTAAGATTCTGATAAACAGCCAAATAGGACGTATATCATGACATGTTGAACACTCATCTAATATGTTTTCGACAGAGAGACACAAGAGACATTTTTTGGATGTAGGTTAAACATATCAATTTCAAAAAGCAGGGCTGTAGCCAATACATCATCTGTTCACAAAAATCAGAGCTGAGAACTGCCAGAACAGGTGGAAAGGAGGATGTAACATCTGCATATAAATTCCCCTCAAATATCTGGCTCATCCCTGAACTGAACAAGCACTGTCATGGCTCTAAGAAACTCAATTAAAAGTAGTATCTGGAAGCTGAAAAAGTGAGCCTTAAGAAAATTTTAGCAAAACAAATCTAGCAATATACAAATAGGATAATATATCATAACCAAGCAGGATTTAGATTCATAACGCAAAGCTTGTTTAAAAATTCAAAAATTAATCAATGGAATTTACCATACTAATCAGCACCTCAATAAAGATAGATGAATTTAATACCTATTCATGATTTTTTTAAAAAACTGTCAGCAAACTACATGCAGAAGCAAATTTCCTCAATTGATAAAGAGCATTTATGAAAACCTACAGGTAAATTTTTAATTAATGATGACTATCTGAGTGCTTTCCCCCTGCTATCAAGAAGAAATATTTGCTTTCACCACTGCTATTCAACATTGTACTGGAAGTCCTAGCTGGTAAAATAAGGCAAGAAAAGGAAATACAGATTAGAAAGGAAGACATAAAAATTGTCTTTTTTCACAATTATTAAGAATATAGAAAATCCTAAGGCATCTACTGAAAAAGCTGTAAGAACTATTAAGTAATTGTAGCAAGCTCATAGAAAAAAGGTTAATATACAAAAACAAGTCCACTGTGTTTCTAAATACCAGAAGCAAATAATTATAAAATTTAGAAAATGGTATAATTTAAAATAGCACCAAAAATATAAAACTATTTGGCAGAAATTTAACAAAATTTATATAAGACTACACACTGAAAATAGCAAAACATTGCTGACAGAAATTAAAGACCTAAACAAATGGAAAGACATTGCATGCTGATGGACTGAAAGATGTTATTGTCAAAATGTCACTTCTCCCCAATATAATCTATAGATTTACCACAACCTTGGTCAAAATTTCAGTAGACTCTTTTGTAAAAATTACTGAATTCTAAATTTATATGAAAATGCTAAGAACACAGAACAATGAAAGCAATTTTGAAAAAAATAATAGTTGGAGGATTCACAATACCAGATGTCAAGTTAATATAAAGCTAAAGTAATCTATATATGATGTATGTATGTATTATAAAGCTAGGTAATCAAATAATGATAGATATATCATTTGAACAGAATAGAGAGCTCAGAAATTGACCTACATTTATATCATCAACTGATTTTCCACAATAGGACCAAAGTATTTCACTGAGAAAAGGATGGACAGATGTATGCCAAAAATTCACCTGGACTGCTATCTCATTCCAAATGCAAACCTTAAATCAAAATGGATAACCTAAATGTAACAGTGAAAACTAAAATAGCTCCAGAAGAAAACAACAGAGAAATTAATTGTTACCTTGGATTAAGGAAAGATCTCTTAGGACTCAAAAAGCATGAGTCATAAAAGAAAAATTTCATTATGTTGAACATCGAAATTAAGAATATTTCATCTTCAGAAGACATTGTTAAGAACATGAAAAGACAAATCATAGACTGAGAAAAGATATTTGCAAAACATACATCTGATAAAAGATTTATATTCAGAATATGTAAAATAAATTTTCAATTCAACACCAAGAAGACAAACAACCTAATAAGAAAATGGACAAAAGATTAGAACAGACACTTCAAAGAATTTATACAACTGATAAATAATCACATGAAAAGATGCTCAACTTCATTAGTTACTAGGGAAATATAAGTTAATATCACAAATGAGGGACCACTACACAAACTGAGGAAGGCTAAAATGTAATAGAACCAATCTGGTGTGGGCCGGAATGTGGCGCAGATGCATCTTATAAATTGCTGTTGGGAATGCAACTTCCTAGAGCCAATTTGGAAAACAGTTTGGTGGATTTGTCAAAATGTAGTTTCTTCTGCTCCCCAAAAGATACTGATAAGGAAATGAAAAGAGAAGCAACAGATTGGGAGAAAATATTCTAAATACATACTATATCGGACAAAGTATTCAGATTAAACAAAGAATTTCTAAAAATCAATAATAAAAAAGACAAACAATCCAATAAAAATGGATTAAAAACTAAGATAGTGGGGGTGCCTGGGTAGCTCAATTGGTTAAGCGTCTGACTCTTGATTTTTGCCTCAGGTCATGGTCTCAAGGTCATGAGACTGTTGGCTCTACACTCAGCACAGAGTCTGCTTAGGATTCTCTCTCTCCCTCTCCCTCCTCCCTCCCCTCCCTCATGCTCTCTCTCTCTCTCTCTCAAAAAAAAAGTATATATATATAGTGAGGAGTAAATAGAAGATAGCAAGAGGGAACCTTTGGTGGCAGTGGAAATGTTCTATGTCTTGGCTGGGGCAATGGTTACCTAAGTGTTTAAGTTTATCAAAAGTCAATTTGAACATATAAAATCTGTGGATCTCACTATATATAAATTGTATCTCAATTTTAGCAAACTAAAATTAATACATTCAAGTTATGTTATGCATTGATTTACTCTTTTCTTTAATCAGCTTGTAATAATCTTGATTTCATACTGTTTGCATACTATAATATGAAAGTACTTTGTAAATTAAAAAGTACCATAGTGGTATAACGTATTATTAGTGCTACCTCAATAAAGTATTCCTTATCTGTCCTGGGGCACCTGGGTGGCTCAGTCAGTTAGGCAACCAACTCTTGATTTCGGCTTGGACTGTGATCTCGGGATCGAGCCCTAAGTCATGCTCCATGCTTGGCAGGGAGTCAGCTTGAGATTCTCTCCCTCCTTCTCCCCTGCCCCACCCCACCCACACTCTTCCTTTCTCTAAAATAATAAATCTTTTTAAAAAATACTTCTTACGTGTCCTAAAATCACCTCTTGTGAGTTTCAAGAGGTATCTCTTGTTTCTAATGATCTAGGGTTTGATGGAAAAATTTAATATTTATCCTATCCTTTGTGACTAGATTTAAATAAAACCCCATATTAGTCTCTTTTGTAGTCTCTTCTCATTGCAAGTTCTCTCATTCTTCAATAAAATTAGGTATTCTTTTCCATACTGTTCACTAATTTTTATACTGATACATGATATCCTAGAGATGAATGGACCTCAGCATAATATTTTCAATATCCTTCTCAATAAGGATCAGTCATGTATTTACTGACCTTTGTGGTTATAAGAGCACACTGAGCTAATGTCTTTAGGAGTTTCCTAAATCTTTCATTTGTTCATAATTACTAATTTTGCATCAATGCTACTTATAAACATAGTTTAATAATGTCCTTCTAATTCTTAGCTTCTCTAGCTACGGCCACTGCTCTCTTGATCCTCAGTCATCTGCTATCCCCTCTCCGAGTGTATGTCAACAATTCCTGCAAGCAAATGTCTGTCTTTCAGTTGCTGGTACCCTTATCTTCTCTAGTCTGACTTCCCTGGATATCTCACCTTGACTGACTCCTTCGATTCCAGACCACCAAACCTACTTCTGACCACAGACAATCATAGATTGCTTACCCCCTGAACTGACTTCTTTGACATACTTCAGAGATCATTAGCACCTGAGTTCCTTAACTGTTGCTCTAGTACCAGAACAGACCCTGTGCATTGTACTCTCCAGAGCCTAGTGGTACAACTTCAAACTCTGTCAGGCTATGGCATCAATAACTGACAGGAATCTTGGAAGAATAAAAACTGGCTTCCATCTTTTAAAAAGTCTTAGCTAATATATTTTTAATGAAGCCCACAAAATTTTAATCCAATGTGAGAATAAAAATAGATCATAGTCTGTTAAAATGAAAGACAATAATGAGAAAAGAAGGGAGAGTCAGACAGAAATCAAGAGTCAGAGAAGGAGGGCGCCTGGGTGGCTCAGTTGGTTGGGCGACTGCCTTCGGCTCAGGTCATGATCCTGGAGTCCCAGGATAGAGTCCCACATCCGGCTCCCTGCTCGGCAGGGAGCCTGCTTCTGCCTCTGGCCCTCCCCCCTCTCATGTGCTCTCTCTCTCTCATTCTCTCTGTCTCAAATAAATAAATAAAATCTTAAAAAAAAAAAAAAAAGAGTCAGAGAAGGAATAAAAGAGACAATGAGGCAGAGAAACACAAAGAGGAGAGAGACCAAGCAAAATAGGAACCCAGAGTGAAGAGCTGACAGAGACAGAGAAAGAAATATAGAAATGAATAAGACATAAGGAGAGAGAAAATCAGATAGAGTCAAAGGGAGAAAGAAGAGACACAGAGGTCAAGGATCCTTGGACAGGGAAAGAGAGAGAGAAGAGCCAGCCCATTCTTCTCTGTCTCCCTTCCCAATCATTCATCTCTTCTGGGGGAAAAAAAAAGCCACAAACAAACAAAAAACCCCCACAAAATCAAAAACAAACAAAAATCATGGAAACTCCAAATGGAATTGATATCCACTTTGCTGTAGTGGGAATGAGGGACTTGGGGATTTGATTTCAATGAGTGCATGGAGAAAGGATGGAGGTTATACATGCACAGAAACAGCCAGCACCTCTCTAGTAACATTCTGCCTGTTCCTACATCCTTTCTCCAGCTGGCTTGAGAATTATCCACACAGTAAAGAAGAAGAAACTGATGGGGCGTCTGGGTGTCTCAGTCACTTAAGCATCTGCCTTCAGCTCAGGTCATGGTCCCAGGGTCCTGGGATCGAGTCCTGCATCGGGCTCCCTGCTCAGCAGGGAGCCTGCTTCTCTCTCTCCCTCTCCTTGCTGCCCCCCCCCCGCTTGTGCTTGCTCTCTCTCTAATAAATAAATAAGATCTTTTTAAAAATTTTTTTAAAAGAAGAAGAAATTGAATCTAATGAGGCAAAGACTTCTGAACCAGAGGAAGGAAACTGGCCAGCTCCATGCCTTCTCTTCTCCCCTCAAGACCCAAAGGACATCCTTTAAGGAACACAAGGATTCTTCTTCCTTTTCCTTGCTCAGAATACTCTCCACCCTGAGAAATACCCCTATCTTTCAAGTCCCAACCCATTCCCCTTGTTCAGGGACAGAGATTTGTCCATCTCTGTCATTTGGGCATACAAGACCTGCTACACAAAAGTCATCAGTAAGTGTCCCTTAAATGAACATATATACACTGATTCTAGACATATAAGTATATACATACATACATATATTATACATATATTTACTACTTAAATTGCATGAACTTTTATAAGGTTTGTACATAGTACTAAACAAAAATGTTCTAGGAATTTCCCTCTAGATCTATTCTCCCCGGTGTTCTCAACCACATTGACATCATCATCATCCAAACTATTCACTCAGCACAAACTCTCTCATCTAATCAGTAAGGCCTGTTGATTTTGTCATGCAGCCACATGCCAAGAGAAAAGTCAAACCCTTCGGAATGGCTTCCCTAATCTTTTCCATCCTCCACACTGTTGCCAGTATCCTTTCCAATCAAGTCACTTTCTTCATGAAACACCTTCAAGAGAAATCCATAAGGAAATAACTCCCCATTTCCTTCAGAATTAAAATCAAATTTTCTATTTTGGTACTGGGAACTTTCCTAATTACACCCAACCCACCTCCAAATAGTCATTTCCCACCATTCTCCCTCCTCATCTCTAACCACATCACATTTGTCATCAATCCCTAAACCTCATTTTTCTCCTCCATCAGGCCTCTTTCCATGGACATTTACATTTACCTCCCACCTTCCTTCCACCCCCACTTCTCCACATCTAGATCTTTGAAAATTCAGCCCAAGTTGCACCTGTTCCTCAACCTGATAATCATCCCTAGGGAGAGTTAGTCATTCCTGTCTTGGGGTTTCCAATACACACAAAATATGTATTTATTATAGCTCATATCATAGCATGTGGTAATTATTTTAGTATCTATCTTCTCCATTAGACTATGAGTTGTACAGGTATCGATACTGTCCTATTGACTTTTGAAAATATCCCAGGGCTTATCATAGAACCTGTGTGCAGTAGGGACCCGATAAATATACGAAAAATTAATAAACATACCTTTCTGTGCTTTAATTAGTTGCTTTCCAATTTCTAGTGTCACATAGGCAGTACCATTTAGAACTATGTCAGTTATGGTCTTCCAAGCATTAGGAGAGAGTCTTTCAGTGGGAGAAATAAAATTCCCGGCTGCATTGTTTATCACAATCTATTAAATGAGTAAGGCAAATAATAGAATTTTTTAGATAAGGAAGAACATTTTCCCTGAAGAGTTTTTACTTCTAAAACTTATTAATCCAAATAATACAATAAAGCTAAAGTTGATAGTCTGCTATAAAATAATACCATGAGATTTGGTTTGGTTTTACTTTTTTTGAGTCTGTGAAAATCTCCTGTGTTATCTACCAAATCTCAGAATCCTAATCCCTGTCTCAAAATTAGGGTAGAATCTATCATTAAGAAAACAAATACAGATTAAGCATATCTACCATTTGTCTATACTGTATTTCAAGGAATCTCAAAATGTCTTTTAATTTCTGGTGACAGTTTGGCTTAATTTACCCAATGAAACTCTTGGTTGATAACATGTTTCTTCACTATCAATAAAGATTCTGCCTAGTTCTATTAGCAGATTCAATATTCTTGGTCTGTCTGAAAATATCTTTAACTTAGAACAGTGCTCTCTTTGAGACTACTGGAGGAAATTGCTTCTTTCCAATATGTGAACCAGAAAACAGCAAAATACCCATGCACATCTCAGGTCTTAAAAGGAAAAATTTGGAGTATCTTATAGATTTCTTTACTTGTACCATTCTTCTCTACTGATAGAGATAATCAAAAGTTATTAGGAAAAGCAAAGAGCATGCATGATTTAAACTAGATATTGTGCTCTTGGATAACTGCTCTTCTTATTTCATAATCTTATTAAATAAAGTGAAATCAAGTTTGTTCTATATGACAGTAAATGCATTTTTTTTTTTTTTAGATTTTATTTTATTTTTTTGACAGAGAGAGATATAGTGAGAGCAGGAACACAAGCAGGGGGAGCGGGACAGGGAGAAGCAGGCTTCCCGCAGAGCAGGGAGCCCGATGTGGGACTCGATCCCAGGACCCTGGGATCATGACCTGAGCCGAAGGCAGACGCTTAATGACTGAGCCACCCAGGCGCCCTGTAAATGCATTTTTAAAGTATCTCCGAAAGGCAATGGTGTAGCAGTTCACCTAATCTGTTCCCTGCTTTGAGCAAAGCTGGATCTTTCCTAAGGACAAAAAATACATGCTTCTCAACATAGCACTTGCTCACATCAATATTTTATTTCCTTAGTGCATCCTTAGCACATTTTGGTGGGTGGCATCAACATCAAACACCTCATACTTTGGCCTCATCACCATTACACTTACATCAGGATGTCCTGCAACTTTGATCAATTCCGACACAGTGTTTTGCACCATTTCAGGATTCCTCACATCACACTGAATTGCATGAACCTGAAAAATATCAGAGAGAAAAAGGAATCCTAAATTTTTCAAGCTTCTTAAACCAAAAACATGAATAAGTTATTTAAGCATGCTTTAATTCCTAAATCTGAATTAAATAACTCTTTTTAATGTACCTTATTTCCAGTTTGAGAAGAAATTTGTTCTGCAGTCGCTTTTAAAACATCAATCTTCCTAGAAATAAACACACAGTACTTTGCATGAGTTCTGAAATGACTTCATATTTTTTCAATTCCATAAATTAAAAAACAAAGAGAATCTATAGCTTAAACAGATGCAATCTTGACAAAATACAAAAGCTGTATCTATAAACAAATCAGTTTGAATGAATTCACTTTCTAAAAGTTAAATTCCTACAATTTTTATATATCTAATATTCAATTATTGAATTATTTACTTTTAAACTAGTTGTTTTATATCTACACACAGATTTAAAGTTATTTCCTTAATACAAAAATACTGATTCAAAGGGGTACATGCACCCTGTTGTTTATAGCAGCATTATCAACAATAGCCAAATTATGGAAAGAGCCCAAATGTCCATCAACTGATGAATGGATAAAGAAAATACAGTATACATGTATGTATGTGTGTGTGTGTATGTATACACATATATATATAATGGAATATTACTCAATGATCAAAAAGAATGAAATCTTGACATTTGCAACAATGTGGATGGAACTAAGAGTATTATGCTAAGAGAAGTAAGTCAGTCAAAGAAAGACAAATACCATATGATTTCACTCATGTGGAATTTAAGCAACAAAACAGATGAATATAGGGGAAGGAAAAAAAAAGAGAGAGCAGGGCAAACCATAAGAGACTCTTAACTATAGAGAACAAACTGAGGGTTGATGGAGGGAGGTGGGTGAGGGATGGACTAGATGGGTGATGGGTATTAAAGAGGGCACCTGTGATGAGCACTAGGTGTTATATGTAAGTGATGAATCACTAAATTCTACTCCTGAAACCAATATTACACTATATGTTAACTAACTAGAATTTAAATAAAAACTTGAAACATGAAAAATAAAATAAATAAAATTATTTCCTTAATTACAATAATTTCTGTTCCCTTGCCCAAGCCTCCTTTAGAAAGAAAACACAACGTGAACTAATACTATATAAAATCTGATATGTATAAAATTTATGTTAGTAGATTTTAGACTGAATTTAAGGATAAAAAAGCATTATATGCATTGTTTTATACTCTTGAAATAAATATAAAAAATAAATTATGTAGTGTTACAAAGAAAATAATATTTTAATATTTGTAAAAACATTATAATATTTAAAAAAATATTCCGGCCAATTTGCATTAAAGGAAACATCTGAAAGAAATTCCTTTGGCCCTTTGTAAATTACATAGTGACTTGTCATTCAGATTCTTATTCAGCTTATCTA
Organism: Mirounga leonina; assembly: GCF_011800145.1. NCBI lineage: Eukaryota > Metazoa > Chordata > Mammalia > Carnivora > Phocidae > Mirounga > Mirounga leonina. Next base: position 37,626,777 of record NW_023270415.1, on the reverse strand, counting down.
AAAATTTTACACTATTCAAAATAGGAAGAAGGTGTAGATTTTTTTGACCAGTCTCTAAAGTTCTAGACTTACACAGTTATAGGGTCCCAGGATATGCCCAAGTAAGAAATTCCATCTACATGGCCTTATCCTTCCTACATTTATCACAATAGATGTTTTGAAACATCTGCCCATCTTACAGAAAATGGAAGGATTATATCCATTATCCTAGTACAAGGCTAACTATCCTTCGAAGCAGTAACTATAATCACTCCTACTGAAAACAAAGCAGCCTCAACACAGTACTTTTTAACTTAAGCTTCAGGTACAAGAAAAAAAATTTTATCACTGAATTTGGGAAATGTATACATCATCAGTTCCATAATCAATCATTACTGATCTTCCTCAACATAACAGTGGGGTTACACCCATAGTAAACCCATCATAAGTTTAAAATACCATAATGTGAAAATGCATTTTAATACACCTAAGCTACTGAACATCATAGCTTAACCTGGCCTACCTTAAATTAGCCTATAGTTGGGCAAAATCATCTGACACAAAGCCTGTTTTATAATAAAGTGTTGAATATCTCATGTAAACTTATTGAATACTGTACTGAAAGTGAAAAACAGAAAGGTTGTCTGGGTACAAAACGGTTGTGTTATCGGTTGTTTATCTTCATGACTGAGTGGCTGACTGCGAGCTGCGATTCACTGCCAGCATCATGAAGGAGCATCTTACCACATATTATTAGCCTGGGAAAAGTTCCAAATTCAAAATTTCAAGTACAGTTTCTACTGAATGTATGTATCACTTTCACACCACTGTAAAGTCGAAAAATCCTAAATTGAATCAATGTAAATCACGGTCCATCTGTATTTCTACCATTACAAATTGTAACTGATTTTTCCAAGGAAATTTATTTAAATAATCTAAAGGATATTTCGTAGAAAATTAAGATGAAAAACAAAAGACTCTGGCAAAGAGTGTTTTCAAAATCATGGCACAGAATTGTTTTATAACAGACTCTTGCCAGGCAACTCGCTGAGCGTGACTTACCGGCTGGCGATCACACACTGAGCACCTAGGCTGGACAGAAGAGCTGTCATTCCTTTACCAAGGCCAGTACCTCCCCCAGTGAGAAACGCCACTTTTCCTTGAAAGCTATTAGGTGGCAGCATGGCTTTTTGAAGGGGTAGGAAGAATTTAGACTGCAAAGCTTCATTGTTTTGATACAATATTTTTGTTCCATAACTGAAAAACTGAAAGGGAAAAAAAGATTAATTGAAATTTTCATAAATGCATTTCCACAAAATAGTTGAATTTCAAAAAACTTACTCTTGAATTTATTATTAATCAAATTCTTGGGTTAACAAACTCACTGTAAACATACTGGTATTGTATTTAATCAATTATGACTCTTTTTCTACTGGAATGTTAAGTAACAGAATGGAAGGTTAAAAGCATGGTCTTTGGGGCAAGACTACATATGACAGAATTATCTCATTAGTTGTATAACCTTCAGCAAGTGATTTAACCACTTTGTGCCTCAGTTTCTTCTATAAATGGAGACAATAATAGAACCTAACTCATAGGACACTGTAAGCATCACATGAGTAAATATAAGTAAAATACCAAGTCCATTGTTTAGTATATGCCAAGCACTTTATAAATGTTAGTATTATTATTTACAGGGGTTCTGCTTAAATTTAACTTTAAAAAGCACTAACATAGCAAGGAAACAGTCAACAAAACTAAAAGGCAGCCTATGTAATGGGAGAAGACATTTGCAAATGTCTTATGAGATAAAGGGCTAGTATCCAAAATCTAAAGAACTTAAGAAACTCAACACCCAAAAAAATAAAAAACCCAGTCAAGAAATGGACAGAAGACATGAACAGGTATTTCTCCAAAGAAGACAAACAAATGGCTAACAGACACATGAAAAAATGTCCAACATCACTCCGCATCAAGGAAATACAAATCAAAACCACAATGAGATACCACCTCACACTGGTCAGAATGGCTAAAATTAACAACTCTGGAAACAACAGATGTTGGCGAGGATGTGGAGAAAGGGGAACCCTCTTACACTCTTGGTGGGAATGGAATCTGATGCAGCCACTCTGGAAAACAGCATGGAGGTTAAAAATAGAGCTACCCTATGACCCAGCAATTTCACTACTATGTATTTATCCAAAGGATACAAAAATAGTGATATGAAGGGGCACATGCACCCCAATGTTTATAGCAGCAATGTCCACAAAAGCCAAACTATGGAAAGAGCCCAGATGTCCATTAACAGATGAATGGATAAAGAAGAGATGGCATATATACACAATGGAATATTACTCAGCCATCAAAAAGAATGAAATCTTGCCATTTGCAATGAGGTGGATGGAACTAGAGGGTATTATGCTAAGTGAAATAAGTCAGTCAGAGAAAGACAAATACCACGTGATTTCACTCATATGTGGAATTTGGGAAACAAAATAGATGAACGTAGGGGAAGGGAAGGAAAAATAAGATGAAAATTGAGAGGGAGGCAAGCCATAAGAGATGCTGAACTCTAGGAAACAAACTGAGGGTTGCTGGAGGGAAGGTGTGTGGGGGGAAGGAATAATTGGGAGATGGGCATTAAGGAGGGCACTTGATGTAATGAGCACTGGGTGTTACATACAACTGATAAATTACTAAATTCTACCTCTGAAACTAATAAAAAAAATAAAAAATAAAAAAAGATCCTAGTTGAAAGATGCATTCTAAAAAAAGATGCAAAAAAAAGAAATAACATAAAGCATATTCATCTTTTAACAAGAATAATTTGGATAAAAATCACATTCCATTTTTGAATCACTGAAAAAACTATTAAAATTTCCTCATAAGGTTTATTAAATCAAATGCCTCTTCCTTTGTTGTCTCTGGATAATAAATTTAGAACACATAACTATTTGTTACATTTGAAATAGGGGGAAAATAACATTTTACACTAAAAATATTTGTATTGCCTTATCTTATGTCTTACAATTCACATTCTCACATTACTTGTGAAAACCACTGCCATTCTCTCACATTTAATTATAAAAACAAACTTTAAGTGTTGAATATAACAAACAATAAAGAGCTAATTTCATTAAGTGCTTACCATTTGTCAGGATTCGATATCAAACCAGTTCATCTTCACCACCCTATGAAATAGATACTATTTTTACACCTCACTGGACAGGAGGGGCCCAGGGAAGTTAAACATATTGCCCAAGTCACAGAACCAAGATTCAAATGTGGTCTGACAGGCTCCAGAATCCTCCCTCATCATCATCTTATATATTTCCTCACTACTCACTGAACTCCCACAGAGCTTAATGATCACACCAAAGAGGCACATGATCTTCCCCATCAGGTCATGGTTGGAAATTAAAACTCAGAATCTATCATTTCCTGCTAGAATATTCCTGTAAGCTAAGTGGGCTGCCATCAGTTGGTCTGGGATATCTAGAAATTTAGCCTAAAGAAACAACTGGTAATATGGTCAATGATTTAGGATAAGGCTGTTTATCAACTGGAAATTACACAAGAAAATGCATATGATACGATGTTATATGGGAAAAAAGTATACAATATGTTCTTAACTATAAATAAAAATATATGCTTGGAAAAAAGACTAACAAAAAAACAACAGTAAGTAGTAGATTCAGTATTTACCATGTGCAAAGGTCTACTAAAGACTTTCAATGCATTACCTCACAACAATCCTATAAGGTAAATTCTATTACTATCCCCAATTTATAGATGAAAAAGCTGAAACATAGAAAAGTCAAGTAACTAACTTTTAAAGACAAACAGTAAGTAGAAAAGACTTGACTCAAACCCAAGATGTGTCTGACTTCAGAGTCCATCCACTACTTTCCTTACACAGTTATTATCTCTAGATGATGAGATTACAGATGATTATTTTTGCTTTTTGTTTGGCTGGATTTAGTATTTTCAAAATCTTTTCAATAAGTATGATTTGCTTTTATAATCAGGAAAAAGTGTTGTTGAAAGATAGAATTTGAAAACATGTATAAAATAATTGGTAAAGACAAATTTGTAAATCTGATTATGTTCCATGCTGATCATTGTATTTCCTTTAGCTTCATGTTGACAAAGCATTTTCTTTTTGTATCCTTTTGCCAAAGCATAATAATCCAAGCAACCTACAATAATAATCTTTCTCTACATAAATGGCAGTTTTACTTAAGGCTGCTGCCACCTCCAGGACTATTACATTAAGATGATGAATCAGGAAATTTGCACAAATAGGCTGGTGAGTTTGTCATTTTCCATTAATAATGAAAAAAATGTGTTCTAATTGTTCAAAGACTCTAAAAGGAACTTCTATTTATTAGTGTTGATTTGTACAGGGAATATGATGTGGTGCTTTATGAAAGATAAATTAAGTAAATAAATAAAATATTTGTATATACATATTTTTATTTATCTTAAAACATTTTCCCAACCTCCCCAATAATAGAAGAAAGAATATAGAGGCAAAAATATAATCACTTTGATAATAATTCCTAGTATCTATAAGGTATTAGGTTACTACATAGCACAGGCTTACCTGTTGTATTTTATTTGATCTAATCAATACTGGTTTCTCCCACCAAACCAAAGTGAAAAAATTGATATGCTATTTTAATTCATATTACCTTCTGATAATTCATAGCATATATGCTATTAAAAATTAAATTCAAACCATCTGTTTGCCTAAAAACAAGTTGTTCATTTCAATATTAAGACCCATAGAGATGAACAGACCTCACAGAATCATGTTTTATTCGGTCTCCTACTTCTATAAAGAAGGATCCTGAATAACCTGAAATAGCATTTTGGCCATTTCTTTTTGACTCATAAAAAGTGGATACAAAATAGACTTTTAAGTTTTCAAATCTTGCTTTGTGCTTTTTCTAGAAATAAGTTGTCTTCTGAAAATAAATATCTCTCATATCAAAATTTATTTCTCTGGACATCTTTATTTTTTTAATTTTTATTTAAATTCAAGTTAGTTAACATGTAGTGTATTATTAGTTTCAGGGGTAGAATTTAGTGATTCACCAGTTGCATGTAACACCCAGTGCTCATTACATCAAGTTCCCTCTGTAATGCCTATCACCCAGTTACCCCAACCCCCACGCCCACCTCCTCTCCAACAACCCTCAGTTTGTTCCCTATAGCTGGGTCTCTTATGGTTTGCCTCTCTCTCTGTTTTTATCTTATTTTATTTTTCCTTCCTTTCTGCTATGTTCATCTGTTTTGTTTCTTAAATTCCACATATGAGTGTAATTATACGGTATTTGTCGTTCTCTGGACAGCTTTAAAATTTAAAATTCTTAAACTCTCTAATGTTTTCGATTTTGGCAAACAAATTTACTTATTAGAAGTTCTAAAATCTCCCCTCCCCCCAAAAAACCCAGCTATCATCTGCTTTCCACTCCATACTCATGACTCTCCCACATCATATAAACAATATCTTCCTCCTTCATGTGGTCCTAAATGATAGCATCTAAACTAATGAAAAGTGATCATACTTCTAATCCTCAGAATGGCAATTCTTTTAAGAGTCTTGACTGTCTCTTCCCTAGAGGATGAAGACTATATAGCATTGAGATTTAATCTTAAATTACCTAAGTATTTTGGCTGGTCTCGAATGCTAGAATAAACACCTACAATAAAGGCAGATTGGTGACCCAAGCCAGATGTTTTGTTAGGCCTGCCCAGTATTTTGCAATTTTTGAGCCAATATTCGGATACCGGGAGAATTCAGATAAAAATGAGAAGCTCTACCAACACTCAGGTCCAGCTTCTAATAAGACTGAGTTAATGCCCCCTTGAGACAACACCTGAGCTCTGACCAGTCCCCACACACACAGGTAAAATGAACCCTTTTCACTGGGCAACCACTGTCATTTATAGGGCCATCCAGAACTTGAGGCATTTGAGCGCATAACTCCTCGTCTAAATAAAACCCAAGAATCCAATACAAAATAGAAAGGAGAAAAATGATTTTTTTATACCAATGTAAAAATAATCATTTAATGTTCTAGGTATACTATTAAGAAAACTGAGTTTCAAATCTGTAAAAATCACTATTAACAGACCCTCACACAGAATTTGTGGAGCTAAGGAAGGTAATATTTAAATGACTCTTAGAAATCTTACCATCATTGTCACCATTACTAATTGACTGGGCCTCCACATTAAAATCCCATACCTCAAAAACACTGATGTCCATGGGGTGCTGGATTGCTCAGTTGGTTAAGCATTTGCCTTCAGCTCAGGTCATGATCTCGAGATCCTGGGATCGAGCTCCACCTCAGGTTCCCTGTTCAGGAGGGAGTCTGCTTCTCCCTCTCCCTCTGCCCCTCCTCCCCACTCCTGCTCTCTCTTTCTCTCTCTCTCAAATAAATAAATAATCTTAAAAATAAATAAACAACAACAACACTGATGTCCTCCAGAGTCAAAAATACAAAAATTAAACTCTTTACCCTGACATTCAAGCTGGACAACATGGCTTCAACCTACCTTCCTGGCCCTACTTCTAACCAGTTCCACCACTTAGAGGTATACTCCAATGCCCACCAACCCCACAGCACTCCTGAAACTTGCCAAAACTTTCTTCTGGCCTTTGCTCCTGATTTATCATCTGCCTGAACTCCCCCCACTTTATTTGTCAACCTAGCAGAACCAGCCTTCAAAACCAAGCCAAAGTGTCAAAAACTGTTGACACTCTTGAACATGTCTCTGTTAAAAATGGGCCAAATGAATCCTTCCCTCCATCAGGATATCAGTTTTCTGCACCAGACTGTGAGCACCCAGGAAGACAGAACAGTCTCCATTCATTACTATAATAGGGTTTCTAACACCAATTAGACATTCAGTAAATGCTTGTTTTATTCACTGTCACCTGACTGGCCAGACTCCAATGCCAAAAGTACACGAGTGCAGACAAGTAGAGTCTTATGGAGCTATGGCTACAAATCCAGCTCTCTGCTGCTTGTTTCATCAAGTTGAAATACTCACTTCCAATGACTCTAAATTATGCCATCTTAAAAATTAGTTTAACCCCCCAAAATCCAAATCTCTTGATACATGAATATTAACAAGTTATTTGCAAATAGAAAAACTGGGCAAAGGCCTTAAAAAGATAGTCCACATGCAAAAAATACAACCATATTTGTAACTGGATGAATGTAATTAAACAAAGAAGATATCGTTTTTCTCTCACAAGATTGGTAAGGTTCAAAATTTCATAATACATAGTACAAAAAATAGCTTATTAAAGTCACTCTTAAAATCTGTTGATAGGAGTTGGGGCAACTTCTTTGGAGGCCAATTTGGTAACATATATCAAAATATTATCTAAAATATACACACCCTTTAACCCAGCAACTCCACATTTAGGAATTAATCCGACGATACACTCATTCATTTGGGTGGGAGGGAAAAGCTATGTTCAAAGATATGCACTAAGATGAAAATGAAATTAATAATTCTATTCACAATCACATCAATGGGAATAAAATGCCTACTAATAAATGTAATAAAAGTACAAAATTTATAAATTAAAAACTATAAAACATCATAAGAGATTAAAGAGGACCTAAATAAATAAAAAGACACCCTGTGTTCATGGATTGGAAAACTTAATTTTGTTAAAATGACAATACTCCCCAAGTTGATTTACAGATTCAGTGCAATTCCTATCAAAATCCCAGTTGGCTTTTTGCAAAAGTTGACGAGCATATCTCAAAATTCACTTTTAGGGACTCAGAAATGCAAAGGATGCAGAATAGTCAAACATATAATATATGAAAGCATTGTTTGTAATCAAAAAGACTAGAAAACAATCTATCAGCATTTCAATAGCAGACATAACCAACCAATTAGGGCACATCCATATAACAAAATACTGTATATCTTTTAATATATTCTATTCTAATAACAATATATGGTTATTCAATCACTCAACAAATATTTGTTGAATACCAGCAATGCAAGGCATTACATGTTAAGGAAAATAATCCAAGGTAGGGAAATATATATAAAATGTTCCCGTTTGTATGGTGTCTCTTAATGAAAATATCTTCATACATATGTTGATATATGAACAAAAATTGTTGGAAGGATCCACAAGAAACTATTCATAGCACTAACCTCTTGGAAGAGGGACTTTCTGTACAGTCACTAGATATCCTTTTGTACTGTGTAGTGTTGGATAGGTTCATAAATTAGTTTTTTATTAAAAATAGTTAACATAGGGGCACCTGCGTGTCTCAGTTGGTTGAGTGTCCAACTCTTGGTTTCAGCTCAGGTCATGATCTTGGGGTTGTGGGATCAAGAGCCCAGCACAGGGCTCCCCACTCAGCGGGAGTCTGCTTCCCCTCTGCCCCCCACACCCCACCTTGTACGCGCGCTCTCTCTCTCTCTCTAAGCAAATAAATATTTTTAAAAAATAGTTATCACAAAATCAAATCATATATGCAAGCACACAATATAATAAGGGTATAGAGGAAAACAAAGTTACAGCAAGAACACTAGCATATGATCAGTGTTACAAGAATGTTATTTAAAGTGTAAGTCTATATATTCCACACTTAAATGTGAGCTATACTTCTAAGGAAAATGAAACATGACATATCTATTTATCTTTGTGGGGTTTCTCAGTACCTGTTAGTTTAGGTTAACATGAATATTTTTTAAGAATAAATTTATCCTGACTCAAATTCACAGGATAAGAGCTTTGCAGACTGGGCCTTGACTGTCATATAAAAATATCAGCTTGATAAAGATCTGACAATCTTATTTTTCAAAGGATGACTTTGAAAAATGGGAATTTTTGCATTCCCAATGCAACTCGATAGTCTGTGCACACAGTAAGCCTCCAGTAACTACTCCCCAATGTATTTTGTCCAGTTGTTAGAAGGCACATGTCTGTGCTTTGCATGCACTTTTCAATGTCTAGACCACTGCCACTTCAGCACAGCAGAGGTGGCTCTTAGCTGGAAGCATCTGGAAATACAAGAGGGAGCTGGGCAGGATGCTCTACTTGATGCTCCAGCACAGAACAGTGCTGCAGAATGAAGAATTGTCCCGCCCCCGCATACCAATAGCGATCCTACAGACTGTAAAAGAACTGAGGAGCTTAAACTCTACCCACATCAATGGCTTGCCACAGGCCATGTTGCACTCGAGCTCTCTGCATGTGTGGATTGCTTGAGTACCTCTACCCTCTCCTTCACTTAAAGCAGGGCACTGAACAGAGGCCACTGATATTCTAAGCTTCTGCAGAACACAGATCTCGTTGCCACAGCAACTTGAAGGTAAGGCTGAGCAAATATAAAAGAAAGTGAGCTGGACTCCAAGCTGCCGTGGCTAGGCTGAATTATGCAGTTGTTGCCCGTAGCAAGACAGAAATTACATTTTTAAGTAATGATACACCTTATAGCAATGAACATGAGTCTTTGAAAAAGTAGTTGCTCTGAGCTTCAGGGTATATTTCCCATTTTTATTACAGTTTTTACTTGCCTGCAGTTAGATGTGGACCAAACAGATGCTTCACGAATACTTCCCAATAAAGGGAGATGAAATCAAGGAGATAAATTAGCAGGCAGTTTGAAATTTTGAACTGGGTTCTTCACTCCTGCTTACCTCTCATTTGAGTAACCTCATTGATGCCCATCACATTAGTCATAACTAACATGACTATCTTTTCTGAACCAAAAAAATAACACCCCTGTTCTTAAAAAGGCTTTGTTTTGGTTTGGGAATTTGCATATATGAAAAAATATTAGAGATTAACATATTATGATTTGGTATGGTATGGTTAACTCATTTATCTATTTTTAACAAGTTTTTAAGGAGCATCTCCTATGCCCTAGGCACTCTTCTAGGAAATGGCAATACAGCAGTGAGCAAAATAGATACAATATTCTACTTGAGAGATTATTTTTGGAGGGTGGGGATAAATTAAACAATATATATACTTAGCATATTGAAAGCTAATACACGCTGTGGGGAAACATATGTGTTTAGAGGGCTACTCTATACTGTTCTGCCTGCTATGTTGAGAAGGAATGTAGGAGGCAAGGTTGGAAGCAGGGATGATGCTTCTGTAGCAGGCCAGGCAAGAGGTAATGATGGCTTAGACCTGGATGCCATCATCAGAGGGGGTAGGAAGTTAGCAAATGAAATTACTTGCTGGTAGGAAGGGCCCAGAAAATGAGGAGATAATAAATTATCACTGTACTTAATATTGTCTGGTCCAATTATTTCTTGCCTCAAAGCCAACCTCAGCACATGTTGACCTATTTCACTAAAGGTGGATAAGAGGCCCCCCACTTTCCTGAAAAGATCAAGCCCATTCAGCTGAGAGAGCCTTCTCCACCTCTCTCCCCTATACCTCAGTATTCTGTTACTCTTTGCATTGCTTTTGTGTTTTAGAAAGTAAGATTTAACTCTGAGCTAAAAGGAAACGGAGACCGGTCAGACAGGTGTTGGTCTAGGGTTGAAGTAACGAGGGCAGGAGAAATAAAGACAACACTTTCCACACAAATTTAACATGTAGTCCAGCCTGAATTCAGAAGCCAACCAGCTGGAAGTGGTGAGCAAGAAGGGAGAGTTTACATGGCTACTTGCTGGGTGCTGCTATAAATGACAGGATTGACATGGGAAGAGCCAAGTTGGAGGATTGAAGACAATGAGTTTTGTATTGGAAACGCCATACCTGCAACACCTGTGGGACATTCAGGTGAACATACCTAACCTGCGGGTGGAAATACAGTTTTGGAGTCCAGAAAATAACTCAGGGCTAAATGTAAATGGCAACATTATTCAATAATTGCGAAAGCCTGCAGTTCTACCACTGATGCAATGCAGTGTGGGTGTTTCCCCAGACTGGAAGGGACCAAAGTATGGTTGCCCCCTTACTCTTAACTTACTTATATTTACCCAGGAATTTCTTTTTTTTTTTTTATGTTATGTTAATCACCATACATTACATCATTAGTTTTTGATGTAGTGTTCCATGATTCATTGTTTGCGTATAACACCCAGTGCTCCATGCAGTACGTGCCCTCTTTAATACCCATCACCAGGCTAACCCATCCTCCCACCTCCCCCCCTCTAGAACCCTCAGTTTGTTTCTCAGAGTCCATGGTCTCTTATGGTTCATCTCCCCCTCCGATTTCCTCCCCTTCATTTTTCCCTTCCTGCTATCCTTTTTTTTTTTTTTTTAATATATAATGTATTATTTGTTTCAGAGGTACAGGTCTGTGATTCAACAGTCTTACACAATTCACAGCGCTCACCATAGCACATACCCTCCCCAATGTCTATCACCCAGTCACCCCATCCCTCCCATCCCCCACCACTCTAGGAAACAAACTGAGGCATTTCTGATTCCAAGGTGAATTATCACCCCAGGGAGAGAACAGCATAGGATAGCTGAGAATGCTAATCATTTTCTACCTGGAATTTTCTTTAAAACCAAGGGTTGCCAAACCTTGATGGAATGCCTTTTATTATGGGCTGTAGACAACCCTAACTTTAGAAATTCCCTCCTCTTTTGATGTGTTTTATAATGATCTTTGTGGACATGTACATATTTTTTAATATTTTAAAATTAGCTTTATAGTTTGGGGAGGAAGTTGGTTTTGAAATTTCTTCACATGCATATTTGAGCTCTGAAACCACCATTCATCTATGGGACTCTCTCTAGTGACTCCTTCAAGGCCTCTTTTTCTTCACCTGATACATCCAATTCATCTCCAGTCCCACGTATTTTACCTCCCAGTCAGTATCTTTCCTCTCTATCCACCGCTTGACTTCAAAGGTCCGTATCTCCTGTCACCCACAAATACAGAGGTCATACTTTATGTCATCTCTTGTCTCTGGCCTCCAGTGTCTCCTTTCTCCAACCTGTCTGTGATGCTGCCCTCCAGAATACTGCAAACCTGCTCATGCTACTTTTCACCTTAAGATCGATCTATAGCTCCCTGGTAGCTGCATAAAGTCGATTCCTTAGCTTCACACAGCATGTCAAGTCCTTGTGACTTGACTCTTGTCCAACTCTCCAGCCTCTTTTCCCTCTTCTTTACCCTCTTGCAATCTGCACTCAGGAAAACAAAATACACAGAGTTCCCCAAACATAAACTGTTTCCTACCTCCCTATCTATACCAAATCGATCCCCACATCACTCAACATTCATCATTCAAAGGTAGTTCTAAGAGTTCCGATGCCTTCCCTAACACTCCCAGACAAAATTAAAATTCTTATCTCCATCCCTGTAACCAGTTGCCCCTGGTAAGTGCCCTCTCTCAGTGGCATGGCCCTTAGCTCAAGGGCCACAGACAGAAATCTGGGCTCCATTTCATAGAGTACATCCAAACCACAAAGTCCAGTTTGTTTTAGTCCTAAATAGCTCTAACACTGCCCTTAGTGCAGACTCCTATCACTTTTGTTTGACTTCCCGTCTCCCTATCTCAAGTCTTACCTGATAATATTACTTTCCTGCTCACAATTGTGATGGTGCTATATAACCTCAATATGGCCCAACCTTCCTAATTGCCAAGGCCTCTCAATTTACCTCCTAAATATCACTTGACTTTGAGTTTCTCTGCATCTATAGCCATTCCCGATCTGAGGCCACCATGGAGAGAGGAGTACCCAGATTTGACTACATGCCTGTTTTTACCCCCACTCCCATGCTGTCAGGATAAAGCTCTCACTCTTTAATGTGGCCCACTGGCTGCTCATTAGCTTCTGCTCATTAGCCTCTCCCCACCTGCCTCCCTACTCTCTACTTATACACTTTAGCCTGGCCCTTCACACAAGCCACTCTCCCACCTAGTACTTTCTCATATTCCTCCCCTTAGCTAACTCCTATTCATCCTTCAGGTCTCAGCCTATATGTGTACCCCAAAATATATTCCATAAAAATTGTACACTCCTCCCACTGGGAGTGGGAAATGCTTCTTCCCCAATCCTGACGTTTCCTTCCCAGAGGGGAGCTCAGTTAGTGTAACTCCGGGCTTCTTTCCACACCCTTAGTTTCCTGGTCTCCAGAGATAGTTTATCTGACTGGTACATTTTGAGAGAATATTTGGGCACGAGTAGGCCTTAAGCCTTCCTCCTCGAGAGTTAGCTGCCCTCAGAGAGCAATTCTACTGTCCTTCTGAGGCAGCAAGTCAGCCTAATTCAGGAAGTCCAGTTAACAGGGCCAGTTGGCTCTCACGTGGAATGGTAATAATGGATACTTTGGCCTCTATCTTTACTCTTTGTTTTCCAAACTGGAGAAGAGAGATGCTTTATTTTTGGACCTCTTCTGAGATCAAGAACACTCATCATAATACTTACCATATTATACCATAATGTCATTCTATTATAAGCTTCCTGAGAGCAGGAATCAGCTCTTTCTCATCCTCATATCCCTAGTACCCTGCCTAGCAAATAGTAAATGCCCAATTTGCCATATGAGTGAATGAAGCCCACCATGCCCTGACCCCAGCAACCTCTCCAGTCTCATCTCCATTGCACTCTTCTCTGACCCTGTATTTTAAACTCCACAATACTAAGCCACTTTTTTTTTTTTTTTTTTTTAAGAAATAGGCTATGCTCCCTCACTTCTTGATATATGCTATTCCTTAGGTCTAGATCACATTTGAGGCCCCATATATTCCAACTCCTCCTTTAAAAGTCAGCCCTGGAAGCCACCTCCTCCATGAAGCCTTCCCCGCCTCCTCCAGGTACATACCATTTTGTTTATATATGCATTCTAACATACCTCTGCATTTTCAGTCTACTCATATCCTGATGACCTACTAGACTACCGTTTTCAGACATTTATATATTCTATAAAGCAAAGCAAGAAATACACTTTATATTGCAACACAGTACACACATTCATTCATGTAACAGGTATTTATTACATGTTTACTCTATGCTAGGCACTCTTCTAGGCCTAGAAATACAGCAGTGAACAAAGAGGATATAAATCCTTGCCTCCAAGAAGCTTATATTCTGGAATTTTAGGTTGGGTACAGAAAGATTTCTTAAGCTTTTCAGATAGGAAAGCTCAGAAAGAAAGAAAACTCAAAACACACATGGAAAAAAAAATCCACTGGCCTTCCATTTTTCCCTGACAATATTCAGTGTTAGAAGACAATGAAAACTGGGCGCCTGAGTGGCTCAGATGGTTAAGCGTCTGCCTTTGGCTCAGGTCATGATCCCAGGGTCCTGGGATCGAGTCCCACATCGGGCTCCCTGCTCTGCAGGAAGCCTGCTTCTCCCTCTGCCTCTGCCTCTCTCTCTCTCTCTCTCTCTCTCTGACTCTCATGAATAAATAAATAAAACATTAAAAAAAATCTTTAAAAAAAAGACAATGAAAACAATGTTGTTTCGGTTCTAAGGGGAAAATAAACATAATACATCCAAGCAAAATTATGCCCCCATCCTTTTTACCAGCACCCATCCTTTTTACCAGCACAGACACCTGGAATGATGTTCACCAAATGTCAAGACTGGTTATTTCTGGGTGGCCAGTTTAGGGTCTTGTGTTACTTTTTTTTTTAGCTATATTACCTGAATTCATATTAGTCAGATATCATTTTTATAAAAATCCTAAAGTTATGACTCTTGATAAAAACAAAAGGAAGTCTACCTCTGAAACAAATAATGCAATATATGTTAAGAAAAAAAAAAAGGAAGAAGAAGGTAGCGGGAGGGGAAGAATGAAGCGGGGGAAATCGGAGGGGTAGAGGAACCATGAAGAGACGACGGACTCTGAAAAACAAACTGAGGGTTCTAGAAGGGAGGGGGGTGGGAGGTTGGGTTAGCCTGGTGATGGGTATTGAGGAGGGCACGTTCTGCATAGAGCACTAGGTGTTATGCACAAACAATGAATCATGGAACACTACATCTAAAACTAATGATGTAATGTATGGGGATTAACATAAGAATAAAAAAAAAAAAAAAACAGGTTTCACAAAGTAAACTTAACTTTACTACATGGAATGAATTCTGGTATTTCATACTGTATTCTATTTTTCTTAAAATCATTTTGCTCCACAAAATTGATTTCCATGTCCACTCATGATTATCCACAGCTTGAAAAATATCTATGAGGCTTAATAATGGTACAGGTACCTTTTCAACCAAGTATCTCCAAAGAATGCCCAACATTTAATAGGCACTTAATTAGCATTTCCTGATAAACAACTTAATGTGTGCACATTTTCCTGAGAGCAACTTGAGAGCAGAGGTCATTTTTTTTTTTTTTTTCCATCTTTGCAACCCCAGGGCCGGGCACAGAGACAGTTCTGCAAACTGTTTTATAATGATCTTTGTGGAGATCAAAATAAATGTTTGTTACACTGAATTGAGGCCTACTAGCTCAACAGCACAATTTTAATATAACACTTCATAAATACGACGTTTAACAAATGAAACATTTCTCTTGGTTCTTGGTAACAAAAATACTCAAATTAGGAGTTTTAATAGTAATAACTAGTATTTGAGCACAAAAACATGATGTTCCCTGGAACAACCTCCCACTTCACAGATGTGAAAATGCTTCTCCCAGGAATTCAAACCCAAGGCTGCATGTGCCAAGAAAACAAAACACACCAAAAGGCGCCTCTGCTGGCTCTGAACCCTGAACCTCAAAATTTGTTTTTCTTAAGCAAAAGAATTTCAAAATTGACAGATTACAGTTAATTTTTAAATGAGTTCATTTTCTCCCTCTCATACTGTATTGTCTAATACTGTCTGACACTTCAGAAGAGTTGGGATATGGTCTGTGTGACCTTATTACTACAGTCCTAATGATTTGTTGGGGGTTGGGGGAGACGATGACCTCTGAAGGCTCTTGTCTACCTCACAGAGCTGTTGTACACAGAGAAAGTTCGAGAAGAGGCCAGAAAACACAGGCTTCTTTCACAATGGCTTATAACCAAAATCTTTACAGGAAAACGGTATCAACAAAACCTTAGTGTTGAACAAATACCACTTTTTAAAAGAAAGTTCTCTTACTTGAGAGACTTAACCATACTATTTCCTCATGTTCACATTTGGAACTGCTGTCTCCGGTTTTCAAAAAAGAACACCATGGCTGCCCATTCTGTTGGACTAAAAAAGTTTTTTTTTCATGGCTGGCAGAATAATTTCTACCTGGCTAAGGGAATTGAACTTTTTGGTTTAGTTTATTAGGATTTTTGAATTTGCTTGGGGGAAGGGACTGTCTTGGCTATTACTGCTTTTTTCTATATCTTCCTTTCTCTTTCCTTATCCTCTCCAGCTGTCTTCACTTGCATTTTTTATTTGGACTCTGGGTCCAGTGGACATACATAAGTTGACAAAACAAAAAGTTGTCTCTCCCAAAGCATGGGGGAGATAGAGGTGGAAGCCAGCCTAAGATACAACTCTCCCAGCTTTATCTCTAGGAAGGGGAGTCTGGACAGCTGGGTTTGGGTTTTTTTTCTTCTTATAAAAATGTTTAAGTGAATATGTTTGTATTATATGTTTAATTTGCATAACTAACACATGAATGGATTTTCCTCATAAAACAAGGATTCATACAAGGCCAGTGCTCCCTGGGACCCCACTCCCACCCCAGTTCCTCTCCCATCCCTCAAAGGGCCAACGTGTGCAGTGAGTGTCCTCCAGTCTTTCTACCTATTTACACACAATTTTGAAACTTCCAGGGACATGAAACTTTGAGAGCCACACCATGCACTTCACACACACTTTCTCTGACAGCAGAACGTGACTTTGCCCCTTCTTAACCCCAATCCCCCGGCTCCCACTCCCCCCGCGCGTCCCCGCGCCCCGGAATCCGCTGTCCTGGCTCCCCGCATCCCGGGGTCCGAATCCTCGCTGTGCGCGCCCCCGGCCGCCGTCCCGGAGACCCGCACGGGCAGGACGCTCGCTGGGGGCGAGCCGGGCCCTCAGTCCCTCCAGCGTCGCCTTACCCGCCGAGGACCGTGGCCCCGAACAAGGAAGACCGGGCCTAGCAGCGCCATCTTCGACCTCCAGGACTTGGTCTGGAAACCCGCAAGGCTCAGGGGGCGGGGCCGGGGTACGGAGCAGGGGCGGGCCGGGGGCGGGGCCGGAGCCAGGGCGGGGGGCGGGGCCGGGGGCGGGGC
>NW_023270415.1:37326220-37609604 GCF_011800145.1 Mirounga leonina | reverse complement strand
GGGGGCGGGGCCGGAGCCAGGGCGGGGGGCGGGGCCGGGGGCGGGGCTGGGGCCGATCGGGAGAGCGCTCGGGTCTCCGAGGCGGGGGCCGGTGCTCAGGCGGGGGCCGATCGGGGGCGCGATCGGGGCCGGGCAGGGGCAGGTGGGAGACGGGGAGGGGGGCGCGGAAAGGGGAGCGGGGGCGGGATCGGGGCCGAGCAGGCGCGGAAAGCTCGGCCCGGCCAGGCGGGCGCGAGGAGGGGGGGCGGAAGGGGGAGCAGGGGGCGGAAGGGGGAGCAGGGGGCGGGGCGGGGGCTGGAGCCGGGAGAGGGGAGCTGGGGTGGCCCGGGGCTGGAGCGGGGAGAGGGGAGCCGGGGCGAGTCTAGGTGACTGCGACGCCCCGCGCCCCCTACCTCGTCTAATTCGTGGTTGGTGTGGCGCTGAATCATACATACATCATCAGAGTAGTAACATCTTGGATTTAAAACTCAGCCTCCCTTGTCCAGGGGCGAAGCGCTTGAAATCCAACAAAAGGTGCAGCTTCTGGGCGGCTTTGACTTTCCGCGGGACACGCTGCCCCCTATCGCCGAGAGGCAGATGGGCTTTGACCTAGGGTCCCACCTTTGCTTTTCTCGCAAAGGGAGTAATACACAGGTTAGAAGCCAAGGCGTACCTTTAGTACATCATTCTCCATCTTAGTGTCATGTACCGGTTGACATGCTGCATAAACTCAGATCACATTTTCTTCCTCACTTCTAAAATGTGACTTTTCATACCTGACACAGCATTATTGTGACGATTGAAAGAGGATGGATGTGAAGCCCCAAGCTCAGGCTGATGGTAGGTGACACTGAGAATTTACGAAGTGGTGAGAAAGAAAAACAAAAAGCAGACATTCAGAACCTGGCCTGGCACTCATAGGTAGTCCATACTAATCTCCTTTTAAATATAAACCATCTCACAGAATACCAACCTCACAACTTGACTCCGAGATCAGAAGGTGAGACAAAGCAAGCCAACTTTATAACTTTGTCTAAGCACAAAGAGAAGATCACGGTTGTTACCCACCAAAATACCTAACAACCTGTCTCTTGGCTAAAATAAGTGACTATTTCTTTACCAATTACAGCTTTTACCTCATTCTAGTATCCCCTCACTCCAGATAAGATTTACTGAGATCTTCCTTCATAGAATTGCCCTTGCTTTCTGACAGCATCCAACCTAGGGTGAACCGCCTACTTCCTTAGACCCTCTCTTTAATCATCCAAACAAAGTCCAAATCCTATAACAGGTTCTTTCTAACACCCTTTTACTTAGACACACCTTGGTAAACCATGGTGTCCTTCCTTGCTGCAAAAAATAATGAACCCAATTTGTTTGATCGTAGGTGTGTCCCTGGTGGACTCTGGCTGGAGGGCATTGACAGTGCCCTTACAGTATTAGCTCATTGTCTCACCTTAGGTCCCCCCAAAGCAGATCAAGGAACAAGGATCCAGTGCAAGTGACTCATTTGGGAACTTTGGGAATCACCAGTGGGGAAGAGAGGCGGGCGATACAGGGTAAGTTATTCAGCTAGCTGACACTGTGGGCAATTAGAGCTAACACCACAGAGGAAACTCTGGGAGAAGATGGAGAAAACATGCTGTTATGGACTGAATAGTCATAGTTTGAAGCCCTAACCCTCAAGGTGATGGTATTAGGAGGGGGGGCCTTTGGGAAGTGATTAGATGAGTGCCCTTATAAAAGAGATCCCAGAGAGCTAGCTCATCCCTTCCAACATGTGAGGATGCAAGGAGAACTGGGCAATCTGCAACCAAGAAGAGGGCTCTCACCAGAACTTGACCATGCTAGCATCAGACTTCCTGCTTCTGCAACTGCGAGCAATAAATTTCTGCTGATTATGAGTCACCCAGTCTATGGTATTTTGTTATAGCAGCCTGAATGGACTAACAGACTTGCCTCAGAGAAATCTCACCTGAGAAATGAGGGAGCTGGAGTATTTACACACCACTCCTTTTCCAATGGCTGAGGGCTGCTAGGTGTAGGTGTTGATTCTCCAGACTGTCTCCCCTGTGGACTTGGCATCAGGGCTTTGGTGAAAGATCTCAAGAAAAGAAATGCAGGCACTGTAGTTGGTATACATGCTGCCTTGAAGTGGTAAGGCCCAAGGGATCTAAGAATGGAATGCCACACTATCAACCATCCTCATTTAATTCTCACAACCCTATAAGGCTTATTATTCTTTTCCCTATTTCCCAGAGGCATAAACCAGAGTAGGTGAGGAACTTGCCTCAAGCTCCACAGCCTTTAAGTGGTAGGGCTGGGCTGGGATTCCAGCAGTCCAGCCCTAGAGCCTGTACTCTTTACCACTGTATTTTTTTTTTTTCCTGTTAGAATGTAACAAATTACCACCTCCTTAGCTATAACAAAAATATGTCCTCATTTGTTGATGTTTGACTGCTGGTAGCTTTTAAGCCTCATCCCTCCCTTTCTCTTATGTCTTGGGTCAGCTGGGCAAGTGAACAGAAAAGCCCAGATACTCTCTCCTTCGGTGCTGCAGTCAAGCCCCTTCTCACACATGGATACCCACACTCTGACCCCTAACCAGCCCCTAACCACAATAAAACCCCCCAAGCCATTCTTTTTTCCTTACTGTATTAATTTTCCAGGGCTGCCACAGTAAAGAAGCACAGACTCCGTGGCTCAACCAACAGAAATTTTTTTTTTTTTTTTTTTTTTTTTTACAATTCTGGAGACTAGAAATCTGATATCCAGATGTTGGTGGAATTGGTTTCCTCTGAAGCCTCTCTCCTTGGCTCATAGATGGTGCCTTCTTACACTGTCTCCACATGGTTTTCTTTCTTTACATTTCTATGTCCAAATTTCCCCTTCTTATAAGGACACCAGTCATATTGGATTAGGGGCAACCATAATGACCTCATTTTAACTTTATTCTCTCTTTAAAGCCCTATCTCTAAAATAGATGATTTGATCAATTTCTCAAATTCTAAGGTATTGGGGGTTAGGACTTCAACATATGAATTTGAAGGGGACACAATTGAGCCCATAATACTTGCTCTCTCAAACCATTTTTAGATCAGCTCAGGAGGCCTGCTCTGTCCTCCCAAATAGTCTCACTACATAAATAATAAACATTTTTATATTCTCATGGTGTGTGGGTGTGTGTGTGGCATCATTAGTCTTGACATCCGAACTAAATTTGGGTGGGAATCCATCTTGTTTCCACAGAGATATTACAGCATTCGTGTCTTAAAATGATACATATTCATTATGTCACATTTTCTATGGGTCAGAAATCCAGATATGGTCATAGATAGTCCTAGACAGACTCTAGGACTGTCCAGGTATGCTCAGGCTCTCAAAAGACTGCCATCAAGTTGTCAACTAGGCCGTGTTTTCATCTGGAGACTCACCTGGAGAAGAATCTGCTTCCAAGTTCATTCAGGTTGTTGGCAGAATTCATTTCCTTGTGCCCGTATGACTGAGGCCCGCAGCTTTTGCTGACTGTTGGCTGGAGGCTACCCTCAGCTTTCACAGGTCACTTATAATTTTTTCTATATGAGCTTCCTCAGGGTGACTGTTTATTTTATCAAGCTTGCAAGGAGAATTTCTCATCTCAGAGAGGCTCCAGTCCCTCTTTTAAGGATAACCACCTGATTAAGTGAGGCCCTCCCAGAATAATCGTAATATCCTTTGATGAACTAAAAATCAGCTGATTTAGGGCCTTACTTACATCTGCAAAATCCCTTCACCTTTGCCATATTCTGTAGGCTAGAATCAAGTCACAGGTCCCATCTGTATTCAAAGGGAGGGATTATAACTGAGGTGAATACCAGGTGGTAGGGATTATGGGGACCTCTTAAAATTTTGCCTACCACAACCACTAGGCTATACATGGGAAGGAAAGGTGATTGGACACATTTTAGGTAGACCCACACTTTACCACCAGTCAGAGGAGAAGAGCCGTGAAATATACTCAGGCAGGGAAGACACTGGGTACTCGGCTTAACTGATTATGCACCAAGCTTTGTACACATTGGCAGAGGGTTGGACTTCAAGAGAACACGCCAGCGAGGGAAAAAAATAACCACTGTGAACTGAATACCAGAGAGGTCTCCCCAAAGGCCTGTGTAAAACCTGGGGCTCTTCTCATGATTCTGAGAGGGAAGGAGAGCAGGGCACAAAGACAAATAAAAGTAGGAATGAAAACAGTTATCTTAACCACTAATGGTACGATATCTTACTTTTGCAAATTTTGGAAAATAAATGGCCCTGGCATCTTGGAAGGGCTGTATGTTTAAGGGGCCCTGAAGTTTACCAGCTCCAGGTCCATCCACCTTTGCCCTTACTACACATTTTCATAGAGCTCCGAATTTTCCTTTTGTAGCTCTTTTTTTTTTTAAATCAAACAATTTTAATCAAGTGAATAGTAAGCAGTAAAAGTGCAATTGCATGAAGAGCCCCATATTTCACATGTTCAAACTGTTTTCCAGTGTCTTTACTTGTAAGGTGTTGAAGGTGGGACCCACTCTTGACTCTTCTTTCTAGTGGTAGAATAAGGTACATATTGTTCTGGAGTGCCACTCACATTGAACTTATGGTTTGTCCAGATGAATTTACGAGCAATAGGTGGTCTTGTTGTTGGAGGATCATCGGTCATACAGGGAAGCCAGCGATGCCATTCAAGGGGGCACCATGCTTCCATCCACATCCCAAAGTGTGTTTTTGCCATTCATTTCAGTAGTATATATAACCCATCGGTGATGGCCAAAAAACTGCTTGTTGTCTTCATAGTATTTGTTTCCATATTTGTCTTCCCCCACTAAGGTACCAACCCTCACATCATTTGCCCTGAAGAAACCCGTAGATAGCCACAGAGGCCGCCGTGGCCGCTGACCTGCTGCAGCCCACATTTCAGGACCTGCAAGAGCTCCATCTTGTCCCGTTGGCCCAGCCTCCCGGGTGCGATGCTCAAAACGCCCTTTTGTAGCTCTTAATACAATTGCAGTCGTGTCTCTCTTTTATATACTAGGGTGTGGGGGTGAGTGTCTTTTTTTAAACCATCCTTCTATCCCTCACATCTAAGAAAAGCTTGGTACATAGTGAGCCTTCCACAAATATTTGCTGGAGGAATAAGCATTGAGGCCGTTGCCATCTTGTAAAGGCAGTAGCATAAATATAATTTAGAGAACTTGTAGCACTGTTAGGCATGACTAAAGAATAAACTGGGGGCATGAAAAAAAGAGGCCACTTCCAAATGTAAGGAGTTATTTCAATTAGGCAGGAGCCAAGGGGTTTGACTTCAATGCCTGAGGGTGTATTACTCCTGAAAGCTAATATTTCTCAACTTTTTCGTGTGTCAGGTGGTGCTCAGCACCCTACGTGTGTCCTAGTCTTCACAAGCATTTGTGGTTTATACTATTCTTATCCCCATTTGGAAACTGAGACACAGAACAATTAGGCAAACTGAGAAGCTAATAACTAACAGTGACAGAGTCTGAGCCACCCAGGCTGGCCCTGGGGCTCCAGCTGTCAGCCATTGCATTGTTCTCTGCGTTATTGGGGCATAGACGGGGGAGTCAGACTCCTGGACCTCAGGGAGAGCTATAAGGCTCACTAGATGTGTCACAGTTAGCCAATTAAGAACTTTTTCTGTTTCATTTCCTTATCTGTGAAGTACAGGTATTAAGAGTGCTAACCTCAGAAGGTTTTACTCAGGTTTAAATGAAATAATATATTTAAAGCACTTACAACAGGGCCTGGCACATACAAAACAGCAGAAAATGCTCACTATGATCCTGCACTTAGAGACTGAGCAGTAGGTAACCCAGAGCTAAGGGAAACCCTGAAATCACTATACAATGGTTTTTCTTTTTTCTCATGGAACCACAGGCTGTAAATATTAAGATTTTTTTTTTTTTTAGATTTTATTTATTTGAGGGACAGAAAGAAAGAGCATGAGCAGGGGGAGGGGCAGAGGGAGAGGAAAAGAGATAAGCAGACTCCCTGCTGAGCAGTGAGCCCGATGCGGGGCTCCATCCCAGGACCCTGACATCATAACCCGAGCTGAAATCAGACACTTAACCGAATGAGCCACCCAGGCGCCCCAAGTTCAACAAGATTATCACCCAGAAGATACACTACCCATGGAAGAAAAAAAGCGGAACACCTACAAAATGCCTTGCTCAAGCATTGTCTAGAAATTTCATATCTTTGTTAAGAGAGTTCTACAGACACCTAATATGAAGTGTCCAAAATAAGTTTACAAAGTTGTGTTTTGATTAAACCAAGGCCCACAGCTTCTGTCCCAGGGGAGGAAGTTGAAGAGGGTGACGATCAGTTTCAATCAGCTTGGCAATTAAGCAGTGTAAGCTCTCAGCTGTCCTGGGAGCTCTAACGGTGGATCAGAAACCAGCCCCCTGTCCCAGAGGCAGGGTGAGACTGAAGAAAGAGACAGGCCACTCCATGTTAATAGGTAGCAATTTTAATAATAGCAAAGGAACTTACATATGAGGCTCGTCTTAGGTGAATGGACAGCAAGACGGATGGGTCCCTGCACCTGCCCTCCAAATCTTAAAAGCTTATAAAGAGGCCCTAAGTGGGCTCCATCGTGTGTATACCTGCAGGCGTTTTCAACATCACATCACATCAAAGGCTATGTCCTCAGAGTAGCCTCTGGGAGCAGGAAAGGCAAGTCAAACCCACATTCCAAGGGCAGGGGAGGGGGTAAGGAGCCTGCAAAGTGCCCTGGTCCAGATCACGGGTCAATTGGTGGTCATATCATTTTCCATCACGTTCCCTAAAGAATGGGAATACGCATTAAAATAAGAGACAGGGGCGCCTGGGTGGCTCAGTCGTTATAAGCGTCTGCCTTCGGCTCGGGTCATGATCCCGGGGTCCTGGGATCAAGCCCCGCGTGGGGTTCCCTGCTCGGCGGGGGGCCTGCTTCTCCCTCTCCCACTCCCCCTGCTTGTGTTCCCTCTCTTGCTGTGTCTCTGTCAAATAAATAAATAAAATCTTTAAAAAAAAAAAAAATAAAATAAAATAAGAGACAATTCTCCCTATTGAAAATAAGGGAAAAGACTCCCTTTTTTAGAACATTACTTTAGAAAGCTTGTCATTATAAATTCTTTATGGAAATGTATGTAAATCTTTTTTAAAAGGGTAGGTAAAACTCTGCCACCTTTACGACCCAGCCATGTCTTTCTCAAGTACCTGGGGCCATCTCCTTGAAATGTAACCATCAGGGAAGATAGAGCCATTTCCTAGTTCAACCTGCAAAACTATCTCCTGTCATAAAGATTTGAGAAATTTATTTGTCCTTTGGATAAAGGTTATTAGCTAACACAGTGGTCACTCCAATTGCCGAGTGAATTTAGGATGAACTATGTGTGACAAATGATGCTGTCAAGTCCTCTTACTCAAAGAGTAGCCATTGTTTACCTTGAAAACATGTATGGAATGGGTTTTATCTGCTTGCCTATTTAAAAGGGAGAGATTTCTCTCAGCAATCTCTTTAGCAGATTGCCTGTGATTCTGGTTTACGCTTATTCAATAATAAAACAGTTTCCTTTCTCTTCTATATTGGGGTGCCAGAAGATTTTAATTAAGTTTTCCCAATAGCAATGACCTTCAAACTGCAGCAAACCCCTTAGTGCCCAGGTCTAAAGTCACATAGTTATAACAGCTTAGGCCTGACTGCCAGGGTAATAAAGAACCACGTCTTCCAGAAAAGGCCAGAGAGTTGTTTAGCATTGTCTTGGAAAGAGCATGAGCAGTCCTTTGACTGGTTTCTGTTTCACTCCTGAAGAATAGGAGGAAGGCTCGCCTGAAAGGGGGACCTCATGAGTACTTTAGGTGGGAGGTACCGGCCATCAGACCAGTAACATTCTTAAGGGTACAAGTCTGAGTCTGAGAAAAGGTAACGATAATGTTCCTACCTCTGGTTTTCCATCCAGCATTCACTCCTGGCTGCACAGCGCGGGGGGATTGCTAAATGGTAGTATCAGCTGGAAAGAAAAGCCAACCTCAAAGTAGGTTAGTAAATGCTTTAGTCGTCATCCTACTGAGGACTATAGCCCAGCAGAAAAAACTGCTCCAAAGCTTGTCAATTTACAGGGGATTATATATAAAAAGGGTAGAGGGTAGAGGTGCTTGCAAGCAGTTCTCCAAGGTCTGCACATCACATGGTATAATTTGTTCAGCTGCAAAAATTAAGGTTTATTGATTTCCACATAGATACATGCGAGACCCTTAGGTCATCTTAATACATTCATTATGTTTCTATCATATTTTGATAAAAATATTGCCCTCATGCCTCCACTTGACTGATTTTCTGATTCTTCTTGTTTTTGGTTTCTCCTGGAGCTCACTTGAGAGGGTCACAAGAGGCTAACATCATTCACCTACTGCAGTTTTAGTGCACAGTTATTGCTCAGAGGACGCGGTCCAGGCAGCTGCTGCTGAAGGGATCTGCAGAGATTCTGCACTGAGAAGCGGAAGACATGCTTGTCATGACTCTGCTACAGACTGGCTTTCTGATAATGGGCAAGTGAACTTTCATCAACTTTATTTTCCTCATCATAAAACTGGGTATTGGTGTAAACTCTCTCTAAAATCACTTGTAGTTCTAAAAATCTGTGATTACAAATAAATTAGATTTGGCAGAGTAATTATAGGCCACCTGGTGTGGTGCTAAGGAGGTCATTGTGAAATGCTATTAAGATTTAAAAAAACTGATAGATAATACTCTTTCTTTAATATATTAGCTCTAGTGTATCTCTGGTGTTTGAGTACCTCATCTAATTTTACACATTTTAGGTGAATATTAAACTTCATATTTTCAAAGTGCTTTACAATCATTAATTAGCTTCTTGAATGACCTCTGGAAGGGAAGCTTACCCATGATCCCAAAGAAAGGCTTATTTTTTTCTCGTTCTGTAAAGGCAAGTCTTAAACTTGGCAATTTGGGATCTTACATTCATTTATTTTTCAATTAAAAAAATAAATTATACTTAAACAGCCAATTTGATTCCAGTAATCCACTGCTGCTTCAGGTAACTCTACTAATAATTTATAGATTAACTTGATATATACTGTTTTACTCCCATATAAAGATAAAACAATTAAGACATGTAGAAGTTAATTTTTTTATTCTAGTAAAATGTAAAATAGACTTACTACACTAAATTAATTACAGTAAAATAGAATTAGGGCTGAGCTACAAAAATAGAACTCAGTTGTTCCTTACTATCTGGTAATCTTCAGACTAAAAAAGACGCACGCTGAGTCATCACTGGTTCTCCACATGCTTCTCATTTCTCCAAACCACACCTACTTTCACAGTTCAGTGTAAGTACTAGACACAGGTGCAAAGTGTTTCGATGAGTAGTTAAACTCAATAAACAGTTATAATAGGTGTTCATCACCAGGGTAAATATTAGAGATATAAAAGTGATTTAGACAGTAGGGACCCAAAAATGATTTAGACACAGCCCTTACCCTTAAGGAACTAGAAAGGAAGGAAAGGAAAGGAAACTAATATTTGTTTAAACCCATGATGCATCCTGTAGTGTCTCATTTCACGCTAACAATAATACTGCAAAGTAGATATAATTTAAGCCCACTTACATGTAAGAGGAGACTGAGCTACCTTTATTGTTACCCGTGTGTGATCCTGAGACAATAAAATCCTAGCTCTATTAAACCTATGCTTTAGCATAACATTAGTTAGAAATTAATGGCCAAATTAATGAAATTTGGGGGACAGACAAGATGGTCTTTTATTTATCTTTTTTCCAAGTTTTTACTTAAATTCCAGTTAGTTAACGTACAGTGTAATATTAGTTTCAGGTGTAGAATTTAGTGATTCAACACTTACATACAACAGCCATTTCTCATCACAATAAGTGTACTCCTTAATCCCCATCACCTATTTAACCCATTCCCATGCCCACCCCCTCTCTGGTAACCATCAATTTGTTCTTTAACGTTAAGAATCTGTTTCTTGGGGCACCTGGGTGGCTCAGTTGGTTAAGCGACTGCCTTCGGCTCAAGATCATGATCCTGGAGTCCCTGGATCGAGTCCCTGGATCGAGTCCCGCATCGGGCTCCCTGCTCGGCAGGGAGTCTGCTTCTCCCTCTGACCCTCCCCCCTCTCATGTGCTCTCTCTCTCATTCTCTCTGTCAAATAAATAAATAAAAACTTAAAAAAAAAAAAGAATCTGTTTCTTGGTTTTCCTTTCTCCCCCCCATATTCATTTGTTTTGTTTCTTAAATTCCACATATGAATGAAACCATATGGTATTTGTCTTTCTCTGACTGATTTTGCTTAGCATAATAGTCTCTCACTCCTTCCATATTGTTGCAAATGGCAAGATTTCATTCTTTTTATGGCTGAGTAATATTCCATGATATTCCATATATATATATATCACATATAATATTCCATTATATTCTATATACACATACCACTTCTTCCTTATCAATTCATCTGTTGATGGACACTTGTGTTGCTTCCATAATTTGGCTATTGTAAATAATGCTGCAATAAATGTAAGGCTGGGTATCTCCTGCTGAATTAGTGTTCTTATATTTTCTGGGTAAATACCTAGTAGTGCAATTGTTGGATCATAGGTTCGTTCTATTTTTAACTTTTTGAGGAACCTCCATACTGTTTGTCGGAGTGACTGCACCAGTTTGCATCCCCACCAACAGTGTAAGAGGGTTCTCCTTACTCCAGATCCTTGCCAACACCTGTTGTCCCCTATGTTCATTCTAGCTATTCTGACCAGCGTGAGGTGATATCTCATTGTAGTTTTGATTTGTATTTACCTGATGACAAGTGATGTTGAACATCTTTTCATGTGTCTGTTGTCATCTAGATGTCTTCTTTGGAAAAATATCTATTCATGTCTTCTGCCCATTTTTAAAAATAGAATTATTTGTTTTTTAGGTGTTGAGTTGTATCAGTTCTTTATAGATTTTGGATACTAACCCTTTATCAGATATGTCATTTGCAAATATCTTCTCCCATCCTGTAGGTTGCCTTTTAGTTTCGTTGATTGTTTCCCTCACTGTGCAGAAGATTTTTATTTTGATGAAGTCTCAATATTTTTGCTTTTGTTTCCCTTCCCTCAGCAGACCTATCTAATAAGAAGTTGCTATGGCCAATGTCAAAGAGGTTACTGCCTGTGTTCTCCTCAAGGATTTTGATGGATTCCTGTCTCACATTGAGGTCTTTCATCCATTTTGAGTCTATTTTTGTGTATGGTGTAAAGAAATGGTCCAGTTTCATTCTTCTGCATGTTGCTGTCCAGTTTTCCCAACACCATTTGTTGAAGAGACTGTCTTTTTTCCATTGGACATTCTTTCCTGCTTTGTTGAAGATTAGTTGACTATAGCATTGTGGGTTCGCTTCTGGGTTTTCTATTCTGTTCCATTGATTTATCTGCAACATGGCCTTTTAAATGTTTTTAAGATAAGGGAGAGAAGGAATCAAAGAGAAAAATGGAAAATATGTAGGAGAAGGAGATAACTGATAAAGCAAGGCCTTGGGATAGATTAGAGCAGACGGATTTAAACTGAGCACAAATGGAGGAATTGATCCCAAACTGAAGGGTCAAATCATACCCTGAAACCAGAGAGAAGGGGGTAAGGATGAGGTGTAGGTATAGATTTTAAAAGAAAAGAAGTTTCTCTTATGACTAGGATAAGGGCAAAGTAGGATAGAAATTGTAAAGAAGTCCTTACAGGAATTTCCTCAGTAAGATACAACACCCCATATTCTTTGAAGGAGGCCAGGAGATGACCAGATCTGAGTAGATATTAGCAAAGGTGTGGAATAGCTCTTCAGGATTTCAGAGAATTTTTTTTTAAGATTTTATTTATTTATTTGACACAGAGAGAGAGAGAGAGAGCACAAGCAAGGGGAGCGGCAGGCAGAGGGAGAGGGAGAAGCAGACTCCACACTGAGCAAGGAGCCTGATGCAGGACCCAATCCCAGGATCCTGGGATCATGACCTGAGCTGAAGGCAGCCACCTAACTGACTGAGCCATCCAGGTGTCCCAGAGAGTGGGTTTTTTAAAAGGCAGGAAGTGGGACTGATGAGTCATGTTCTATAGTTCAGCTGATGTTAGAGCTTATGAATTTTCATTGATTCCATGTTTTCAAAGATAGGCAGTTTTAATCCAGAAGCTTTAGTATAGAGGGTGGTTGTATAATTAATTGGCTCATGGCTGGGGTTTCTTAGGGCTCATACACAAGTGAGGTACAGAGATGAGAGCTCTGAGACTAAAAGTAGTTCTGAGAGCTGCTCTTAGTACTGAAAGCCGAGCTGTGAGTAAGGCTATTTCAAGCTCCGATCCCGGTATCCAGCCCAAATATGCTGGAGGACAAGAGACTCATCACCTAGGGAAAGTGGAGGGATCAAGAGGTGAGAGACCTGGATGAAGCCAAATAGCAGGTGTTATGGAATAAGTATATAAGAAAGCTAGAAGGCTAGGCAGCTCCAGTCAGAAAGTAGGATCTTAAAGGTGGGGAAGTTTCTGGTGATGGAAAGATCTAAAGGGTGACCATCGAAGAGGTTGTGTATATGCAGTAGAGATGAAAATCATAGGTTTTGAGAAAGTCAAAGAAATGTGAGCCTAATGGGTAAAATGAGTTTTCCACTTGTATCTTACAGTTACTTGAGAATAATGGCAGGAACTGGGATGGAGCAGAAAGCTCTCACGCAGGTAGCAATTTTCTCTATGAATATGGACAAGTAACATGGATATGTCTGCAATAGGCAGCAGGCACAGGATTCATAAAGGGTGGGTATTCACACATAATGATTCTATCTAGGAGAGATTTTGCGAGTTGGAGAAGAGTAAGACGCTGAAATGGAAAGTTAAGGTATAGGTTTAGGGAGAAAGAGTAATCCTCTTGACCAAAAAATATGGTGGACATCCTATTGGTCAGTAGCTACAGGAGAGGTATTGCAGCCACTATCCTAAAACCAGTAGAGAAAAACCGATCTCGGGTGGGAGCCATGTTTAATATAAAGCAAAACATAGAGGGAAGTTTTCATGAAGACTTAAAAAAATCGAGCAGGGTTTGTTTACAACAGAACAGGGGGTGGGAGCAGATGCCGGTAAGCTACAGGAAGCAGGGCGCATGGAATAGTAAGCAATCTGCTACCTTTTTCAAAATTTTTCTAAGCTCTGATTATCAGACCTATGCTGTTGCTAAGCAACAGACAAATTTTCCTTTATCACGTTGACACTGTCCCATCTTCCCTTCTGGAAACCAAAAAATAAAGGGCTAAGACAGTGTAACCCAGCTGGGAAAGGACTTGGCCTGCTGAGGAGAGACGTGGCTTTACAGTAAAGTAGCAGCAGGGCCATCCACATGTGCCAGTATGAGCAAGGAGAGTACTTTTGGGGACTGTATTCTGAGGCTGCTGAGCAAGAGGCAAATGGAAAATGAATTTGGATAAGGGAGAGTTTATTAATTTGGGAGCACTCATCAGGAAGAGAAGAATGAATGCCTTGGGAAGGATCCTGGAAAGCACGACTATCATACTTCCATGATGGCTCTTAGAAGCTTGAAGAAAGTGGTGACCCACACTGAGAGAAGTAGAAGGAGAATTGTCATGGCAGAGGGTGGAAGCAAGGGAGCAAAATGCTCGGGGAAGTGGGCATGCTAGAGTGGCTATCCCCTGTAAAGCTGGAAATTCCACCTGATGACAAAGTTCTGATTCAGATGCTCCATTTGTCAAAGTGACTAGGAATTTTCTGGTGAGAGGGGTACCCCATCGCTGAGAAGCTCAGTGGTGGCACTCCTCTGCGGGTCATGGCTGATGATAAAAGATGCTATCACCAAACTAGGTTCAAAGATAGCAACAAGGATAATAGATTCCTGAAACAATAGAGGCCAGGTGGCAGCACTTAACCATCAGAAGGGTACAACTGTCCTACTGAGTGGCAGAATTGGAGTGGCCCTCAGCAGCCTTGACCTAGAGAGAGCTGTGAAGATGATTAATAGAATATGGCACCCCTAGGGGAAAAGACAGAAGCCAGCCAACAAGAGTGTGCTCAATGGAAAAAAAAAAAAAATCAAGGATGGACGAACACAAGGCTGAGAGCAGGAGCCTCGATAAAAAGTTTCAGTCTCTTCCCCAGATTCCTGACTTGAGGCAGTTCATCAATCCAGAGCCCAGTGGCTGAAGGAGAGGCAGGAATGCAAGGAGGGAGGACCCTGAAACACCGTAGTGAGAATATATGATAATGACTTCTCCCACCCCCACCCCACCCCCAATTCTTCCCCAAAGGGACATATGGCCATCCCCTTGGAAGACCATACACTGAAGAAGAGAGAATGCCTAAACATTTTGAAGATTGCTGGACACAATCATTATTGACACATAGGAACTCTGAATATTATTATGGTCCCCAATTAGAGTAGAGGTGTAAAGGAGCCAAATAATGAATGAATGGAGTTTTTGCCCAGATCTGGCATACAGCGGGTCCATTAAGCACATGGGCCTATGTGGTGATCATTTCCCCAGTCCTAAATGTATCATTGGAACAGACATACTTGATAGGTAGTATAACACCCACATCAGTTCCTTGGCCTAGGGGATAAGAGTTGTCAAAGTGGGAAAGGGGAGCCTCTGAAATTACACAGTCAATATATTAAATAAAAAACAATATAGGAGAATGGTAGATATTAATGCCATTTTTGGTTCCCATTGTATCTCCATTTAATTCACCATACACGTCCCTCCAAAGACCCAACAGTTCCTGGAGAATAAACAATAGACTACTGCAATTCAACCAAGTAATAACCCCAATTAGAACAACTGTACCACATGTGGTATCTTCACAAGAGCAGAGCCAGATGACCTCAGGTAACTGGCTTGAGGTGATCGATATGATGATTGTGTTTTTTCCCAACCTTATTAGAAAGTAGAATTAGAAAGTGTTTGCATTCAATTAGAATGAATAATGGGAAAATATTTATAGTGTACCCCTAGGGCTACATTGTCTCTTCCACCCTCTGTCGTATTATAGTCTTAAGAGACTTGAAATGTTTGGACATCTCACAGAACACAATACTGGTCTGCTATATTGATGGCATTATCCTAATCAGGTTAGATTAACAAAGATTGGAGGCCTTGGTGAAGCATGTATACTCCAGAAAAATAGATGAAAATCCCTACAAGTTGTTGGGGATCCAGCAAATCAGTGAAATTTAAGAATTATGGGGTCCAGAGCATATTTTTTGTGTCCTGTTTAAGAAAAATTTGCCTATTTCTCAGTCATGTTTTCTTACAGAATATTTATTATTTTACTTTCATATTTAGATTTATGATCCATCTGGAATTGATGTTTTGTATGTGTGTGAGGTAGGTGGGCAGCCTTTATTTCTTCTGTTAATCGATATCCCCAGGATCATACATTGAACCCTTCCCTCCAAAAAAACAACTTTCCTACAATGTTCTGTAGGAAAAAAAAAAAAATCAAATTACCTTAAATGTGTGGATTTTTTTAGTCTCTCTTGACCATTTGCCTATTTTCTATCCTTGTGCCGAAAGACACTGATTTAATAATCTTAGCCTCATAATAGATCTTGATATCTGGTAGTGTAAGTACTCCAGCTTTGGTTTTTGAAATTACCTTGACTATTCTCAGCCTTTGAATTTTCATATATATTTTAGAATTTGCTTATCAATTTCCATTCAAAAAAATCTTCTGGGACATTGAAATTGCATTGAATTTATAGATCAGTTTTGGGAGAAATGACATCTTAACCATCTACAAACATGGTATAACTGCATTTATTTAGGATTTATTTTAATTTCTGCCAATGTTTTGTAGTCAGTAATGCTTTGTATCACATCTTTTGATAGATTTATTGCTAGGTTTATTTCTTTTTGAGGACTTCGGGTGATTCCATTTGCTAATTTCGTTTTTAGGATTTTTGCATCTATGTTTATAACAGAGATTATAAAACAGTTATAAAACTGCCTCTTAACACTTTTTTCTTCTCGTTACAAATGCTTTAGAAAACCAGAAATTATATGATCACAGCATTCTCTAGGGTGTTTACTCTGTGATGTACAGGATGTAGAATGGATTATACAGGAGATGGGTAGTGAAGGATTAGGGGTCTCCTGGAGTATTAAGAGAAGAGCTTGGACCAGTTCGGTACAAGCAGAAATGAAAAGGAAGGATAGACTCCCCAGTGTTTAGCTCCTGATTAGATGGAGGGGTAACATTATGAAATAGAGAAGTTGGGAGAAGTTGATTTCGACTTGGAGAAGAGCAAAAATAATAAGCTGAGGGGTAAAATCTTTATCTTCATAACTGTCACCATCATTAGGGTGCATACAAAGGAATAACAGCAATTTTTCAGAAATCACAAATGCATGAAATTACATAACTGGCTAGTATGCTAATGTCTTTAATTAGAAAATTTCCTTCAGTTGCTTTGTGGCTAATTTTACAAATTATTTCCATTCACAATCAGAAAACGTAATTCATCGTATATTCGTTGAACACCTTCCAATGGGATCCGTACTTCATACATAACCTAATACAACCCATTTCTATACAGACTGCGCTTTTCCTTTCCTTAACCACCAGGTGGCGACCAGGAGCCCACGTCTCACTCCTGCTCCTCCCTCCTCTTCCCAGGCGGCCCAGCTCCCGGGAGCGCGCACGTTCCGGAGCCCTCGCTGATTGCGGGAGCCGCGGCCGCGCACGTCGCTCAGCTGCGGCTACGCCTTCGCGACTCGGCGGAGGCTCAGAGGACCCGGACCCATGTGGAAGCTGTTACCCGCCGCGGGCCCTGCCCGAGGTAAGGGCGGAAGGGAGCTGCCCCGGGACCGTCTTCCCGGGAGCAGCCGCGTTGGGCAGAGGGTCCGAGGAGGGCTGCTTCCGGTCGGTTCCCGTTCCTCTCTCCGCCTTCCGGCGCCGCCTTCGTCCCCGCCCCGGGAGGCTGCGGAAACGGGGTAGGCGAACCGTGGGACTGCGTGTGGGGACCGCGTTGTCTTCCCGGGCGCCGGGCCGGTCAGCGGCGGCGGCGTCCCTCGCGCGACCTACCGCCAGGTTCTCGCTGGTTGGGACCAGCTCCTCCGGCAAAACCAGCGCTGCCGCGGCTTACAGGCCCCGCCGAGTTGAGCATTGGCCGGCCGCCTGTTGTGGCCTCTAGTGTTGGCCGCTCTTGGCCCAACACCTAGAATAAGTTGTCCCAGGCTGGACGCGCTGTGGCGACAGATGACTTGGGTTGGAGCACATTGTTTGATTTTGTGAGAAAACAGAGATGAGTTGGGTAAATGGCAGCCACGGGGAAGGCGTAATTTCAGTTTTGTTTTAGAGCCCTTTTTTTGTTATCAGAACTGAGAAAGTGGGGTGTTTTGGTTTTCTGTTCTGCACTTTCATCAGTGGCAGATGGTTATCTCGTGTTAATTGATCGCCTACTCAACGTCCTTATTAGTGGATAAGCAGCTGTAGCCTATGCTTGGGTCTTGCCCCCAGGGAGTTTATTCTGATCGGCAAAAGATCTGCCTCGAAGCTGAATTTACGAACAGTGTATGAAGAGGACCAAACACGTGGTTAGAAAATAAAGAGTAAAAGACTCTTAAGATCCAGGCATCCCTGTGGACTTGGACGGAGCCGAGGTAGAACATAAGCTGTTGCTGGGAAGCAGGACTCAGTTCCTTTCCAGGAACAGTTGTGGTCTGTGGCTGGCTCTCAGTTCCTGTGGAGAGAGGTAGATCACAGTGGGAAAACGCTTTTACCGTCAGTGGCCAGCATTCTTGACTTCTAGGAGACTGTGACCTCTTTTCAGAATCTAACGGACACTATGGGCCCATTCCTCTAGAAGAAAACTGTAAGTAAACCAAGGCACGATTTCTTTTCCTTGAAACACCCCACTCTAGGCTGAGTTTCTGAATAACAAAATGTGATCCAAACATGACTTGCCTTTCTACTTGTCTAGTTTATATGCCCTAATTACCCTACCACTCCAGTGATGGACTCATGAGCCCCCACAAATCCAACAAATATGCTGTTACACAACAATTTGTGATTTTCAACATTTTTTTTTTTTAGAAACTAAACACTTTCTCACTTACTTGAAATGCTACCTGTAACATAAAAACAAAATTCCCCAAAATATATACTTAAATCAGGTCTGAACTTTTCTTGCATTGACCTATGTTTACTCCTAATTCAGTACCATATATTTTAATTACTATAGCTTTATGGCATAGTTTACCATCTTGTAGGGGAAGTTCCTGTAAATTTCAGATTTTTCTTTACAGTTTTTTTACATTCTATTTTCCCAGTGGATTTTTGAATCTATTTATCAGGTTCCAAACATAGTATTGTGATTTGTCTGGTAATGTATAAAATGTATAAGTTAATTTGGACAAGCATTGACACTTGTTTTTTTTTTTTAATTTATTTGCTAGAGGGCAAGAGTGCGCGCGAGCCAGTGGACACGTACGTGCATGGGAGGCAGAGGGAGAGAGATGAACCCCAAGCCGACTCTCCACTGAGCCCAACATGGGGTTCAGTCTCATGACCTGGAGATCATGACCCTGAGATCATGACCCGAGCCGAAACCAAGAGTCAGACGCTTAGCAGACTGAGCCAGTCACCTCTGACACTTCAGTATTGTTTTCACTTTAGAAAATGCTAGAGCTTTCCATCTGTTTAAGTAATCTTTTGCGGGGCGCCTGGGTGACTCAGTCATTAAGCATCTGCCTTTGGCTCATGTCATGATCCCAGGGTCCTAGGATTGAGCCCCGCATCGGGCTCCCCGCTCTGCAGGAAGCCTGTTTTCCCTCTCCCCCTGCTTGTGTTCCCTTTCTTGTTGTGTCTCTATCAAAAAATAAATAAAATCTTTAAAATAAAATAAAATATCTTTTGCATCTTTCAGTGGTTTTACTAGAAATCACAGGTTTGATTTATATGAAGTTGATTATTAACATTTAAAAACAAAAATATTTTACGTATTTGCTATACCTATGTATACATAATCATGTGTGTGTCTATACATTTACTTTTTTCTTTTTTTTAATTCTTAGAACCATTCAGACTTTTGACTGGTGTTGAATACATTGTTGGACGGAAAAACTGTGGCATTCTAATTGAAGGTGATCAGTCAATCAGTCGAAATCATGCTGTGTTAACTGCTAACTTTTCTGTAACCAATCTGGTATGTTACTAATTTTATTTCACTAGCTTAAAGTAAGGGGGTTGAAATTACATGATTACTTTGGTGTGTATGTAAGAGAGAGTTTGTAGGATTTTTAATTCCATAAAGGTGTTAGTTTTTTTAATGTTAAAATTAAATACTTAATTTTGGTAGTGGTAACAGCGGTGTTTGTTTTGATATTTGAAGTTTCTGTTCCAGTGTTTGTTGTTGTGATTTAGAAACTCAAAGGAAGTAGAACACAGTTATACTTACTTAATGAACAGTAGGTGCTTACAGTGTCTATCATTGTGCCAAACCTGGTAATAGAGCAGTGAACATAGCATCACACTCCTGCTTATAGAGTTTGTTTAGCCAGGTGAACACAGGCATTTCCCATATAATGTAGGTTTTCACAGTGGGAATTGGTTTGTTTTATTAGGAAAAATAGCTGTTGCTTCTCTCAGTTCTTTGAATGGCTTTGAGTTTGTTTTGGTTGGTTAGTTTTAATCACAACAGTGGATGGTAAAAATAATAATATATATAAATGGCTGTGCTCATGATAACACTGGTGATAATAAGAAAAGCCATTATTTTGAGCAAAGACTACATATCAACAAATGCTGGATCTTTCAGTAATATTTAGCTTTTGTGCCTGTATTCTTTTAGGTATAAAAAAAGATTATTGAAATTCCTAAAGGAAAAATATAATTATTACTTTAAGTCAGACACTCTAACCTTTTCTCTTTGGAATATTTTTTTTTTTCTCATTAAACTTTTGTTTTAATGGGTCTCAAAATTCTGTGACAGATTTTTGGTCAAGTTGTTTCCATTAAAAAGTACTGATTTTAAAAACTAATAACTTAAAACTGCCACACACACACACACAAAAAAAACAAATGGTCCACAAAACATTCTCCTTTCCTTCTGAAGGTTTTACGATGCATTGTTATCATTAACCAGTCTTTTACTATTAAACTTAAATGGCCAATTGACACAAACAGTTCTGAGACCGTTCTTCCACCACTGCTTAAGACTGGGGTGGCAGGTATTGGGGATAATATTCATTTAGCCTTCTGAGCTTTCTGGGCAGACTTGGTGACCTTGCCAGCTCCAGCTGCTTTCTTGTCCACTGCTTTGATGACACCCACAGCAACCATCTGTCTCATGTCATGAACAGCAAAACGGCCCAGAGGGGGATAGTCAGAGAAGCTCTCAACACACATAGGCTTGCCAGGAACCATATCAACAATGGTGGAATATTTTTTTACAGTGTTATTTTGATAATGTAAAAAAAAAAAAACTTAGGGACGAAGCTGTCATGGATAAAACAGACTACACAAAAGCAAAGAAATTCTCAAATGTGTGAAATTGAGGGGTCAGAAAAATCTGCACTGACTTACAAAAATAAAGAAAATGCATGTTCTAAGAAGAGTGATCCTGGAATTCAGACATTTACTACTAATTTCTAGTTGAGTGATCTTTCTGTGCCCACAACCGAAACAATAACTATTGCCTTCTATGTTGGGAGGTTAGCCATCTATCCAGTTGCCTATTCAAAAAGTTACCAGCTTTTTGTTTTGAAATCTTTCCCCCCCGGGAATTGTATTTACTGATTGGTAAAATACTTTAACTGTATTGATTTTTATTTGTTTCAGAGTCAAACAGATGAGCCTCCTATATTGACAATAAAAGATAATTCTAAGTATGGTACCTTTGTTAATGAGGAAAAAATGCAGAATGGCCTTTCCCAAGCTTTGAAGACAGGGGATAGAGTTACTTTTGGAGTGTTTGAAAGTAAATTCACGTAAGAATTTTTTTAATTGATATTAAAAATGGATGGTTTTGTTTTGCACTGAGCAAATTTTAAAGGACATGAGATTTATGGATAATGAATTTAAAACCATTTAATTTAGTTCTTGCTTAGCACATTAGTGCCCTTTGCATCGCATGTGGTTAGTGCATTTTGTCAATCACAGATAGTGCCAAGAGTGAATAAGAGTTCAAATGGTCTCTGAGAACTTTGATGGGAGCTACATTTGTTTGATTACACATAAGTGAAAATATAATGTTAACTTTGATCATTGTTTTTTCTTAAGTGCAACTCAAGACTTAGGAAGTGATAATTTCATGAATTAGAAAGTTTAATACATAAAAATTAAAATAATAGCATGTGATGTGAGCTTAAAGTACCGTAAGTTGCCATCTTTGGAGCTATGATAATACAACTTTATGTAACTTATTCTCATTTACAGAGTAGAATATGAGCCTTTGGTTGCATGCTCTTCTTGTTTAGATGTTTCTGGGAAAACTGCTTTAAATCAAGCTATATTGCAACTTGGAGGACTTACTGTGAACAATTGGACAGAAGAATGTACTCATCTTGTCATGATAACAGTCAAAGTTACCATTAAAGTAGGTTGAATGCCATCTTATTATGTTAAAATAAGTTTTGTATTTAAGCTTACTCACCAACTATACACAAAACATTTTTAAAACCATTAACTTTAAAACTATCAGAACTGTTAGTTGTGGGTTTATATATGTCAACCCATGCCTTCGTGTGCCATTTAGGCTCGAATGATGTTTCAGATAACCTGTTTATTATTTGAGACAAGCAAAAGCATATAAAATTATATTTGATTTTGACTTAACATTTTAAAAATGATATATGTCATATTTTCACCAGTGAGTTTATTACAGTGTGTAGTTGGTATCTTCAGTCTAAAAGCAAAGTGAAGTCCACTGGCAGTGCTCCAAAATTAGCATCTCTAGTCCCTTCTATCAAGTTGTCTTCCTCCAGCTCATCTCATGGTCTCATCCTCTCTTACTCAGTTTCTATTTGGTTTTCTAAGTTTTTTTTTTTTTTTAAGATTTTATTTATTTATTTGACAGAGAGAGACACAGTGAGAGAGGGAACACAAGCAGGGGGAGTGGGAGAGGGAGAAGCAGGCTTCCCACTGAGCAGGGAGTCCGATGCCGCTTGATCCCAGGACCCTGGGATCATGACCTGAACCGAAGGCAGACGCTTAACGACTGAGCCACCCAGGCGCCCCAACTTTTTAAGTTCGTATAGTTTAATATTACCTTAATGTATCTTCACCATCTAGAGATATGTAGATATGTACCATTAGAAGATGCCAACTCTTCATTAAAACAGTGATATATTTTGGTATGTTTTCAGATTTTGCATCTTCATCAGATTTGGTTATATCCAAAGCTAATTGAAGAATGACATTGGGAGGTGATTCGTCTCTTTTTAAACAGGTTGATTATAGATATGTGAGATTGTTTTAGGTTAATATCTATAGTAAAAAGCAACAAATATTTAGATTCCTTTATTAGATGGTACAAAAATCCTTTAATATCTAATATAATTAAAATATGTATATTACAGCTAAACAGATGTCGTAGAGAAAGGCTTGCTGCTCAGATTGAACCTCAGGTTAAACTTGTATGTTGGTGGGGTTATCTCTGATGAAGGATCTTTGCAAGTTTATGAAGTTTATAAATTCAGCAGAGTAATTGGCCTCCTGAGTACTAATTTATGCTAATAAATCAAAACATCCATTTATTAGTTTATAGTAGGTATGGAACTTTATAGTGACCACATATTTATGTGTGCACTCCCAACACAATCCCCTTAAAGATACTAAGGTACCTGAGAAGTGAGATTTAGGTCATTATGTGCTCACTTGGTGGATATGAAATATGAGCAAAGGCAGTTAGATGGTCTTGAGAGATATTTTACTGAGTCTGTGACAGACTTGGAACTAGCGTCCATTCACCGGAGTACACGCTGTTCCAGTGACCGAGATACTAACGGCACTGGATATTAGAGCGTCACTGTATATATACCAGCAACGACTTGCAGAGCAATCCTTTTTCAGTACTTTTGATCAGTCATGTGCCAAAAAAGAAAACTAGTTATTATTTTTTGAGTAAATTTTCCAAAAGTACAGGTTACCTTGTATTTTTAAAATCGTTAAATGTTAGAACCAAAAGGAAACTTAAGGAACATTTCGGTTCAGTTTTTATTTTCTGAAGAGGCAACTGAGACATGGAGCACTTAAATCCTTTGCCCAGGATCACATCTATTGGAGCTTCCTTCCTGCCAGAGGCCAGTTATTTCACTCACATTTGAGGTTGTTGTATTCAGATTCCAGTTTTGAGAGGCACCCTACATTGCGTGCTCATATTTAATTAATACCCCATGTTATTAGAAGCATACTTAGAAATTCTTCAGTGGGATTATTTCCTAAGATTATGCTGAATCTTTATTTTCATCTCCAGTGGTGGTATTTTCTAATCTTTTTCAGATTTTGTGGTACATTTTATTTGATGTTTATAGCTTAGGTCAGTTGCTAGTTAAAGTTTCTCCACCCTTACCCCCAATCTCTGTGTACTTATTTTGAGCTTTTACCCCACTCCAAACAGTTATTCCTTTATTTACTTTATTGAAAATACTTTATTCCATAGTTAGAATCTGTTCAAAAGGTATTTAGGCAGAAAAGATCTTATTATAGTTCATGTTTATCTCTTGATACTGTCTTCTCTAGGGTAGTTGTTATATTTACTTAATTCTGCGATCTACTTTTTAACAATTTAAGAACTTTTAAATTGGAATACACTTTAAAATTGACTTATTTTATGTTACATTGTTCTGCCCTCCCCAAAGCAGTTTTTAAATTAATACTGTAATGGGTGGCTTCTTAAAATTAAATGATTATATAGAGATTTGTATACTAAAACTAAACAGTGACCAAATACTTCAGTTTTATAGATTGTGACTTCTTTATAAATTTAGAGAAATGAAAGGAAAAGCATAATAAACAGAACAGCCCCTTTGTAGTCTCTAACTTAAAACCTTTCTTTAAAGAAAAGCTAGCACATGAGTATTTGTATTCACATATGTTTTCTTCTTTCCAGACAATATGCGCACTCATTTGTGGACGTCCGATTGTAAAGCCAGAATATTTTACTGAATTTCTTAAAGCAGTTAAGTCCAATAAACAACCTCCACAAATTGAAAGGTATATCTGTATTTTTTTTTAACCTATACCAGTTTATTAAAGGATATGATAAAGGATACTAACCAACAGCCAGATGAAGAGATACACAAGGCAAGGTATGGGGAAAGGGCAAGGAGCTTCATGCTCTCTCCAGGTACACTACTCTCCCAGCACCTCCATGTGTTCGCCAACCTGGAAGCTCCTGTATTGTGTATTTTAAATATAATACAGCATACAGAATGCAATAGCACTGATTTTATTTAGGTTGATTCCCTCTTTAACGACTGTTTCAGGATGTAGTGTTCAGTTTAACAAAGTTTTTTTTGTTGTTAGTATGTAAAAGAAGGGTTTGTTGGTGTTCTTTATCTCAGTAAAACAAATGTTACATATGTATCAATATTTTTTTTAAAGATTTTATTTATTTATTAGAGAAAGAGCACGAGGAGAGCTGGGCAGGAGAGGGAGAAGCAGACTCCCCACTGATCAGGGAGTCTGACATGGGGTTCGATCCCAGGACTACGAGATCATGACCTGAGCTGAAGGCAGATGCTTAACCGACTGATCCACCCAGGTGCCCCCATATGTGCCAATATTTAAACAAAAAAATTGAAGGACAGCAAATGGCACGGAGGTACAATCAAAAGGCCACAACATGTTCCAGGGCCTGACATCATGGAAGCAGTACCCCTGGAATTGGGTTGTGCAGCAACCCTGTTCTGGAGTCACATAGTCCTGGGCCAAAATATTAACAGCACTGTGGCCTTGGGAATGGAGCTTATTTCTTTTGATCATCAGTTACCTCCCTTGAAAAATGAGACTAATATCTGTTCTATATTTAAGTATTTAAGTAGTATTAGTTATTTTAAGTAATAGAGTATACAAAGTCTGAGCATTTTGCCTGGCACTATAATAGGTGCTTGTTAAAAGAAATGCTGCCAATTGCAATAATACCGTGTAAGATTCACAGTAGCTTTATGATGATGGTGATGATGATTTTAGATGCTCTGCTGAATTTGTGAACCACCAGACTAAGGGATCTCTCTACTGTATAGTATTTGTGATGCTTTGAAGGTAATATAAGCTGTGGTTGAGGAGGAAGATATTTGGATTTTTATTTTCAGATTGCATGGTTAAATTGCTGGTGACTATAAAATGGTGGGTGTTTTTAGTCAACTTAGCACAAGAACATGCTTGCTTAAAATATGTCAAGGGGCGCCTGGGTGGCTCAGTCGGTTAAGCGCTGCCTTCGGCTCAGGCCATGATCCCAGGGTCCTGGGATCAAGCCCCGCATCAGGCTCCCTGCACAGTGGGAAGCCTGCTTCTCCCTCTCCCTCTCCCTCTGCCTTCTGCTCTGCCTATCTGTGCTCTCTCTCTCTGTCTCTGTCAAATAAATAAATAAAATCCAAAAAAAAAAAAAAGTCAATAGATAATAGTCTGTATGGCATAGTAGGCAAACTATAAGCTCATCTTAATCTCTATAAGACAACTTTGAATATTTGAGTCTTTAAAAATCTAAAATGTTAATGCAAGTTAAGAATTTTATTAGTAGTTGTAAAATATCATTAGCTGTCATAAACAATTTTGCCTAATGCTGGTGTTTTTGTTTTTTTTTTTTGAGGTGGGGAGATTATTTATGCCTAATAATATGTGCCTGTTTTTAAAAGTAACTGAAAGTCAGATTTTTATTCTTTTTCTTTTTTTTTTTTTTTCCATTTGGGAGGTTTTTGTATTTTATATTTGGGTTAACTAATAATGTAATATTTTTGGATTCTGGAAAGAGGTCCTCAGATTTTAAAATAGATAATTGTAAACCTTTTTTGAATCCTAGACTCCTGTGAGAACGTGAAAACACTGTTTTCACAGTTTCCTCCAGAAACTTCACTTTCATACTACCAGCGTGCCTAGTATTTCAACAGAATCACATCTTCCTCTAAAGCCTTTTCATGATCCTCCCTATGGAAGCCAATAAATACCATAAATAAAGACGCTTGCTACAGATAATAAACGATTGTTAATCCTATATTACTTGGGAGTGGAATAGTCTGATAGGTTTTTACTACTGATGATATGTGTTTTATAGTCTTGAAAGTTTTAGGATTAGTCATTGATTTCTACTTACTGTTCAGACTCCCCAGTATGTTTAACCTGGGTCTATTTTTGACTTTAGGTTCAGCGTAATTTTTTCTGGCTTCAATGTATGACTATATTAACTTAGATGACTATAATAAAACATCTTGCTCTAAGATTGTTTAATAACTTCACTGTATTTAAAATAAAAGGGATATTTTTAACCTAACAAAAAGTATAGCTCTATTTAGTGCAGTTGTGTCTTCATCTTTGCACTGTTGCCAAGAGACAGGGTAAGACGGAGTTTAAGTTTCATGTACCTGACATGATTTGTGAGATCTCATTTGCCTAAATTGTCATCAAAATACCAATGTAGATGAAGTCATTTTTAGAAGACTCCATTTAAAATATTTATTTTGATAATCAATACTTTATTAAAGGAAGCTCATTAAAATATTGTATATTTTCTGAATGTAAAGAAATGATCCCTTAGAAGGAGTTAACTTTTGCTTGAATTTTTACAATTTCGTATCATGGAGTGCTCTCTCAATTACTGAATTTCAAATAACAAGCATTGTATTTGGGAAAACACTTTTGGGAGAAAGTTAACCTTTGCATTCATATACAACTTGTCAAATGTGCCAAGAATGCAAGGCACTGACTGCCCTATATACCCAGGCCATTTCTCAGGGTTTGCATTGAAAAGCCTTAAGGGAAGAGGTAGTGTCCCTTTCGGGACAAAGAACAGGCCTGCTTATAGCTTGCTATGAAACTCATGGATTCTCAAGTTCATTGTTCCTCTCTCCTGTAACACAACCTACTGTATGTGCCTTTTATATCATCCTGACCAGACTTGGTCAGGGAGATCTACCACAGATATGCAGAGGCTTGCTGCTCACTTTGTCTCTGATCTAGGAGTCTTGTGTCTTCTGCCCACATCCAAGAAACAGGAACAGGCTAACTTACTGGCTTGTAATCAAATATCGGACCCAAGAGACACATTAGTCTGAAGCAGTCTTAGTTTATGGAGTTGACTGTATATAATCAATCAAAATTCAAGGCAAAGAAATTTAACATACAGCAGAAATTTGTTCCTGACTATATAACCTTATATTTACAAGTTGTGAATGTCAATGTAACTTGGGCCTTTTAGAGATCACCAAAAGGAAGCAATATAAGTTGTTGTACAAATAATGAACATATACCTATAGGACTGACTAATGAAATAAACAGCTGTCCAGATGTTGGGCAAATGAATGGTGTGGCTTGAAATACAGTTTCCATGACAAGGATTATACATGAATTGAGAAAAATTGTGTATTT
The DNA here is from genome assembly GCF_011800145.1 of Mirounga leonina. NCBI lineage: Eukaryota > Metazoa > Chordata > Mammalia > Carnivora > Phocidae > Mirounga > Mirounga leonina. The sequence continues at coordinate 37,582,016 of NW_023270415.1, read as the reverse complement.
GAAAAATCTTGGGACAGAAATTAAGATGATGTGCTTTGAATTAGATGAGATTTATTGAAGATGATACAAAGAATTTAAACAAGTCATAAAATGTACAGAAAAAAATCAGTATTTCTAGATTAATATTTTTGTAGAATTTGTGAATTATATGTACTAGTTACTATTTAATAAAACATTATTTGTAGCTCTCAAAGTTTCTATATAAGTGTGCCAAAAAATGTTTTAATTTTTTCATTATAGAAATTGGAGATTATATTTGCAGTAGCCTATTATTTAGGCAATGTGCCTCTAACCTTGGTCTCTGCCAAGTTAGTTTACTCTTTTCCAAATTTTTTACTAGCTATCAAATCACTGGAGCCTCAGAAATACTTTAAAAGTTCTAGAACATATTGCTTCAGAAATACTGATTTTTAGTGGTGTTTTCCTCACATTTATTTATTAGTTTCTTGTTCTCATCTTTATACTATTAACGAGAAAAAAGCTTGTTTAGATATATAAAGTTCAAAGCACAGTGTATTATTTATCACTGTATTAATAATTTTATTTATCATACATATGCATATATATGTATATGTATACACGTGTACCAGACTCCAACATTTGGTTAGATTCTTCACAATACAGTGATGTATTTTTTTGCAAAATCAGTCTTACTGAGTGGCTCAAATTTACCACTTTTTTTTTTTTTTTTAAGATTTTATTTATTTATTTGACAGAGAAAGAGACAGCGAGAGAGAGAACACAAGCAGGGGGAGTGGGAGAGAGAGACACAGGCTTCCCGCTGAGCAGGGAGCCCTCTGCAGGGCTCCATCCCAGGACCCTGGGATCATGACCTGAGCTGAAGGCAGATGCTTAACGACTGAGCCACCCAGGTGCCCCAATTTACCACTGTTTTTAAAAGAAAACCAAAATATATTTTTTCAGTCCCAGAATTTTAAAGCTCAAATCTGTATATTGAGGGAATTAAGGGATGTTTATATTTTTGTCTATTTTTATTAGATGCATTTTTAATTTATATTTTGTACTATCAGTTTATTACCAATTTTTTTTTTTTAAGATTTTATTTATTTATTTGACAGAGAGAGACACAGCGAGAGAAGGAACACAAGCAGGGGGAGTGGGAGAGGGAGAAGCAGGCTTCCCGTGGAGCAGGGAGCCCGATGAATGGCTCGATCCCAGGACCCTGGCATGACCTGAGCCCAACGCAGACGCTTAATGACTGAGCCACCCAGGCGCCCCTATTATCAAATATTTCTGAATGCCTACCATGAATTAGGCAAGATAGACCTGAGGATATAGTGATGAGCCAAAAAGCATTATAGTTTCTGCCCTCATGGCAGTTGGTAGAAGAGCCAAATACTAAAAATCAGACACATTAAAATTAGAACTCTGGTAGTGCCATCGAGAAAAACTAAGGGTATATTAGGCACCTGTCTTTAGGAACCTGATTCAAGGTTTAACAAATGTTTACTCTTCATTGAACTAAACTATAATTAACTGCTCTCCGGGGACAATAAACTATTATTTGGGGCAAAATTAAGAACGACAGTGTAATAGTGGTGTAGGTAATTTAAAAATCATTTTTCATTGTCATTGGAAGGCAGTAAGACTCACATCTGTTGAGGTATATGTATGTGTCAAACATTTACACACCATTTTTGCCTAGGACTGGCTCCATCATCCGGTGTTAGAGTACTATGTACACTAATTCGTGGACTAGCCATTTGTGTTTAAGTGAAGTGATAGTTGCCTTTCACACTGAAAGAAGTGTGAAATATGGGAGAATTCTTATTAAAAGGGAGAGGATAAAAGGCATTCAAAGAAATACTAAAAGTTTATCCTATTTATGAATTAGAAAGAATATTTACTAATTTTCTAGCACTAACTTTTCTTATCGTAGATTTAACTTTAACGGTTAAAATAGTTTCCACTATTATCTGTGTCTTTAAAAGTAAATAAATAGAATTATAAAGTCAGTTATTTAGAAAATCAGAATAATGCAATGGGTTGCATTTCATCTTGTTGGCTAGGTCAGCTGTTGCCTGCAGATAACTCATTTATTTGAGATTGCAGTTTCTAGGAATCACTGTCTTGGAATAGATGTACAATATCCATTGTAGCAGGTTAAAACACATTTGTGATTTAATCAGTTATTTAAAAAAATTAATGTAATTTTTTAATTATGACTTAGATAACTTTGAGAAATAGGTATGTTGCCAAGGAGAAATCTGAGGGGGAAAAAAAATGTAAGAAAATTAGTTGTAAAATGTGGGATGGTGATCCTCATGACCAAAATATTTTTACCATATTGGATGTTCCTCTCTGCAGATGGCTAAGTCTGGATTGTTTAGTGACTAATTGTCCAGGTTGTGAATTTCCCCTGTCCTACATTGTTTCCTCGTCATCACCATGATGTGTTAGTAACTTTTTTAAGATTTTTTTTTTAAGAGCAGTTTTAGGTTCATACCAAAATTGAGAGGAAGATACAGAGGCTTCCCAGATACCTCCTGTTTCCACACATGCTTTGCCTCCCCCAATAGGGGTACCTCCATCAAAGTGGCATGAACCTACATTGACATCATAATCACCCAAATTTCATAGTTTACATTGGGGTTTACTCTTGGTGTTGTACATTCTGTGGGTTTGGATAAATATATAGTGACATATATCAATCATTATAATATCAAACTGAGTATTTTCACTGCCCTGAAAACCCTCTGTACCCTACCTGTTCATCGTCGCCACCTCGCCAACTCCCAGCCACCACTGAACTTTTACTGTTTCCATAGTTTAGCCTTTTCCAGAATGTCATATGGTTGGAATAATACGGTAGGTAGCCACTTCAGAATGGCTTTTTTCACTTAGTAACATGCATTTAAAGTGTCTTCATGTCTTCATGGCTTGGTAGCTCATTTCTTTTTAGTGCTGAGTAATATTTCATTGTTTGAATGTACTACAGTTTATCCATTCACCTCCTGAAGGACATCTGGGTTGCTTCCAAGTTATGGCAGTTAAGAATAAAGCTGCTATTCACATCCGTATCAGGTTTTAGTGTGGACGTAACTTTCCAGCTCTTTTGGATTAAGTACCAGGGAGTGCAGTTGCTGCATCATACAGTAACAATGTGTTTAGTTTTGTGAGCAAGTGCCAAGCTGTCTTCCAAAGTGGCTTTACCATTTTGCATTCTCATCAGCAGTGAATGAAAGTTCCTGCCACTCCACATTCTCACAAACTTTGGTGTTGTTTATGTTCTGGATCTTGGCCATCCTGATAGATGTGTAATAGTGTCTCGTTCTAATTTGCATTTTTCTGATAACATGATGTGTTGAGCATCTTGTGCTTCTTTGTTATCTATTTCTTTGGTGAGGTAGCTGTTAAGATTTTAGCCCTTTTTAAAAAAAATTATTAAATTCAATTGAGTTAACATATAGTGTATTATTAGTTTCAGGGTTAGAATTTAGTGATTCATCAGTTGCATATAACACCCAATGCTCATTACATCAAGTGCCCTCCTTAATGCCCATCACCCAATTACCTCATCTCCCCAGCTACCCCCATCCCCTCCAACAACCCTCAGTTTATTTCCTATAGTTAAGAGTCTCTAACGGTTTGCCTCCCTCTCTGTTTTTATCTTATTTTATTTTTCCTTCCCTTCCCCTATGTTCATCTGTTTTGTTTCTTAAATTCCACATATGAGTGAGATCCTATGGTATTTGTCTTTCTCTGACTGACTCACGTCACTTAGCATAATACTGTCTAGTTCCATCCATGTCATTGTATATGGCAAGATTTCATTCTTTTGGATGGCTGAATAATATTCCTGTGTGTGTGTATGTGTATATGTATATATTACATTTTTATCCATTCATCTGTCAGTGGACATCTGGGCTCTTTTCATATTTTAGCTATTATGGATATTGCTCTATAAACATTGGGGTGCATGTGTCCCTTCGAATCACTCTTTTTGTATCCTTTGGATAAATACCTAGTAGTGCAATTGTGGGCTGTAGGGTAGTTCTATTTTTAACTTTCTGAGGAACCTCCATACTGTTTTCCAGAGTGGCTGCATCAGTGTGCATTCCCACCAAGAGTGTAAGAGGGTTCCCCTTTTTCCACATCCTTGCCAGCATCTGTTGTTTCCTGCGTTGTTAATTTTAGCCATTCTGACCAGTGTGAGATGGTATTGTGGTTTTGATTTGTGTTTTCCTGATGAGGATTGATGTTGAGCATTTTGCATGCGTCTGTTAGCCATTTGTAGGTCTTTTTTTTTTTTTTTTTTTTTTTAGATTTTATTTATTTTTCAACAGAGAGACAGTGAGAGAGGGAACAGAAGCAGGGGGAGTGGAAGAGGGAAAAGCAGGCTTCCCACCGAGCAGGGAGCCCGATGTGGGACTCCATCCCAGGACCCTGGGATCATGACCTGAGCCGAAGGCAGACATTTAATGACTGAGCCAACCAGGTGCCACATTTGTATGTCTTTGGAGAAGTGTCTGTTCATCATGTCTTCTGCCCATTTCTTGATTGAATTTTTTATTTTTTGGGTTGTTGATTTTGATAAGTTCTTTATAGATTTTGGATACTAGCCCTTTATCTGATAAGACATTTGCAAATATCTGCTTCCATTTCCTAGGTTGCCTTTTAGTTTTGTTTCCTTTGCTGGCAAAAGTTTTTTATCCTGATGAAGTCCCAATAGTTCATTTTTGCTTTTGTTTCCCTTGTCTCTGGAGACATGTGTAGCAAGAAGTTGCTACAGGATTTTGGCCCATTTTTTAATCAGGTTGTTTGTTTTCTTATTGTTGAATTTTGAGAGTTCTTTGTATATTTTGAGTAACAGTCCTTTATCAGATGTGTCTTTTGCAAATATTTTCTTCCACTTTCTGATACATCATCTCATTTTCTTGACATTGTCTTTCACAGAGCAGAAGTTAAAAAATTTCTTTAGACATTTTAAAATTTAATGAAGTCTAGCTTATAATTACTTCTTTCATAGATCATGCCCAGTGTTGTATCTAAAAAGTCACTGCCGTAACAAAGGTAATCTAGATTTTCTTCTGTGTTATCTATGTTATCTTCTAGGAGTTTTATAGTTTAGCATTTACTTTAGGTCTGTGATCCATTTTGAGATAATTTTTCTGAACACTGTAAGGTCTGCGTCTAGATTCATTTTTTTGTATGTGAATGTCCAGTATCCAGTATCCTCATCATTTGTTGAAAACACTATCTGAGCTCCATTGTACTGCCTTTGTTCCTTTGTTAAAAATCAGTTGGGTATATTTATGTTAGTCTATTTCTGGGCTCTCTATTCTCTTTTGTCTATTTTCATAGTATCAGACTCTTGATTACTGTAGCTTTACAGTAAATCTTGAATTTGGGTTGTATTAGTACTCCAACTTTGTTCTTCCTTAATATTATGCTGGGTATTCTAGGTCTTTTGCCTCTCATATAAACTTTAAAATCTGTTTGTCAGTATCCACAAAATAACTTGCTGGGGGCTTTATTGGGATTACATTTAATCTATAGGTCAAGTTGGGAAGAACTGACATCTTGATGATATTGAGTTTTCTTATCCATGAGCGTTAGTAATTGGTAATTTTTACTTGAAGGTAGAGTTAAGCTGAAAGACTGATCAGCTATAAATTGCTGTAGCAAAAGATTTGATTATAAAGAACGTTGAAACTGAACTGATGTGAGGCTTAATAATTATCTGTTGATTTTATGTATTTTCTTTTCCTTCATTTTCATGGATAAGATGTTTTATAGCCTTATGTTAAAGAGCTAAAAGATTGTTTATGGTAGGGAGAGAGAATCCCAAGCGGGCTCCACACCCAGTGCAGAGCCTGACACTCCCACAAACCCAAGATCATGACCTGAGCTGAAATCAAGAGTCAGATGCTTAATGAGCTGAGCTACCCAGGCACCCCAAAAGATTGTGTTTTCTAATCTCACTTTGGAAATTTTATTTAAATTGACAAATATTTTAAGTTTTAAAATTTCCTGGGCTTCTCCAAAGGGATCTCTAAAAACACTTAAAATAGTGGTTCATAGAATTGGATGTGAACATTGTTAACACATATTGGTTCCCAGGAAACACAAGATGCGGATAGAATTTCATCTTTATGGACAGTGTCTCTTTCAACCTTTTATAATTCACATAACTTGTTCGACTCCTGTATATTAAATCATATTTTAGGATGGTCTACCCTTGGATTATATTTTTTCAGAAAATAAGGAACAGTTATGCAATTCTATATGGCATCTGTCACCATTTTGTCCCAGATAAAACTCTTTTTTAAAAAAATAATGATGAGTTAATGATGTTAGGAAAATTAAACCTTCCTAGTGTCTAGATAGCCACTCTATTTATAAATTTAACAGTATACATACAGAATAATGTATAATTAAAATATTCTTTAAATTTTTTGTACAGCTTTTACCCACCTATTGATGAACCAGCTATTGGAAATAAAAACATTGATCTGTCAGGACGACATGAAAGAAAGCATATCTTCAAAGGGAAAACGTTTGTATTTCTAAATGCCAAACAGGTAATCTTATGAGCTAAATTTTCTTAAAACATTATAAACTAGGATAAATTATTACTGTTATCAACAGTTATATTTTTTTTGAGATTTTGTGTAGAAGTGTGAAGTGAAACTATCTAGGCACCAGAACTTGCCTGGTATTCATGTATGTGAGATATTTTTTTTGACATGTTAATTGGCCAATAAATTAAGTTTATATAAATCTATAAGTGAGGGGTGGGGACAGAAAACTGATTTAAGTCCTTACTTGGTCAGTTAGTAAATAGATGTTGAATGTCTTCTGTGTGCTGAAATGGGGGTTCAGAGAGTTTATGTTGTAGGTGGAAAATGCAAGCAAGCCCACAGTTAGAGCACTGTGAAGTAAGTATGATAAGGAAGTGCAAAGAATGTAACAATTCCAGGGCTGCAGAGATACCTGGTAAACTGGGGATTTTCTGAGTGGAATCTTGGATTGTCTTCTCAAAAAGTAGAATGAGGGCGCCTGGGTGGCTCAGTTGGTTAAGCGACTGCCTTCAGCTCAGGTCATGATCCTGGAGTCCCGGGATCGAGTCCCGCATCGGGCTCCCTGCTCGGCGGGGAGCCTGCTTCTCCCTCTGACCCTCCTCCCTCTCATGTTCTCTGTCTCTCATTCTCTCTCTCTCAAATAAATAAATAAAATCTTTAAAAAAAAAACAAAAAGTAGAATGAATTCTATTTCAGTTCTACTTTTATTTTACTTCCCTATATAAATGAATGGATAAAGAATATGTGGTATATATACAATAATATTACTCAGCCATTAAAAAATAATGAAATATTGCCATTTGCAATGACATGGATGGAGCCTAGAGTATAATGCTAAGCTAAGTAAGTCATTTGGAGAAAGACAAATACCATATGATTTCATTCATGTGCGGAATTTAAGAAACAAAACAAATGAGCAGATAGAACAAAAAGGCAAACCAAGGAACATTTTCTTTTTTTTTTTAAGATTTATTTATTTAAAGAATTTTATTTTTTATTAGTTTTTTTAAGATTTTATTTATTTGAGAGAGGATGAGAGACAGCACAAGAGGGAGGAGGGTCAGAGGGAGAAGCAGACTCCCTGCCGAGCAGGGAGCCCGACGGGGCTCAATCCTGGGACCCCAGGATCATGACCTGAGCTGAAGGCAGTTGCTTAACCAACTGAGCCACCCAGGTGCCCCCAAGGAACAGATTCTTAACTGTAGACAACAAACTGATGGTTACCAGAGGGGAGGAGGTGGGGTGATGGGTGAAATAGGTGATAGGGACTAAGGAGTGTACTTGTGATGAGCACTGGATGATAGGGAAGTGTTGAATTACCATATTGTACATCTGAACTAATATAACACTGTTAACTATACTGGAATTAAAATAAATTTAAAAGAACGTACTCAAGGAATTGAATGTGGCTATTATATTTTTTCTATTTCTATTTTTAGCATAAAAAGTTAAGTTCAGCAGTTGTTTTTGGAGGAGGAGATGCTAGGTTGATAACAGAAGAAAATGAAGAAGAAGAAAGTTTCTTTTCAGTCCCTGGAATTTGTGTTGTTGATGTAGGAATAACAAATTCACAGACTCTAATTCCTGACTCTCAGAAAAAATGGGTTCACTCAATTATGGATAAACTCCAAAGGTACGAATTATCTTTATTAGTAAAAAAATAAAAAAGGCAATTTTGTCTGTAACTTTTTTATTGTACCGAATTAACAAGGTAAAGGATATACAAGAATTACATTTTATCGTGTAAACATTGCTACTGAGATCATATTTGTATGTTTCCTGGTGGTACTTCTGCAAGGTTTTCTTTGAAGAATATTCTTAGGGTTAGAACTGCTGGGTTATAAGTTAAGTGAATACTCAACCTCTGGAGGTAGTATCAAATTGTTTGCCACTTCATACTCCCACCCACAGTATGTAAGAGATCAAGTAGATGCATATTGTTTTCAACACTTGGTATTGTTAGACTTTACCATATTTGCTAATTGAATGGATATATAATCCTATCCCGTGATTTTTGTTTCTATTTTTCTCATCACTAGTGATGCTTAACATTTCTTCTGATATTTATTGGACATCTGTTTTTCCTGTTCTGAAATACCTGCTCATGTCTTTTACCCAGTTTTCTAATTGTATTTTTTTATATGGATTTCCCAGTTTTTGAGTGAGTGTGTGTGTGTTCTATACAGTTTTATCACTTGGTACATATATTCACCACCTTAGTCAAGATACAGAACAGTTCCATCACCACAAGGATCCCTCCTGTTCTTTTATAACCACACCCACTTCCCTCCCTACCTTTCCCACCTCCCATTCCATGTCCCTAAATCCTGGAAAACCACTAATTTATTCTCCATTTCTAAAATTTTGTCTTTTAAAAACGTGTTGTATAAATGAAATCATAGCATATACACTTAAGGACTGGTTTTCTCATTCAGCACAATTTCTTGGAGATTCATCTAAGTTGTATCAATTGTTCATCCTTTTTAATTCCTGATCAGTATTGTGTATATATATATGTGTATACTGCAGTTTTTGAGTCATTCTTACATTTTTCCAATTTTTGTTACAAATAAAACCTCTATAAACATGCATGTACAAGTTTCTTTGTGAATGTAAGTTTTCATTTCTTTGGGATAGATGCCCAAGAGTGCAATTCCTGGATCATATGGTAATTATATATTTGTGTATTCTTTTTTATTTGTAGAAGTTCTTTCTCTTTCTCGATATTAATCCTTTTTTCACTTGTGTATATTGCAAAATCTTTTACCACTTCGTAATTAATGTTTTACTGTGTGCTACATGAAAGTCCTTAATTTTAATATACTAAAAATTAACAACCTTTTCTTTCTTAGCAGTGATTTTTGTATTTTAAGAAATCTCTTTCTCTTCATAGATCAAAAAAATATTCACCTGTATTTTTTACTAATTTGTTGCTAGTGTTTTGATACTTTGTTTTTGAAATTTGCTTTTAATCTATTTGGAATTGATTCTGTTTTATACCAAAGTCCCATATATGCGTAGGAATGTTTTTGGCTTTTCTCTATTCCATTGGTCAAGATGTCCTTGTACCAATACCACATTTACCACATTGTCTTAATTACTGTGACTTCAATTAAGTTCTCATATCTGGTATGGCAAATGTCTCTGCTCTTCTTTAGAAGCATCCTGTCCATTCTTGGCTCTTTGTTTTTCCATATACATTTTAGAATCATCTTTTCAAAAACGCTGTTGGGATTTTGATTAGGAATTCCATTGAATTCACAAACCAATTTGGTGAGAATTTTTACAATTTCCCTATAAAGATCTTGAGTACCTTTTATTAGATTTATTCCTAGGTACTACATATTCTGTGGTAGATATGATATGTCAGATAGGTAGAATATAAATAGATAATATTCTCTCTTTAAGTACATTTTCTAGTTGTTTATTGCTGGTGTATATAAATTCAGTAGACATTTAGATATTAATCTTATATCCTGCCACCTTGTTAGACTCCCCTTTTATTTCTAATGTATCTATAGTCCTTTTTGTTGTAAAAATCATATTATCTGTAAATAATAATTCCTGTTTTTTTTAATCCTTATGCTTCTGATGCTTTTCCTTTTTCTCTCTTTCTGTTTTGTACCTACTGGGACGTGTAGAGCAGTGTTGTATAGAGGAAGTATTAGTAGCCACATTTATCTCACTGTTGACTAAAAGGATGTGTTTCCCCATTTAGGATGTTTCCCCATTTAGGATAATGTAATTACCTGTATAACATTATTATTAATTATATATTAAAAATGTTTTTATTTTATGGAGCCAACGTTTCTAACTAATTTATGTAATATATTTACAGTTTCAAAAAAGTAAGATAATAAAACAATTCTGAATTGCCTGACTTATAAGTAGTTATATGTGATCACTTGATTATAATACTTTAAAAATATTCATATAGTACTATCATAATTGCACATATAATTGAGTTCTGTTACATTAACCCAGGACATACAAAAAACAAATGTTAAGCATTTGAAAAATACCTTTTAAACTACTTACCTTTTAACTAACTACCTTTAACTAAATACCTTTTAAGCCACTTAAAACATATTTGCAATAAATATTAAAAGGAGTTTTGTAGTTCTTAAAGTCTGAGGTATAGTTTTATAAAGCAATGTTATTAAATTGTCTTTGTTTCAGTCACATAATAGAAAACAGAATGTAGGTTCACTATAAGATTCCTTTAAGAAGATTCCTTAATGCATGTAAATTTGGTAAAATGATTTTATTTACTAAACTTAAAATTACAAAACGTGTAGATACAGCTTATGATATTTCTTTGTACTTCCTCCCTCCTTCCCTTTCTCCCCTCTTCTGTCTCTCTTTTAAGTTTTATCTCTGGATCCTAGTAATAGATGTGCTTATAAAAATTTGTTTTATTGTTTCATCTGGTATTACTGTTCTTATTCTGAAAATTACAGAATTTCAGAAAAGGAATTTCTGACTCAGAGCTGTCTCCTTTAGGCCTTTATTTTACAGATGAGATGACTGAATTGCTAAAGGTGGTGGGCTTGCCCGATATAACATTGCCCCAGTTGAGTAAGCCAGTACTGTGTGTATTTGAAATTCTCTCCATACCATAAGATTGTGTTATCTCTTTGGAGAAGGAATAAAAAGATTCCACTTGACATCACATTAATAGAAGTTGTTAGTTTTAATATATTATCATGCTTAAACTATTTTATTCTCATAGGCAGGGGCTTAGACTTATTCCTGAAGCAGAAATTGGACTGGCGGTCATTTTCATGACTACAGAGAATTACTGTGATCCTCAAGGCCAGCCCAGTACAGGTAATTAAAGCATTATTTTATTGGTTCTTTAGCAACTTTATGTGTAACTTGGTGATAGGCTGTATGCGCACATTACTTTGTACTTGTTAGGGATGACCATTTTCACCATCTCCTAAAACTCATCTGTTTACCATTTCATTTATTTATTTGATGAATATTTGTGGCTGCCATCTACTGCTGGGTACTGCTTCTAAAGAAGTGCTGAAGATACACTTGGTGAATAAAGTAAAACATTTTTAGGTATCTGTTACTGTGAACTTTATATTCTAAAGGTCAGGCTTCAAACAGTTAACAGGCAAACATATATCTGATCAGTTCAGTTAAAGTCAAGCACCAAGAAAAAGCTAAAACAAGACCTGAAATTCTCCTTGTGCAGCTTCTGCTCAGGAGGTCTGCTGCCATCCGTTCTCACAGCCACTGCCCCACTTCTTGAACTTTCCGTTGTCTTCCTTTCGTAAGGGCTGTTATAATTGCGCCCAGTAATGGTCCTGCCTCCATACTCATCTCTACAGTTAACATTTCACTTTGCCAGTAGAATCACCTTTTCTTAAAACTTTTTACTAGCTCATTATTTATAAAATAAAACCCTAAGCCCTTCATCTAGAGTTCTGAGCCCTCAACAGTTTAGCCTTTCTCCTCCCATCTTTTTTTTTTTAATACATCTCTCTACAGTTTATATGTGCCATATTATTTATAATTTCCACACTCCTCGATCTTGCTCATCATGGCCCCTGTTCCAACACTGCTTTTCAAAATTTGACTCATTTGGCAGATGTTCACTTCCTTCATGAAGTTTTTCTATGTAGTTTTCTCTCCCATAACTCTCCTCCAAGTCAGAATTGTTCTGTTTTCTATTCCCCAGTAACTTTCTTTTGCATTCTAGCTAGACTTTCTTCCTACTTTGAAATATAACCAGTTGTTTCCATGCCTTTTCAGCCACTAAATTGGTTATAAGCTCTAATTAATTTTGGATTCCCTGACAGCACCAAGCACAGTACTTGTTTGTACTAGGTATGAATATTTGCTTAATTGAACTAAATTATTGGCACACAGGATTATCTTTGCCAGTGTGGAGCAACAATGTTTTATCATCCACTGTTGGAAATGTGTTCATGGCCAAAAGGGCCTTAGAGATCATCTAATCTGTCTTTCTGTTAAAAGGTAAGCGAGCTTGTAAGGCTGAGAACAGTTAAGATTCCATAAATAATTCATGGCCAAGCCAATCCTAAAATTTGGGTTTTCTGAACACTTAGACCAGTACCTTTTCTGTTGTATCATTTCATACAGAAACAGAGTCATAAGGAGTAAAAATCAACATTTTAATTAGTAGTGTTACTTCTTGCACATACTCATAGGTGGGTCTGTGTAGACTCCCAAGTCCTAGACATCTGACTTATAAACAATTTTAGAATACAACCCTTTGGGAGGGAATAGAATAAATGCATGTGTCTCTCCCTCCCTTTCCCCCCTCCTTATTTTCTTCCATTCACGTTTGTTTATTTATGAATTCAAGCATTTATTGAACATCTGTTATATACCTGTAATTATTCTAAATACTTGGAATAAAGAGGTGAGCAAATCAAAGCCCTACCCCTGCAGTATTTTTAGCAAGGAGAACATTGTAAATCTTTTGTTGACAAACATCCCTTATTCTGGATCATTAGATTCAACTTATAGTTTCTTTTAGTGATAATATAAGCATTTGTAATTACTATTTTTTGCAAACTTCTGTGCAAGCTGAAATGAATTCTAGGGATATGCATGTTTAAGGAAATGACAGCTTCTATGGGGATCATATAAGGGAAGTGGCAAGAATTTGGAATCAGTAATAAACATTTACTAAGCACATCCTATGTCATGAGGACCTAACAAGTGATGATTTAGCTTAGATACTTGGTAGATGTCAATGTTTTAAAATTTTCAGTTAATGATTTAATTCCATTAACTTATTTATATCTATAATGTTCCAAACATTGCTCAGGGACTGCAGATTTAGAAGTGAACAACAACCAGTTCCTATTCTCAAGGAGATTCTAAGTCTAATAAGGGAACATAACAAGTAAACAAGTATAGTGTAAAGTGATGATGATGATAACAGCTAATATTTGCATTGTACTTATTGTGTTCCAAGCATTTTTCTAAGTGCTATCCATGTATCAGTTCATTTTGTCCTCAAAACAAAATGGTCCTGATTTAATGGATGAGGAAACTAAGGCACAGAGATGTTAAATAACACATACAGCTAATGATTAGTGTGTTAAAAGTTAGCAGAGTGATGTAAAGGGTGGTATGGAAGCTGAAATGAAGGATACCCCATTCAATGTGGGAGATTCAAGGAATGTATGCCAGAAGAGTGACACTTGAATTAAGTTGCTATTCCGTAAATTAAAAGATGAAGTAATCATGGTTTTCTGGAGTGGCCACAAAATTTATGCCTAAAGCTATTTATGTCTTCTTTTCAAATAGTATTCCTTCAGAAGGTGAAACTCACATTAATTTTGATTTATGTCAGCAGTGGAGTTGATTTTCTGCAGGGAAGAAATGCAATTTTTTTGTCTCCTAATTTAAACCATAAATTGAATTATAACAAGTTGATTTTATTTTTAAATTGGTAATACTTCACAAAAGATTTGATGTAGCTTTAAAATGATTTGATTTAGATGAGCCCATTACAGATGCCAGCAGGCTGCTTTTAGGCTATTTCATTAAATGTTTGTTGGTTCCACTGAGTGAAGATAACTGTGTTCAATGTTGCCTACTTAATTCCCTCAGCATGGCATAGTCTAGCCATTTTAAGTGACAAAATGTCCATCTTGTGTCTAGCAGTTGTGATTCTTCCCTTCACTTGTGTGATTTACAGCATTGAAGATGACTCCAGGGCCAAGCCTTTCCCAAGGCTTATCATTCAATGAAAAGCTAATGCCAAGTGCCCCCGTGAATACCACAACATATGTAGCTGACACGGAATCAGAGCAAGCAGATACATGGTAAAGCTTCATTGTTGACAAACTATTGTTATTCTATCAATAAATAGTATAATCAAGAAGTAAAGTCGTGTCTTTATCAGATCAACTCTTAGGAGATAAAGCATGGGAGAATGGGATGCCAGGGAAAATAATATATTAGGTTAAGGATTAGTAAACTTTCCATAAAAGACCAGTAAATATTTTTGGCTTTGTGAGTCATTGATCTCTGTCCCAGCTACTCAACTTTGCCATTGTAGCATGAAAGCAGCCATAGACAGCATGTAAATGAATGTGTGTGGCTTTGTTCCAATAAAATTTAATTTATGAAAACAAGTGGCAAGCCAGATTTGGCCTGTAAGCCATAGTTTGCTAACCCCCGTCTTATGGTAAAGTTTTTTTGTTGTTGTTCCTTACAAATGTACATGGAAAACTGTAAAGAATTACATTACTTTATTTGTGACTGTTGAAACAAGTTCGAAATAAATTTGTACTATAATGTTTCCTTCATCTGAATATTATTTTAACTTTGGAGATACTTTCTGTGTGTCTACCTGGCTATCTAAATAATTAATATCTTTATAAAGATAGTTTTCTAGTGGTTCTCTATTTGAAGAGGTTTTTGTTGTTCTTTGGGGGGGGTTTGAGCAAGGGTAGATCATTTGTATTCTGTGGTATTTTTCATTTAAGAGAGTGTATTGTATTTTAAATAATACATAATGAATTACTGATATTGAAAAATACTTGTGATATCACTGTATTAGATTACATTTAAAATTTTAATACATCCTTTTTTTTATACTGAGGCTAGATGTAAGTTTTTAAAGAAACTATTAATGTTTTGAAAGTCATGTGTATGACCACTTGTTTTTTGTGCAATAAGAATATTAAAGGCAGTTTATTTAACCATACATTGTGAAACTGTGTGTGTGTTTTAAATATTTTTAAATATTTAAATATTTAAATATTTAAATATTTAATAGTATAGAGTTATACTGTATTCTAGGGACTGCCATCTGGCTGAAATGTAACCATATCAATTCATCTGAATCTAAATTCATCTCATTTAGATCTAAATGGGATCTAAATATGTCATTATGATGCTGGAATTATAGGAGATTGTTGTTTTTCTGATCTTCCTTTTTTAATTAATTTTTTGCATGAAAATAATTCTAAAATTTTAAACAAAGCAAAAATTATCTAAGATTATCACCTACTTTAATTTATAATAGAATACTAGGTTGATATTCCATGTTTGTATGACAGTTTGTTATAGTAGAGTATGCTAGACATTGTGTGCTATAGGGAATGAAGAAGAGAAAGTTATCATTTGTCTTTAGGGAACTTTGATGAAAAAGGAGCAACTTTTTTGGAATAGTGAAATATATTCCCTTAATTAGTGTCTAAAGATAATTATGTTCTAAAGCTGTATCACAGTACTATTTAGAAGACTTTTTTTTCTAGATAAAAATTGCTATAAATCTGATTGTTTATGTTGTATTCTTTTCTTTTGTTACAGTATGGATTTTAGTGAAAAACCTAAAGAAATCAAAATCTCCAGAGTGGAACAAAAATTCAGAATGCCTTCACAAGAAACATCCACTGTGAAGGAACCCCCCAAAATAAGCTCTAATGATAAAAATGCAGTATCAAATACTCTGGAAAGGATGAAAATCCCAGCCTATCAGCTTTCACCAACTAAATTCTCAGGTGTAAATAAAAGTAGAGATCAGCCTTCTCAGAAGCTGCAGACCAGCTCCATCAAAAACTACTTTCAGCCTTCTACCAAAAAAAGGTATATTTTTAAATACTACCTCTCTGTGTCTCTGAAAAATATTAATAGAATGGCATTTAGTCTGTGTTCTGCTTGAATATGCTTCTGTAGAAAACTGACCCTTTGACCTCATTCCCTCTCAAAAATGTCCGTATCTCCTTCTTCACTAAGGTCATTATGGATAGATTCTCCCTCATCCCTTTTTTTTGTGGGTACCTTAAGCTTATCTGTTGTTTCACTTTGCTGCACTCCTTTTGAAGAAGTCTGTCCAGTACCCTGATAGTAGATTAGTATTATTAAAATACCACCTTGACTATTCCAGTTTAACATGAATTTGGTAAACTTATAGGAAGCAGAGATCCATATTTTTATGTTCTCTGTGGACCTTAGTGCAATTTAAATGAATAAAGTATTTATCCAGTACTTAATGAATGAAACAGTAGTGTACAGAAAACTCTTAGTCATATATTCACATATTATTTGCAATTTATAGTCTGTACTGTATTCTCGATTTAGCCACTCTGACTTATTATCTTGAATCTAGCTCTCACTAACCCATCAGGTTTTATTCCAAAGGTAATTTTTCCCTTCCTACAAGTTCCCTACATTGTAAGGTAAGCTATTGTTCCTGGCAACAAGTGCTTTGTATTTTTATATCTTTCTACCTTTTCCTCTGCATTGACTTATCAGCTACTGCTGCCTTAGCAGAGAAGATTAACCTCTCCCTATTGTTTTAGCCATTGGGTTGACAGTCCTACGAAAACAGTGTCCATATGAATTGTGCTTTTTTTCAGATGTCCCATTTTTTTATTTCCAGTGATATTAATTAATAAAATTAAGAATGTTGTGAATTAAATGGGGGAATGAATATTGCCAAACCAAAAAATTACTTAGCTGTGTTCATTTTCTGTTTTTGCTTTCTTCTCTCCTTTTTTAAATCTAAGGGAAAGAGATGACGAAAATCAAGAAATTTCTTCACCCAAATCAGCAAGAGTAGAAATGTCTTGTTCTCTTTTGGAACAAACACAACCTTCTACACCCTCAGTATGGAAAAATAAGGAGGAGCATCTATCTCAGAATAAGCCTGTGGAAAAGAAACCAGATAATTTACTTACAGATAGAGATTTAAAATCCACTGTGAAAAATTTTGCCAGTGAATCTCTTCCTACAGAAAAACTAAGATCAGAAAAAAGAAAAGAAACTGATGACTTAGCCATAGAAGATGAAGTATTAGATCAGTTATTTAAGAACACAAAACCAGAGTTAGAAATTGGAGTGAAAGTTCAAAAACAAGAGGAAGATGTCAATGTTAGAAAAAGGCCAAGATTGGATGTAGAAACAAATGGCACTTTTAATGATGAAGCAATTTTGGAAAGTAACAGAATATCTGTAAGTAACATTTTTTAATGAGAAGTACTACAAATAGAAACTTAGAATGGTAAAAAGAAACTTGTGATAGTATAAGCATTCACTCTATTTCCTTGAGGAAAAAGTTAGTATCTTCAAAACCCGGTATTAAGTATAAGAATTTGTTGGTTGATAAGGTAAATATTAAAAATACAGTGTTTCTCTGATAGTATATAATAAATGACAGCAAATAAAACTGTTATTCATGATTATTTTAATAGATTTCCAGGCTGTACTATTACTATACTACTATATCAGACCTTTGGCCTTGATGATAGGTAGAGGAGATGACTTAATAGAGGAAACAGACACAGAAAAATGAAGAAAGTTAGTAAACTAATAAATAAATTTTTAGATAAAATAGTTATAACATCACTAAGGATTTTTATTTTCATTTTGATCTTTAATATCCTATCCTATTTTCCTGAATGTTGATAATTTGTCTTACCACTTCAGATTATTTCCCATTATATGTGTAAGTAAGTTGCCTACTATCTGTAGAATAGTTAGAGGTCATTAGGTGAGAGCACTGACCACATGAAGTTAAAAGGTAATATTCTGATCTTTCATATAGGACCGTTAGCTCCAATCTCACTCATGGTTGTGGTCATCCCTTCCTATAAATGGCTACTGCATAAGGATAGGACTAAGTAAAAGGATAAGGATTAAGTGATTGGAAGGTACAGTGACTCAGTAGGTATTTGTTGAGAACCTAGTGTGTATCAAGCACTATAAATCTGTAACTACTGTTGAAAAAACAGAGTATATGTCCTGTGTAGTCAAAATATTGGCATCTTCATATGAAGGAGAGAATCCTCATTATTTCTTTTGAGTGAATCCTAAATGCCCTTCTGTGGACCAGCTGTGTCATAATTAGCTGGTGAGCTTTTTTAAAAGTAGGGATACCCAGACCAAAACCCCAGAAGATCCTGATGGAATACATCCAGTTTTTTTTCCCAAAAAAAGTTTCCTCATTTTATGAGTTAAGAATTCCTTTTGCTGTCTTTAAAAATTCTAAAATCAGGTGCCTGGGTGGCTCAGTCGTTAAGTGTCTGCCTTCGGCTCCCGTCATGGTCCCAGGGTCCTGGGATCAAGCCCCGCATCGAGCCCTACACTGGGCTCCCTGCTCAGCAGGAAGACTGCTTCTCCCTCTCACACTCCTGCTTGTGACCCCTCACTGTCTCTCTGTCAAATAAATAAAATCTTTAAAAAAAAAAAAAAAGAATCTTATCCAGCAACAGGACGGAATCTTCAGGCTGATTTAATAACAATTAACCTGTGATTAAAAAGTGGCTTTCAGTTAGTGAGGTCGTATATCCAGAATTAATAATTTTTTGGAGGTGTCAAAATAATAAAATTACTGAAAATCCAAGAAAGCTTGAACATATTAGATGAGAACTTGTAGAACAGATTGTTGTAATAATGTTAGTTATGGTTTTAATGAAAAGAAGTAGACAATACTGAGATTTCTTGCTAAGAAAATATATACAAGAAGATAAATTATTAATTGAGATATTTATTAGAATAAACTACTAAATTAAAATGCTATGTGCTTTTAGTCTCCTGGCATAGATGTTACAAATGTTTCTAAGGTTGTGGAGTATTTGAGTAATTTTCTCGTTTGAAGTAGATATGATTTGATTCCAAATACAAAGTTTGGGTGCCAGAAATAAACCTTTTTTTACAATTTTTTTCAGGTATTTGAACTTTTTTCTATAGCTTCCCAAATGACAAGTAATTTTCTTTTTCCTTATTTTTTTCTGCTTATGTATCCATCTTAACCCCATTTAAGATCAAAGATGAACTTCAGGAGGATGATGATATGCTTCCAAGGAAGGTGTTACTAACTGAATTTAGATCACTGGTGGTTAGTAACTCTGCCTCCAGAAATGCATCCAGGGTAAATAGTGATTATGGTCAACTAAAGAATTTCAAGAAATTCAAAAAGGTATGGTATTCCTTTAACTAAAATATCACAAGAGGGCAGTGTTTGAAATGTTTTTAGAAATACCACTGATGCTAAATAGTAAAAGCCGTTCATACTGAAAACTGATGTTATTTTTTCTGCTTAAAACAGTTAAAATTACTCTAGGAAGGACATGAACTGACAGGTAATATATGAATAAATGTATGATGAATATATAATGAATACTTGGAAACAAACTTCTTTAAGACTGAATTCCTTAAAGGGTGCTGTTTACCCTTGTCTTCTCCACCTTGAGCGGCAGGCTTTGGGTTATATTGATAGGGTCTTTTACCTCTAATAATCATCTATGTCTACCTGAAGGGGTTCTTTAGCTCAGGACTTTATGAAGATAATAGATTTGTGGAAAATAGCTGAGCACATTAAATAATGAAAAGTAGGCACTTTACTATTACATGTATATATAAAAAATATAAATATGTACCCTAAATAATATCATCAGACCTGAGTTTCTTCTCCTCTAGGAACTGGTAAGATGTTTAATTTATCAGTATGGTTAAAAGAATATTTCTGATCTAGTCTGTATTCTTTTGTTGTCTTTCCTGGAATATTTGCTTCTTATTCCATGTCTATTACTGACTGCCACCTTTTGCTTAAACATTTAATCAGAATACAGGTGATTTCTGTGGAATACTCCTTTTCACTAGAATATGATGTGTATGATTCTTGCTATACTATGAGGTGTTGTAGCTTTTTCTCTCTAATGTGAGCTACTGTTAACATTTGTCAGTTAATTTTTTGCCTACTATGACAATGTGTAAAAGGTTCTAAACTCCGTTTCTTGTACTTAGATGGAAATATCTCCCACTTAGATGGTACCCACTTTCTCCTTTCCATCCCACAGGTGTGGCTCATGAATACCACAGGATCATTCTTAACTGTATGGTTACTTCATGTTCAGTATCATGTTACCAAGTCTCATTGTTAAATCAAAATTCAAAAGACATTGTATTTTTTTGTTATTAATGAAGTTACCAAAGATTAAAGTAGTAATACTCACTGTTGACCCAGGCATGGTGAAGTATAGAGTAGTACGAACTTCGGGAAAGTAGTTTGGAAAAATTTTAAACTCTTAAAAATATTAATATCTTTGACTACGGAATTTTTTTGAGACTGTAAAAGAAATTCAAACCAAAATTTTTATAGCAGGATGATTTAACTAGATTGGCTCTAATGAAAGAATTTGTGTTTTTCTTTTTATGCCCAAATCCAATGACATGGCTCTATTTGTGCTTTTTAAAATAGTGTTTAATGATGAAAACTATTTTAGAATTCCCTTTCCAGGGCACCTGGGTGGCTCAGTTGGTTAAGTGTCTACCTTCCGCTCAGGTCATGATTCCAAGGGTCCTGGGATCTAGCCTCACACTGGGCTCCCTCTGTCCCTCCCCCTGCTTGTGTGTGGGTGCGCTCGCTCGCTCTCTCTCTCATAAATATTAACTTAAGTTAAAAATCTTAAAATAAAATTCCCTTTCCACTTCATATATTGAAATTCTGAAGGTATGTCCCATAGATATTAAGGATTTATTATTTCCTAAATACAGTATTAGCAGTGTGCTTCATTTGCATTTTCACAATATTTTTAGCACCTCTTTATTTAAAATAAGCCATTAAAATTTTAATTAAAAATATGAATTGTTGCCATCTCCAACATCTTTTGCTAGAGATCTATAAATTAGAAAGTTTTGAAGATGTAAATTTTCATGAGTACTAGACAAGGCTTAAACTTCGAAATCTTTAGAACAAAATATGATACTTTATAGTCTCTATATTCACCTTAAGTCGCTTTTAACTGCTAAATGATGAGCTAAGGCCATTTTTTAATAAAAATTCCCGATTAAGAATCTTAATTAAATTCTTGGTACATAAATCCCAGTGACATCTAAATCTGGGTATAGCAATAACCAAAAAAAATAGGGCAAAAACATGGGTCTAGCATAGTTAACTTCTCTCTCACTCACTTTCAGTTGTAGGATATAAACATATTTGGCACTTACGTTACACATGATTTATACTGTGCTTTCCTATTAAACTTTTTAAAAAATAATGGTTTTGAGGGTGCCTGGGTGGCTTAGTTGGTTAGGCGTCTGACTCTTGATTTCAACTCAGGCCATGATCTCAGGGTTGTGAGATTGAGCTCTGCGTTGGATTCTGCCTTGGTGGCAAGTCTGCTTGAGATTCTCTCTCTCCCTCTCCCCCTGCGACCCCCCACCCCTTGTTCACACACACTCTCTCTCAAAAAAAAAAAAAGAAAAAAAATGAGATGGTCTTAATTTGTTAATGCATTTAACCTTACTATTTTTACTATATAACAGGTCACATTTCTTGGAGCAGGAAAACGTCCACATATCATTGGAGGATCAGATCTAATAGCTCATCGTGCTCAGAAGAATACAGAATTAGAAGAATGGTTAAGGCAGGAAATGGAGGTTAGTAGGGAGTGAGGCCTGGTAATTTGCTTGGTTTACATTTTGGTCCCTCATGGTTTCCTTAGAGCAAATCCTTAAAACCAAATGTTAAGATAATTGACCTAAGGTCATTCATTCAGGAAGATTCCTAAGCTATAGAGCATTAAGATTAATTTGTACCTTTCCATAATGCTTCTTTAAGAGACTTTTAGACTTATTAGTTAAAAAAACAAATGAATTGGGGCGCCTGGGTGGCTCAGTTGTTAAGCATCTGCCTTCGGCTCAGTCATGATCCCAGGGTCCTGGGATCGAGCCCCGCATCGGGCTCCCTGCTCGGCGGGAAGCCTGCTTCTCCCTCTCCCACTCCCCCTGCTTGTGTTCCCTCTCTTGCTGTGTCTCTCTCTGTCAAATAAATAAAATCTTTAAAAAACAAAAAACAAACGAATTAAGTTTATATCCTAATGTAAAGGGGAGAAAAGAGACTTAACCTACAAAAATGTAAAAGAAAGCTAAAGGATAATAATTAAAATTAGAAAGTTGTACAGTCATATGGGTGTTATTGCAAATAATACCAGTTACATAATATATGAATGTACTGGGTTTTAGATCTGGAAATTATCTTTCAGTGGTTCTGAAAATTTCTCAGTCATTATTTTATTGAGTTATTACCCCTTTTCCTATTATATCTTTTTTCCCCTATGTTTAACGTTTTAAAGAACTGCCATACTGTTTTCCAAAGTAACTGCACCATTTTACATTCCCACTGATAGTGCACAAGAGTTCCAGTTTCTCCATATCCTCTCCAACACTTGTTATTCTCTTGTTTTTGATAATGGGCATGGTCTGAATGTTACTGTGGTTTTGATTTGCACTTTCCTAATGATTAGTGAGGTTATGCATCTTCTCATATGCTTGTTGGCCATTTGTATATATTTTTGGAGAAATATCTATTCAAAAATCTCTTCCCATTATTAATCAGATTGTTTATTTTTTGTTGTTGAATGAGAGGTGCTCTTTATGTAGTCTGGATAATAGTCCCTCATCAGATGTATGATTTGCACATTTTTTCTCCCTTTCTCTGGGTTGCCTTTCACTCTGTTGTTTGTGTATTTTGATGCACAGGAATTTAAAATTTTGATGTAGTTCAGTTTATCAGTTTTGTTGTTGATACCTGTGCTTTTGACCTCATACCCAAAAAATCTGCCTGATCCAGTGTCAGAAAGTTTTTCCCTTTTTTCTTCTAAGAGTTTTATAGTTTTAGCTGTTATATGTAGATCTTGAATTGATTTTGAGTTAATTTTCATAGGTGTTATAGGGTTAGAGTTTGACTTCATTCTCTGTGGTATACTTTTATACTTTGGTTTAATGATGCGTGAGCACACCATCTTGAAGGTGAGGGAGGGAGTTCTTAGGTCAGTTATGCTATTGACAACTGCTTGCTGTGGGAAACTCGCCTTAATGCTTCCTCCCATGGGCAATTGTTACTGATCTCATTTTTCCCCAGAGTCTTTCTGTGTAGTTCAAAGTCTTAAACTTTCTATTATGAGAACTTTTCAAACATACACAAAATAAAGGGAGCGTGAAACAAACCCAAAACACAGCTTCAACAAATACCAGTATTTGCACATCTTGCTTCATCTCTTCTCTTTCCCAACTTTTTTTTTTTCCCCTGGAGTATTTTATTTTATTTTTATTTATTTATTTTTTAAAGATTTTATTTATTTGCGAGAGAGACAATGAGAGAGAGCATGAGAGGGAGGAGGGTCAGAGGGAGAAGCAGACTCCCTGCCGAGCAGGGAGCCCGATGCGGGACTTGATCCTGGGACTCCAGGATCATGACCTGAGCCGAAGGCAGTCGCTTAACCAACTGAGCCACCCAGGCGCTCCTCCCCTGGAGTATTTTAAAGCAAATCCCAGTCATTTTATCATTTCATTTGTATTTATATGTTCAAACATATACAGATTTCTGATCAAATATGTGTTATGTCAGAGTATGCTTTTCTATGTACTTTCACAGTAGGATACTTACATAATCAGTTCATATTGTTTTAAATCCTAGATTAGGACCAGCAGCATAATTTTGACACTTGAAATTGCTTTAGAGTTTTATAATTTTGCATACTTTATGGCATGTCTTTGATCATATCTATAAGTAATATGTTGCCTAACTCTCAGGAAACCAAACCTCACTTATAACATTGTTCTTCTGGGAAGATGTGAACTGCTTTACAGCTCTCTGTTAGACTGTGATTTTCAAGAATTCATTGTTTACATGTATCAACTATATATATTTATATACTCTGTAATGAGAACTCATAAGTAAGATTGTGAAAATATGCTTCTCTTTTTTTTACTTCCTTCCTGGGTATTTTGAGTCTAGTGGATATTATGTAAAACAACCATATACCTGATTCATAATTCTTTCTACCCCTTACTTATTTTTAACTGGAGAATTTAATAAAATTCAATAAAGTGGCAACTTTTTGTTCTAGAGGAAGTTACTGGATGGAAGTTAAGATTTCAGAAACACATGACTGTTGAATTGAGAGATAACCAGAGGTCTCTTCCAAGCTTAGACAGTTTTCTTCTTAGCCTTTATATTGCCTGATTATCTAGTGCTCCTGGAACCCAAAGGTGGGCTCCAGATAGGTCCTCTTAGCAGGCTATTTGAAGTAGGGCCATTTGGTAATTATGGGTAGGGATATTATCTCTTTCTTAAACTCCAATTTGACAGAAGTCAAATTTCGCTTTCTTCTCTATCTTATTTTCTATATATTTCATCTCTTTTTTTCTCTGGATTGTATTTTTTGGCAACTTCTCCAGATTATCTTCCAGTCTGGTCCTTTTCCTTTCCACTCTGTCTGGTTGGTATTCCCACCTATCCACTGAGTTTTCATTCAGCCTATTGTATTTTTTCATTTCTGGTTGTCTGTTTCATTCAGCTCTAGGTCTTATTGTTCCCTGCTGATATTTTTAAGCTCTTCTTGTATTCTTTGCCTAAAGTGTTTGTTGATATGTTTCTGCTACTCTTCTCTTATGGAGCCTTGTTTCCAAGTATATATTTTGTGGTAGTTGAATGTGAACTGCTCATTTTCCTTGGAATTTGATCTGTGGGAATTCCTTGAGTCCTAAGTTCAAGTTTATTTCCTCTAGAAAAGATTTGTTTGTGTCTGCCAGTCTTGTTCTACCAATATGAGACCCACTTTATCCTCCACTTGTGATTTTTTTGGATCACCTAGGTAGTTAATACGTATTTGGACTAGAAGCCTGAGTGAAGGCCAGCTTGTCACAAACTCAGAGTTTTTTTTTTTTTCCTTCACCCTGTGTTAGGGTTGAGAGGCAGGCAAGTTTCTTTCTTGCCTTCTTTTTGTGTTGTACAGTTTATTCCACTTTCTCTCTTTAATGCTGGAGTCTTTTCTTAGATTCCCCATCTTTGATTTTCTTTCATGTTGCTCATCCCCCATACAGACATCAAAGCAGAGCCCAGTTTTTTTTATGCTTTGCAGAAACCCACAGGGCAAGGCAAAAGCTGACCATGGTACTTGTTAACTTCTCAGGGTTTTTATTTTGCTTCATTGTGGGTTAATGTAGTCTTCAGCAATTTGTGTTTAAAAATGCTTTTTAATCAAAAAATTGTTAGGAGGGTTGCCAAAAAGTAGGGTTGGTAAGGTCACTCAGGATATTTAGTGTCAAAAAATGAAAGAATGGAAGTCACATCCTTTCCTCCTTTCTTTTTTAAAGAATAAATGGCCTTATTTAAAATGTGCGTTTCAAAGAATTGTGGTACTACACAAGAGAATGACGAAGTTAAAATCCTGAAGTCCAGGAATTACCCATTTAAATATGAAGTGAATTATTCCAGATATCTCTTTATTGAAGAGGAATAATTGCCAGAGTGGGAAGAGAGAGCGAGAGATTGATAGAAGGAAGTAAAGCTGAAAGCATTGCTGAATTTTTGCAAATATTTCTTAAGGTGTTTTATTTACTCAGTTCCCTCTAAGACCAAAGGAGATATATATGACCAAAAAAAACCCAAAACAAAACAAAACTACTGTCAGGTTAGAATCAGTATTTGTTTCATACTGCCTATTTTGATTTTAGATATGGTTTTTGGGTCACTGCTGTAAACAGTGAAGAAATTATTTGTACTTCCTCTGTTCCCCCGCCCCCACCACCCCACCCCACCATCTTATGACAGTCCTTTCTTTTTCTCCCTTTTTAAAAGGTGACTTGCATGCCTGCCCCATTCCTTCTTAGGCTTGCAAGTCAGTAACGATGAGAATATGTCTCAGTGTTGATCAATTTTCCATTCATTTTTCTTGGAATACAGTATGTTATTTTGATTTGCAGATGCAGGTCTTTTTATTTCAAGGAACTCTTCTAATACATCTTGGAAAGCATTTTTATATTTGTTGGGTTCTCTATGTTTAAGACATTACTATCCTTTTATTAGATCACCTTTGCCTTCCACATCCATTTCTTCTGCATTCACTGTGGTTTTCCTGAGCTCTTTCACTATGTCAGAAATTCAAATGTATTCTGTTCCTTATCAGCTATGTGATCTTGGGCAAATTACTTTCTTATGCATGCATTTCTTCCTGTGTAGAATGGGAACAATAATTATACCTCTGTTTCACAGAATTTTTGTGAGGGTTAAGTAAGATGCTACTTGTAAAGCATTTATAACAGTGTAAACAGTCACTATTAGGTATTTCCAGTTTATTTGATTCTGAAATGGTGTTATTAATAATAGGTCTTAGTTTACTTAGCATTTGTTCCCTTTTCATTGTCATTGTGGTTTTTGTCATCTAACTTTTTGGTTTTTATTTTATTGCTTTCATGTTCTTAGTAACTTCATTTTTTTATCCTTGGGTTATTTCTTATGGACTAGGTTCTTCATCTGTCTTGCATGTTCTGTTCCAGTTGCTGCCCTTTTTTTCCCCTTTAGTATGTGGAGTAGTTTGCAGTTTTCTTTCATCTTGCAGCTGTTTAGAATAAAATACCCTGTCCAGGTACTCTGTTTGCTTTGTGAAGCATCATATGCTATCTTGTGCAGGGATTACAATCTAAATACAGCTTGTGCAACTGATTAATTATTGAAGTCTACATCTGAAACTAATGATGTATTATATGTTGGCTAATTGAATTTAAAAAAACCCCAGATGAATGGATAAAGAAGATATGGTATATATACATAATGGAATATTACTCAGCCATTAAAGAATGAAATCTTGCCATTTGCAATGACATGGATGTAGCTAGAGTGTATTATGCTAAGCAGAATAAGTCAGAGAAAGACACATACCATATGATTTCACTCATGTGGAATTTAAGAAACAAAATAGATGGGGGCGCCTGGGTGGCTCAGTTGGTTAAGCAACTGCCTTTGGTTCAGGTCATGATCCTGGAGTCCCGGGATCGAGTCCCGCATCAGGCTCCCTGCTCGGCGGGGAGTCTGCTTCTCCCTCTGACCCTCCTCCCTCTCGTGCTCTCTGTCTCTCATTCTCTCTGTCTCAAATAAAATACAATCTTAAAAAAAAAAAAAAAAAAAGATGAACATAGGGGAAAGGAAGGAAAAATAAGATAAATAGAGAGGGAGGGAAACCAGAAGAGACTTAATTATAGGACACAAACTGAGGGTTGCTGGAGGGGAGCTGGTGGGGGGGGGGATGGGGTCATTGGGTGATGGGGGAAGTCATGAGCACTGGGTGTTACATGCAACTGATGAATCACTAAACTCTACCTCTGAAACTAACAATACACTATATGTTAACTAAGTTGAATTTAAATAAAAAATTTAAAAAAAATAAAGACAGTTTGTGAGGCAAAAGTGAATGTAGTCAAAATTACTCCTACCCAAGCTCTTAGTGTTCTGGTAGAGAACAGAATTATCCTGGTGGCTCCATTCCATTAATATGGCAACATGCTCAATCAGAGGTGAATTGCATGTTCCATCTAATTTCTGTTGTCTGAAGACTTTAAATCCAGGAAAGGAAGGGCTTAGCTGGAGCTATGTGCTGCTCCTTCCTGGAACTGGAATTAAATGTGTACCAGGGGGGTGCATCTTATCCCAGAAGAGAACAACCTGTCATTTTAGGTTGTTTACCTAATTTGTCAGGGCTGCATGGGGCCTGTGCCTTTGGTCAGTGTCAATACCACTCACTTCCCTGTGCCATTTGTCCTTTTCCAGTAGTCTACCAGCAGTGTTTTTCTGCTCAGGCTACTTTTTCCCCAAATTTGGAGTATTACTAAGCATTCTCAGGTTTGGGTTTAGTTTGTTTAATGGGTTAGGGCAGTGTTAAGAACATGTTGCAGCAATCTTTTGGTTCTCTGCAGGCTACTTTTCTCAAGTCTGTGGCTTCTTGATTATCCTAGGTTTTGTTGGTGTTTGGCTAGAGAGGAGTTGAGAGAATGACAGTGTAGCTGTTGACTTTTTTCTGTCTTTTGTTTATTTGATTAGAATTAGAAAAGAGCCCATGTTTAAGATTTATTCCACCAAATCTCTCTTTTTGCTAGAGCAATTTTAGGTGCACTATGTTGGATTTACTCTTTAAGATAATAGAGTTGACTTTCTCATGCGCTTACAGTGCCTGTATATAAGTATGCTACTGCCTTGATGTCCTATTTCCCTAGGCCTGTCCCAGCTGCTCTTCTTAAGTATTTTTTGCCTTTCATTCTTTTTCAGTTTTTCTTTCTCTACTTCTGCTGCAGACTCTTTGTTTTCATAATCACCAAATCCATTCCTGAAGTTTCCTTAGATTTAGGATATTTTCATTTTGTGCATTAAACATAATAACTCTTTGAGACACTATCCAACCTGATTTGAATTTTGATAGACTAGATATGTAACTCTCTCCAACCCTTAAAAAATGCCAGTAATGTGAGGATTTCTATTTCTTAAAACTATTTTACTTAATGTTTTTACTAAGACACATAAAAACTGATTTTTCTTTACTATAACTTTAAAATTAACAACCCCTGCTGGGAAGCATTTCAAAATAATTACAATAATAATACCAACTGCTTTTGACAGCTGCTTTATGAAAATCATTGTCTTACCATTTATGTTCTGCTATACCTATTAGAAAATGTGGAAAGATGTAATGTCATTTTGATATTTCACCGTGTGAGTAGAAAATCATTCTGGAAGAATCCCTGCAAGTCATTCTTCTCAGCCCTTTCCAAAGACTCAGAATTGGTGTAATAGCCTAGTTAAGACCTGGTGGTGCTCTTTGTACTCAGCAAGACCTGGTCAAATCCCAGTTCTTCCATATGACAACCTTTTCATCTTCTGCAAGTTACTTAACCTAAGTCTTAGCTTCCTTGTTGGTTAAAACTGGGATAATAGGGGGCGCCTGGGTGGCTCAGTCGTTAAGCATCTGCCTTCGGCTCAGGTCATGATCCCAGGGTCCTGGGATCAAGCCCTGCGTCAGGCTCCCTACTCAGCAGAGTCTGCTTCTCCCTCCCTCTACTGTTCCCCCTGCTTGTGCTCACTCTCCCTCTCTCAAAATAAATAAATAATAAAATCTTTAAAAAACAAAACAAAACTGGGATAATAGTCTAATAGTAATAATGAAGTTATATGAAGATTAAATGAGATATTTTTAGAAGGAGTTTTAAGATAGTATCTGGAAATACACAATGTAAGTTATTAACAGTAAAAATAAATAGTATGTACATTCAAGGAGCTTACGGTCTTTTAGCAAAGATAAGATACAGAATTATAACAGAGGGAAATCAATAGGCATCTATGAGTTGTATAGCTGAAGTTTTATGGGAGTTCTTCATAGCAGACATTATTTTTATATTTTTAAATGAAGAGAATTGAAAAACCATTGGTAAAGAAGTGAAGAACATGTTCCTGGACACGTAGTAGGCACTAAATTATTATTGAAATGAATGCACACTGAAAGATTGTCAGAGATGGGAAGAGGAGAAACAGGAGGTCATTTTCCGGGCAGAGGGGAAAACATGAACACAAGCAGAGGGACACAGGATATTTGTTAAGAGGTGAGTCTGGTTGGTTGATTTGTGATTCAGTTTTAACTGGCATACAGTGATTGTGAAGAGGGGCGTGAGAAGTGATTGAGAATGTAGAATGGAGCCAAGTTATGAAGAGCCTTTCCCATGTTGGGGGTCAAACTCAAGAGTTTGTGTTTTCTTTGGTAGGTAAAAAAAAAAAAAGTCATTGAAGGGTTTTGAATGGCATATGATAGGATCTAGACTTTAGAAAGATGGACCCAGCATGGAGTTTTTCTGGGGTTCACTCTTAGAGGTGCATTAGGATTTTGATGAGTTTGTGTTTAAAATTACTTTGTCAGTGAAGTAGTTAAACAGCAGCTTCAGAGCCCTGACTTGGGACACTGGGGGAGAGAACCACTTCACCCACAGAGTTGCTCTAGTTGAAAGTGAGATAGATTTTGCCCTCAGCCCCTTCATCAGTCCTATGACCTCAAAACAGTGATATTTCTTCTTTCTTCAGGAAAAAATATTCAAAAACTCAGCAAGCTAGCAGTATATACATATGTTGGTTGCTTTTGATGGAGAGGGGATTAGCTGGAGAAAGTTAATTAGAGAACTTTTGCAGTAATCTTGGCATGAAGTGAAAATGGAGAGGATTTGGTGAATGAGGGAAATACTGTAGAGGCAAGAACTCATAGACCTGGTGATTTCCTCAATGTGGAAATATCCGAGATGACTGACCACCCAGTATAGCACTTGATTAACCATATATTCATCATTGAACACATCTTTGAAATTATGTTAATTTTGGCAGGTGCAAAATCAACATGCGAAAGAAGAGTCTCTTGCTGATGATCTCTTCAGGTAAAGTTTAATTTCATCTTTCTCATGAATCCTTGAGATGTGTATAAAATTCAGTTTTATTCATAGAGGTTAAATATTCGTTTATTCTGTCTTTAGAAATAGACACAGGGTGCCTGGGTGGCTCAGTTGGTTAAGCAGCTGACTCTTGATTTCAGCACAGGTATGATCTCAGGGTTGTGGAATCAAGCCCTGCATCGGGCTCTGTGCTCAATGTGGAGTCTGCTTTTCCTTCTCCCTCTGCTCCTCCCTGACACACACGTGCTCTTTCTTTCTCTTAAATAAATAAAAAAATCTTTAAAAAAAAAAAAAACCCTTCACCTAAAGAATGTTTCATTTTTTATTTATTTTTATTTATTTATTTATTTTTTTACCACTTGAGCACCTCTCAATTGGGTTTGCTGGATATATCTTCGAGGTTTGGGGGTGATTCAGCTAAACTGTATCACAAGATACTTAAAATTGCTGGGAAGGCATTCACACAAAAGAAGGGTCCTAAACTGGTGAATTTAGCTGATGACATTTGTGAGATTTTCAGCTCTTAGTTGAATTATGAATGAATGGGTATTGAGTTAAGACAAAATACCAGAGCATTTGTTCAGTTTTAGTTGGCATAAGCATAAAAACAAGAGACTGGATTAGAGTTTCAAATCAGGTTTTTGTGGGAGGTTTAGAGGAGTTATAATGGGCGGTTACAATTTAATTCTGATTTAACACATTTTCAGCATTCCTGCAGGCCCAAAACCTTATAATAATTAGCTCTCAAATACGAATAGTATAAAATAAAATTCCTTTATCTACTTATAGGTAGGTACTGACTAGGGGAGGATAACATTTTCCCAAATTTATGTAAAGGCAGAACCAAGAAGTACTGTATTTTTGAATTTGTTTTGCAGCCAGTTTGATTCTTTAATTTCGTTATTGACAGTATATGTTTTGGTGAAAATGTTGACAAATGGTGCCGATTTTTCGTAAGTAGTTAAGACTGTCTGGTTGCCAGTTAAATTTGTTTAATTACTATAGGAGAAAATTTTATAAAATATGTTTATTTTAGGCTCATTATACTCTCTTATGCAGATGTTATAATTTAGTTGGGAGTGGAAGGAGTTTGAAGCCATACTAGGATAGGTGTAAACATGTATTTATTTTTAAACCATTTTCATTAATTATTTTAATGCTTTTACAGGACTTTTTCTAGAGTTGATGTTTTATTTTTACCAAATGGTCATCAAACTAACGTCAAAAGGATAAATGAAAGTAAAAATGTCAGTGCTTAATACCGGATCCTAAGGATAAATTGGCATTCTCATTGTGTTTGCCAAAGTGTGACTGTTTTGAAAGCCCTTTAATTTTATTTCTTTCTTTGCAGATACAATCCTAATGTAAAAAGGAGACGATAACTGAGGATTTTATAAAGGAGCCACAGAAAAACATTCCCTCTCAAGCATTTACATCAAGTTTCCTCTGGCATATGTTCATTAAGTATATAGAAGGGATTTAAATTACAAAGGTTTTATGGCCTAAATTTGTTGAATAAAATGCACAAATTCCATTTTTTTTGTATGTGACAGTATTATTCAGTTTTCAGTCTTTGTCATCTCATCTCTTATGGTAATTTTTTCATTTCTAAATGTGGCTTTTTACTTACTGAATATTTAATATAGTCACAGTTCAAAATTCTAAAAGTATAAAAGAATAAGAAATGAAAAGATCTCCCTTCCACCACTGGTCTAGCTGTTTGGTTCCCCTCCTCCAAAAAAAGCCATGATACTCATTTCTTATGAGTCTTTCCAGAGATTTTTGCTGCCTCTTCAAATTTCTATGCATATTATTCTTCCAGTAATTTCCTACAAAAATGATAGCATAGCATAGTATTCTGCACCTTGCTGTTTTTTGCCAAATAGATTGGAAGATCATACACATATCAGAGCATACATTTTCCTCCCGTTGTACTGTAGTCTTCCTTGAGCTGACGTGACCCACATGAAATGGATTTCAGGGGTGAAGATATCACCCACTTATTATTCTAGTACTAGAAAAGACAATATGGAAGACTTCATCAAGCTTGTGGATAGATTTTACTAGAATGGGAAGACTTACTTGGTGGTCTTACTGAGCTGGGTGTATATCTCTTGAGCTTCTTAGAGTCCTGGTTTTCCTATTTGCAAAATAGAAATGATAACATTGTCTTCTTTGTTAAAGGACTATGGTAAGAAAAAAATGTCTTTTTTCAGATTTTGTAATATAGACAACTTTGGCTGTACATTAGAATTATAGTAGACTTTTTATCAACTCTAACGACTGATGCATTAAGTTCTGGGAGGTAGAACAAGCTTTTTATACTGATTGAAATTTTCATGGTCCCACATAGGTTCTGCCACCCTAATGAGTTAAGCATTTTATGTTGTTAGAGATAACCTAGCATGAAAAATTATGTTCAAAGTTAATACGTACTGTTGCTAGATCCTATGGAAGATTATTGATGTTAAACATCTCTTCATTAACTTGGCCATTTGTATATCTTTGGAAAAAAAAGTCTCTTCAGCTCCTCTGCCCGTTTTTTTAATTGGATTGTTTGTTTTTTTGCTGTTGAATTGTAGGAGTTCTTTACATATTTTGGATATTAACCCCTTATCAGATATATGATATATGATATGCATATATTTTCTCCCATTCCACAGGTTGCCTTCTTGTTTGGTTGATTGCTGCCTTTGATATGTAGAAGCTTTTTAGTTTGATGTAGTTCCACTTGTTTATTTTTTATTTCATTGATTTTGCTTTAGATGTCAAATCCAAAGACCCAGTCATTGTCGTGACTGATGTCAAGAAGCTTACCTCTCCTATGTTTTCTTCTAGGAGTTTCATAGTTTCAGGTCTTACATTTAAGTCTTTAATCCATTTTTAGTTGATTTTTTCGCACATGGGACAAGATAGTGGTCCAGTTTCATTCTTCTGCATGTGGCTGTCCAGTTTTCCTGCAACCATTTATGAAGAGACTATCTTTTCCCTGTTGTATACTCATGGATCCTTTGTCAAAAATTAATTAACCATAAATGTGTGACTTTATTTCTGACCATAAACGTGTGACTTTATTTTTTTATCTCTGTCATGTTTGATTCCTCTGTGTGTCTTTTTATGCCAATACCAAATAGTTTTGCTTAATATAGCTGTGTAATATACTTTGAAATCAGGAAGTATGATGCCTCCAGTTTTGTTTTTTCTCAAGACTGCTTTGGTCATTCGGAGTTTTCTTCTGAGAGTCCAGCTTTATTTTTTCACATGTGAATATCCAATTATTCCAGCACAATTTATTGAAGAGACTCCTCCACTGAGTGTTCTTGGCTCCCTTGACAAACACTGGGTGGTGATATATACTTGGGTTTATTTTTGGGCTCTCGATTCTATATTTGTCTTGGTATATTTATTTTTATGCCAGTACCATATGGTTTTATGGACTGTAGCTTCATAGAAGAGCTTGAAATAAGGAAAGGGGGTGCCTACTGCTTTGTTCTTTCTCGGGATTTTTTCGGGCTTTTTGGAGTCTTTTGTGGTTCCATACAAATTTTAGGAGTGCTTTTTCTGCTTCTCTAAAAAATGCCATTGGAATCTTGATAGGGATTGCATTGAATCTGTAAATGACTTTTAGTAGTATTGACATTTTAACAACATTAATTTTTCCAATCCACAAACAAGGGATACTTTTCTATTTGTATCTTCTTCAATTTCTGTCATTGGTGTTTTGTAGTTTCGGAGTAGAGATCTTTTATCTCCTTAAGTTTGTCCCTAAGTATTTTGTTTTTGGTGCCATTTCAAATGGGATCTACTACTTTATTTTTCAGAAAATTTAGTGTTACTGTATAGAAATGCTACGGATTTTTTAAGTTAATTTTGTTTTGTATCCTTAGTTTTACCAAATTCATTGATTAGATGTAACAGTATCTTGGTTGAGTCTTTAGTAATTTTTTATAAAATCGTGTCTACAAATAGAGACAATTTTACTTCTTTCTTTCCAATTCTGATACCTTTTTTTTTTAAGATTTTATTTATCTGAGAGAGAGAGAGCACATGAGCAAGGGGAGGGGCAGAGGGAGAAGCAGACTCCCCGCTGAGTAGGGGGCCCAATGTGAGGCTCCATTCCTGGACCCTGGAATCATGATCTGAGCCACCCAGGCGCCCCCTGATACCTTTTATTCCTTTTTCTTGCCTGACTGCTCTAGCTAGGACTTCTGATATTATATTGTATAGGAGTGGTGAGTGGACACCCTATCTTGTTCCTGATCTTAGAGGGAAAGCTTTCAACCTGTCACCATAGAGTGGGATATTAGCTGTGGGCTTGTCGTGAACAGCCTTTATTATGTGGAGGTATGTTCCCTCTGTACCTACCTTGTTG
This sequence comes from Mirounga leonina, assembly GCF_011800145.1. Classification (NCBI taxonomy): domain Eukaryota; kingdom Metazoa; phylum Chordata; class Mammalia; order Carnivora; family Phocidae; genus Mirounga; species Mirounga leonina. The sequence goes on along the minus strand of NW_023270415.1, from coordinate 37,546,895 downwards.
AGAGTTTTTATCATGAATGATGTCACATTTTGTCAGATGGCTTTTCTGCATCCATTAAGATGACTGTATGATTTTTAACCTTCATTTTCTTAAAGTTATGTATCACATTGAGTTATTTGCAAACGTTGAACCATCCTTGTGTCCCTGGTCATGGTATATGATCTTTTTAATGTATTGTTGAGTTTGGTTTGCTTATATTTTGTTGAGGATTTTTTTGCATCTGTGTTCATCAGGGATTTTGGCCTGTAATTTTACTTTCTTGTAGTGCTATTTTTTTGCTTTTGCCATCAGAATAATGCAGGCCTCATAAGATGAGTGTTTCTTCCACTTCTGTTTTTTGGAAGAGTTTGAGAAGGATTGGTTTTAATTCCTTGTTAAATGTTTTGTGGAATTTACCAGTGAAGCCACCTAGTCCTCGGCTTTTCTTTGTTGGGAGGTGTTTGATTACTGATTCAATCTCCTTAGTAATACTTGGTCTATTCAGATATTCTATTTCTTCATGATTGCACCTGTGTCGATCATATGTTCCTACAAATTTACCCACTCTTGCAAAGTTCTACAGTTTTTTGGCATATAATTGTTTATTATAGTCTGTTATCCTTTCTATTTATGTGGTATCAGTTGTAATGTCTCCTCTTTGATTTCTAATGTTACTTTTTTGAGTCCCTTCTCTCTTTTTATTTTTTATATCTAGCTAAAGTTTTGTTAATTTTTTGAGGAAAAAAACAGGTTTAGTTTCATTGATCTTTTCTGTTGTCTTTTTATTCTCATGTATTTCTGCTCTGATCTTTGTTATTTCCTCCCTTCTACTAACTTTAGGCTTGGTTTGTTCTTTTTTTAGCTCCTTGAGGTGTAAATTTAGGTGGTTTGTTTGAGATCTTGTTTCTTGGTGTAGGCAGCTTATTGGTATGAATTTCCTTCTTAGAAGTGCCTTTACTGCATCCCATAAATTTTGACGTACTTTCTTTACATTTTAATTTGTCTCAGGGTACTTTTATTTCTCTTTTGATCTCTTCTTTGATCCAGTGATTGTTCAGTAGTATGCTCTTTTATCTCCACATATTGTGAGCTTTCCAGTTTTCTTCTTGTAATTGAATTTTAGTTTCACACTGTGATTGGAAAAGATGCTTGATAGGATTCCAATCTTAAATATTTTGAGACTTGTTTTGTGATCTAACATATGATCTGTCCTATAGAATATTTGTGTGTGCTTGAGAAGAATAGGTATTCTGCTGGTGTTGGATGGAATGTTCTGTAAATGTCTGTTAAGTCCATCTGGTTTAATGCATCACTTCAGCCCCATATTTCCTAATTTTCTGTCTGATCTATCCATTGCATAAAATGGGGCATTGAAGTCTCCAACTATTATTGTATTGCTGTCTGTCTCTTCCTTCAAATCTATTAATATTTATTCTATATATTTAGGTAATTCTATGTTGGGTGCATAAATATTTACATTTGTTATATCCTGTTGTTGGATTGACCCTTAATATTATACAGTGACCTTCTTTGTTTATTACACTCTCTGGATAGAAGTCCATTTTGTTTAAGTATAGCTACTCCTGCTTTCTTTTTGTTCCATCTCCATGGAATATCTTTTCCCATCCCTTCACATTCAGTCTATGTATGTCCCTAAAGCTGACATGAGTCTCTCGTAATCAGCATGTAGTTGGGTCTTCTTTGTTTTGTTTTGTTTTCATCTATTGATGTCTTTTCATTGGAAGGTTTAGACCATTTACATTTAAAGTAATTATGGATATATGTGAACTTAATGTCATTTGGCTAATTGTTTTCTGGCTAATTAATTTCTGTAAATTGTTTTGTAATTTAATTCCTTTAGTCCTTCCTTCTTGCTCTCTTCCTTTGTGATTTGGCAATTTTCTGTAGTGGTTTATTTAGATTCCTTTCTTTTTATCTTTTGCATATCCAATGTAGATGCTTTGTATTTACCATGAGGCTTAAATAAAACACCTTATAGTTACACAGTCTATTTTAATCCGGTGAGAACTTAACTGAATGCATACTAAAGCTCCACATTTTTACTCTTCCCCTAAGCCTTATGTTTTTGATGTCACAATTTACATCTTTTTACCTTGTGTAACTATTAACAAATTATTGTACTTAACGTTTTCTGCTTTTGTCTTTTAACCTTCATACTAGATTTATAAGTGACCTATCACCATTACAATATTAGAGTATTTTCAATTTATGTATTTACCTTTACCAGTGAGATTTATAATTTCATATATTTTCCTGTTACTAGTTACCATTTTTTCTTTTCAGCTTGAAGGAGTCCCTTTAACATTTCTTGTAAAGCTGGTTGAGTGATGATAAGCTTCAGTTTTTGTATCTGGAAAGCTCAATCTCTCCATCAGTTCTGAAGGACAACTTCACTGGGTAGGCTATTCTTGATTGGCAGGTTTTTTTCTTTTAGCAATTAAAATATATCATTCCACTCTCTTCTGCCCTGCCATATTTCTGCTGAATAATCTCATTATCTGGTAGCGGTTCCCTCATAAGTAACAAATTGCTTTTGTTATTCTGACTTTAAGATTCTCTTTGTCTTTAACTTTTGACAATTCATTTAATGTGTTGGTGTGGGTGTTTTGGGATTAACTGAAACTTTTTGGTTTTCTTGGATCTGGATGTCAGTTTCATTCCCCAGATTAGGGATATGTTCAGACACTTTCTTTGAATAAGCTTTCTGCCCCCTTATCTCTTTCTTCTTATGAGATCCCTATAATGCAAATATTGGTCCCATGAGTCTCATAAGCTGTCTGTACTTTTTCATTCTTTTTTTCTTTTTTCTGCTCATTATGCTGATTCCGTGCTCTACAAGTTCACTCTTTCTTCCTGTTTCATCTATCAAATCTGTTTTGAATCCTCTACTGAATTTTTCAGTTCAGTTTTGTATTCTTCAGCCTTGTGATATGTTTGGTTCTTGTTTTCTCTTTGTTGAAATATTCACTTTGTACATGTGTTATTCTGACCTTGGTGAGCATCTCTATGACCATAATTCTTAACTCTTTATTAGATAAATCACTAATCTCCAAGGTCTACTTCTAGATTTTTATCTTGTTATTCTATGTGGGAAAGGTTTCTGTATTTCTTCATTTTCCTTGACTCCCTGTGTTGATTTCTGTGTATTAGATAACATAGATAACATAGTTGAAGGTGTGCCAAGTTCTGTAAGTGTCTTAAAGGGAAGGATCTTAGCATCTAGATACAGACTGACAGGAAGCTGGACCCTCAGGCAGAAGCTTTTAAATTATTTAAGTATCCATCTTTCATGGACCTGTGAGCTGGGTGTTTCCTTCTTCTCCACTGAACCCTGGGGGAGTAGCTAGTTAAGAATTGTTTCTGTTTAGCTACAGTTCCAGTGATGTTGGTGATTTGGATTGGGCTACATACAGGGTGAATGCAGCCATGGTGTATGCTGGCTTTCCTGGTCTCTGAGTAGGATGGCAGTCTCTCCCTAGGTGTGAAATAGATTAGAAGCCTGACCTTTACACTACAGCTTTTAAGATACGCAGATAGTGTTCCCTCTCTCACTGTGTCTCTCTCTGTCAAATAAATAAATGAATTAAAAAAAAAAAAATAGGCAGATAGGCCTCTGTCACGGAAAGACTGAGATAAGGGCATTTTTGCCTACTGATTCTTTCTTGAGCCCTGGGCATATAGCTGGTTTAAAGCTGTTTCTTTGTTAGCCATAGTCTTGTTCAACCCACAGACAAAAGCCCTGCTGGCCACCAGTGCCAGGCTGTCAAGGGCTGTATCGTCTGGGTGGCAGCTACAAGAGCTCCTGCACCTGATATGGGTGCCAGCCCCTTGGAGGAAGACACAAGTGACTTAGAGCAAAGGAGAGTGCAGAAATAATACCTGCTGGGCTCAGAAAAGATAGCAGTCTGTTCCTAAATCAGCAACCAGACTTTCAGGCTGCAGCTTGTAAGATACGCAAAGAAGCCTCGGTAAAGACTGGGAAGGAAATGCGCATTTATCTCTGCTGCCTCTGGTGGGTTATCCACAGTAAATCCAAGCCAGTTAAGAACCATTCTTTGTTTGCTGTAGTCTCATGGGTCCTGTGGGCACCAGGCTTGTTGGCTTTCAAACCTAGGTGTTTCAGGGGCTCATCCCTCAGAAGTCTTAAAAATTGGGACATTAGATGTTGCATCCACACCCTTCAGTCCTCTGGGAGTATATGTAAGTTCCTTCCTCATTGTTCGCTGCTGTGCCAGAAGTGGAGCTTATGGCAAGTGTCTCTAAACCTCTCCAACCCCTTTTGGGGTGGGGTGGGAGTGGGTGTGTGTGTGTGTGTGTGACCATGTCAGAGTTTCTCAGCTAGTTTCTGGGTTTCTTTCAGAAGGAATTGTTCCATGTGTAGCTGTAGATTTGGTGTATCCATGGGAGGACATGAATTCAGGGGCCTCCTGTGTCACTGTCTTAACCAGAACTTCATTTATCTTAAAACTCAGTAATTAGGTGCATATACATTTAAGGTTGGTACATCTTCTGGACTTACTATATCTTTTGTTATGAAATATCCAGCTCTAGTAATACTTGCCTTGAAGTCACCTTTCTCTTTAGTGTTTGCATCCTATGTCTTTGTCTTTCTTAATCCTTTTTAACCTATGCGTGTCTTTATATTTTCCTGTCTTTTTAAACACAATATTGTTGAAGCTTGCTTTTTATCCAGTATGATATTTGCATTTAAATTGGTGATGCTTAATCTATTTACATAATTTGTGGTTGGGTTAAGGTCTGTTACCATGTTTTTCCTCTTTGTCCCATTTTTTTTTTTTCTCCTTTGCATTAATCAAGTATTTTTTAATATTCCATTTTATTGCTTCTGTTGGCTTTATAACTACACCATTTACATTTTCTTAATATTTGCTGGAAGGATATACATTCTTAATACAGCCTACCTTAAATAACATACCATTTATGCCTGTATAATGTATATGTCAGATATGTGTACTCCACTTATCCCTTTATTTATGGTGTAATTATGTATTTTACTTCTACATGTCCTAAATCTTAGTTTTTTAAATTTTGCTTTAAATTTTTTAAATACACTATTATTTTCCTTTCAAAAGTTAATTGGAAATAGAGCTACCCTACGACCCAGCAATTGCACTACTGAGTATTTACCCTAAAGATACAAATGTAGTGATCCAGAGGGGCACCTGCACCCCAGTGTTTACAGCAGCAATGTCCACAATAGCCAAACTATGGGAAGAGCCCAGATGTCCATCGACAGATGAATGGATAAAGATGTGGTGTGTGTATATATTGAATATAATGGAATATTACACAGCCATCAAAAAATGAAATCTTGCCATTTGCAATGACTTGGATGGAACTAGAGGGTATTATGCTAAGCGAAATAAGTCAATCAGAGAAAGACAATTAACCATATGATCTCACTGATACGTGGTATTTAAGAAACCAGGCAGAGGATCATAGGGGAAGAGAGGAAAAAATGAAACAAGACAAAACCGGAGAGGGAGACAAACCATAAAAGACTCAATCATAGGAAACTGAGGGTTGCTGGAGGGGAGGGGGGTAGAGGGATGTGGTAACTGGGTGATGGACATTGGGGAGGGTATGTGTTATAATGAACACTAAGTATAAGATTGATGAATCACAGACCTGTACCCCTGAAACAAATACGTTAATTGAATTTAAAGTAAATTGGATTTTAATTTAGGCACTAGAAAAATATCATTTCTGGCACTTTCCTTCATGAAGATATGTTTCATCAGGTATCATGTACCTTCAATGTGAAGAATTTCCTTTAGTATTTTGTGTAGTGCAGGTCTTCTGAAATCAAATTTTCTCAGCTTTCATTAAATTTAAAGGATATAGAATTTTATGTGAAGATCAGCATTTAGACTTTTAGTTTGATAGTTTTTTAAGCACTATGAAGACATTTGTCCATTTGTACATTTCTTCTGGTCATTTGTTCGTTCTTACCATTTTTCCCTGCTGCCTTTTTTCCTTTTAAAATTTCTCATCTTGTTTTCCAGCAGTTTGATGATGTGATAGGTGTGATTTCCCTTGTATTTATCTTGTTTGCAGTTTGAGTTTCCTGGATCTGTGCATTGCTTATTTTTTAAATCAAATTGGGAAAATTTTCAACTTTTATTTCTCCACATATATTTTTCTGCCTTAATCTCTCTTCCTCTCCTTCTGGATTCCAGCTGTCCATGTTAGATCACTTGCTATTTATGTTATTAAGTCTGCTCATTTTTTAAATCCTTTTAACTCTGTGCTTCAGTTTAGTTTCTAAAGATGAAGTTCACATACTCAGACTGCCTAAATCTTTTTTTTCCAAACCCCAAAGAGTCTGCTTTTTAAACATTTTTTTTTTGAGCTAGACTTTTAAGGGATGAAGGAGACATCCATGGAATGAATAACTAAGTCAGTTATTTAGTGCTTCCCCCACCGCCTGAATAGCTAGCTGATACTGAATAAAAGATTTAGAGTTATGGGACAGAAATTGGTTAAGAGTACAAGAGTATAGTATATCAGAGAAAAGGCTATAATGTTATCTGTACCCCAGAAGAGCTAGGCTGGAGGGAGAAATGAAGGTTGTTTACTACAGGTGAAATTATTCACCAGGTTTATTTAGGCCCTTACTGAAGCTTTATTTTCCCTAAAGTTTTTTTTTTTTTTTGATGAATACTTTCATTACAAAAATACTATCATTTGGATAAGAGCAAACTTTTGTGACACAAGGGGATGTTAACAGTTCTCAATTTTATAAAAACATCCAGCCCAACTCATTCAGAGCTCAAAAGGACAAGAGTGTGCTCAATCATATGCAGAGGATGTTATAACCATTTCAATAGGTGTGAAATTTGAAAGTTACAACTATAGTTAACTAAAACTGGATTACATCATTTCTAATCCAACCTAAATCAAGACATGACACATATCGAGTGTAAGAATTCAATTCATCTGAAACAGCTACTTGTAGAAGTGTATTATAAACACTGATGTTTTAAGGTGAATTATGATCCTGTAAGCATATAACACTGCAACTGGACAGAAAAATATTGACATTTTAGTCTTTTTATACTAAAGAAAAAGGAATAGACATTCAATAAACACATTCCAGATGAAGTTTTACAAAAAAAAAAAAATGAAGGCTGAGAAATTAAATTTGCCATGAAGAACTTCAAAAATCAGACTTTTTTGCCTAACACTACAAATGCTGGAGACGTCGGTGAAAATATAGACATTAAGCACATCTAAATAAATATAAATCAAGATAGGGCATATAATTCAATAAATAACGATAGGATAAGCTACTATGTCATCTCCAATGAACAGATTTCAAAGTAATCAGCACTGGAATGGGAAAGACCGTTTTTAACCTTAAATAATTCTAGCAGTACCCAAACAGTATTACATATTATAAGAATTTATGCCCAAATGTTAGTTTTAATGACAAACTCAATATTCACACAGGGATAAGTAGTTTCATTCACAATTTATTGAATCGCAAATTAGGTTGTTATGTGAGTTAGAGAATAAATCTCCAAAAATACCTTGGCAGGTTCCTGAATGTCTAAGTGTATGCCAACATTATTGGACTATTTAAATTATTAGAAGCTAAGAATATGAAGTACTTATCAAGGTTTCAACAATAAAAATATTTTTTTAAAATACCACATTTGGTAATAAATTAGATTTATAGAAATTGATAATTCAAAATAAATTAAACCTGAGTTGTAAATGCCTCCTACCGTGCCCACCCCCAGCATACATAACTTATATCACATTTTCTTTTAGACCAATGTGCCTCAAACTTTAGTAAGCATACATATTCCTTGAGGATCTCATTAGATGCAGTTTGATTCACTAATTCTGTTGTGGGGCCTGAGGGTCCACATTTCTAACAAGCTACAAATGAAGCTAATGCTGGTCTTCAGACCACCCTTGAGCAGCAAGGTGGACCTAAAGTATAGTGAAGATGATTTCTGGCCTAATATACTGTATGGTTTTATAGATTATTCAAGGCTGTAAGATTTTGGAATCAAACATAGCCACAAATGATCATAAAAAGTAAGTCTTGGAAGAAAAGAATGTTTAAGTGAAAGCTTAAAGTAGACCAAACTGGCAGTGTTTCCCAGACACCTCTGATACAATATAAATCAGAACACCAAGTTCTTGTAACTTTAAATAGTTACTATAGCTTGAGGCTCTCTTCCACAGTTCATTCAAGTCCAGAAAATTCAAGCCAGTACACTGCAAAACCACTATGAAAAATCTTTAATGGTTAACTGTCCATATAAATTACTTATAAACTCACTTTAAGCTATTCCATCTCCTCCTCCTCTTTCAACAAATAAATGTTTTTTTTTCTGTCTTGTAGCTAAACAGCGTGTCACACCCAGTGCCCCTCCCTTTAAAAATCGAACAAAATTGTCTCCAACCAAAGGACCCAATGCAAAAAGGTTGGCTTCTTTAACACATTCGTAGGTATATGCATCTATTTCCACAGGATTACTCTTACATGTGATTGGCTGGCTTGAGTTATGGCCCAAGTAAGAGCCTTGTTCCTTCAGAAAAGACAGATTGGGATGAGAACCTATGAGTACTACTGCTGCAGAGAGCTTAAATATTTTTTTCAATCCAGAGAGGCTTTGAAGAATGCATTTCATGTCCGACTTAAAGGAAAGCACATGGTGCTCAGGAAAACTGGTATAATCAGATAAAAGATTGGTGTCTACAGAATATGACTGAGTACACATCATATGATAGACTTTATGATATTCTGGATAAAGCTTTTTGGGAAGCTGTTTGAAAATTAAGCTTGGATCAGTTACTCGTCTGCGAAACACATGAATCACAGGAATATTATTGTTGTAAGCACACAGTACTGCATCAGCTGCAGTAAGCCCAGAACCTACAATTAACACTGGATCCACTTTGCCACGCAACCTTCCTTTGCTTATAGCAGCTCCAAATTCAGGCATTGAATGAAACACAAAAGGAAAATCTTCCCCTTCAATTTCCAGATGGGCAGGAGAATCCAATGTTCCAGTTGCCAGAGCTACATTCTCAGCAAAGAGACAGAAGGGAACATGGGAACCATCGGCTATTCGCTGATAACCCCTGATTTCCCAATTTCTCTTGATAAATTTAGACTTCTCTATCTGTAAATGCTGTGTTGACATATTTCTGTCTTGTCCATCATCATCATCTTGATCTCTGTAGAGTCTTGATACAGAGGTGATATAAGTATTCTCTCTGAAATTCTTCTGAAGACCCATGACTTTTACATAATGTTTATAGTAGCGAGCTATTTCCTCTGGCATAACTCTATCTCCTTTTAGGTTCCTAAAAAAGGAAAAGGAAAAATATCCTATGAGAAAAGTACTGTGATAGTTTCCATGATTATTCCTGCTCCTCCTAGTAAGCTATTATAAACCATCTTTTTAATTCCTCTGGACTGTCTTAGCTGTAAATTATCCTTTTACAAAGAAAGTTTTCTTTAGTTAAAAATGTTAAAGAATTAGTTTTATCAACAGAAGTCCCATGAGGGTAGAAACTGTATTTTAATGCATCTGTTTCCCCAGTGCCTTGCACAGGATCTGTTCAGATTAGCTACCTTTATCAAGAAATTTATTAAATAAATGAATTAAAATGTGGAAATACACTTTTATAGTCTTATCTCACAACTAAATAATTCAGTCTATATACTATTCACTCTACATATTGTAAAAGACTGAACTAGATTATAATTGAGATTCTGCAAGTCTAACTACAGTATATGTAATTCTTAATATACAGGATTTTGACATGATTTTTCATCAGTTGCTCTTTTCCTAATGACTGAAAATTCACATCCGTCTTCTGAAAAAAATCTTAATCTAAGTACATAAAACATTTGTGTTTTCCTGTTCATAAGGAAATCTATAAATACAGTAATGTACTTTTTTCCTAAAGAGGAGTTTCTTTCCTTTTCCACTTGAACTTTAAGGCAATAGGCATTAATACCCCTAAACCCTGGGCCCCAATTAGAAAGAAGTAGCAGTAAAAACATCCCTAATAATTTCACATAATTCATTACAAATTATAACTGGACATTCATAAAAGTTTTTCTTAAAATTTAAGGTTTAAAATATGTTAACTCTCACTTTTTATAGAAACCCTATGTAGCAGTTAATACTATCATAATCTCCATTTTATAAATGAGGAAATTAACAGCTAGTTTAAGTTACTTGACCATGGTCACAACATTAGAAGTCAGAGTCAGGATTCAAGAGTCAGTCTTTTCCAGATCTAATAGTCAATACTATGCAAAGGCAGGAAGTGAAGCCAATATTTAATCACAAGATTCTTTTTCACATTATTACTTGAATATACAATATGCCCAATGTAAAAGGATGAACACTTCTAACACATTAAAAAAATCATAAAGCTTCCCCCTTTTTACCCGTTATCACAAAAGGAAGAATGTTAAGCAATATTTCTCTTGCTTATGAAAATCAAGAACTTGTACAACTTGCCTGATTTTACTACTTTTCATTTCAAACCCATATAAAATTCATTTTTAAAAAATTCAAAAGGAGGGGTGCCTGGGTGGCTCAGTCGTTAAGCGTCTGCCTTCGGCTCAGGTCATGATCCCAGGGTGCTGGGATCGAGCCCCACATCGGGCTCCCTGCTCCGCGGGGCGCCTGCTTCTCCCTCTCCCACTCTCCCTGCTTATGTTTCCTCTCTCGCTGTGTCTCTCGCTGTCAAATAAATAAATAAAATCTTAAAAAAAAAAAAGAAAAATCCAAAAGGGATTGGGGCGCCCGGGTGGCTCAGTCAGTTAAACGGCTGCCTTCGGCTCAGGTCATGACCCAGGGTCCTGGGATCGAGCCCCACATCGGGCTCCCTGCTCGGCGAGAAGCCTGCTTCTCCCTCTCCCACTCCCCCCTGCTTGTGCTCCCTCTCTCTCGCTGTGTCTGTATCAAATAAATATTAAAAAAAAAATCCAAAAGGGGGGTGGCCTGGCTGGCTCAGTCAGAAAAGCATGTGATTCTTGATCTCGGGGTCATGAGTTCAAGTGCTGGGATTACTTAAATAAAACTTAAGAATATCTGAAAGGTTTAATCTCAATGACTCATGCTGGCCTGAATTTGTTCTCCTTAAATCTTCTCAAATTAAGGATAATTTCTATGGAGTAATATGGTTTCTATCTAAAAGGAAGTCAGGCACTCAAATGTGTACAACCCTGTTCTAACAAAGGTTAAGTAACTTCCCTGCTTTGCTTTATTGTTTCTGTGAGCAATTTAGATTCTCTGTATTAGCAATTCCTATCTAATTTAATACTACTGTCCTTGAAAATAAGGCTTTATGGGGCGCCTGGGTGGCTCAGTCGTTAAGCATCCGCCTTCAGCTCAGGTCATGATCCCAGGTCCTGGGATCGAGCCCCGCATTGGGCTCCCTGCTCAGCGGGAAGCCTGCTTCTCCCTCTCCCACTCCCCCTGTTTGTATTCCCTCTCTCGCGGTCTCTGTCAAATAAATAAAATCTTAAAAAAAAAAAAAATGCTTTTCGTATTACTTTACATTTTAGGTATTTTTCCCCAAATAAATTCATATTCTTCCAAGTAGAGCTTTCTTCTTACTTCTATTTTCGTATTTCTTAATAAATATTTACCTCTATAGTAGCCAATAGGGTAACCAATCACATCACAGATTCTCGCTTATTCCATCATTCTAAATTATTAATCATATGCACTCTTCTACTCTGAAAGCCAAACACTATAGGTATATATACATGAGATATCCATACACAAACTTGTATATCGACTGATAAGAATAAGTGTAAAAAAAAAAAAAAAAAAAAATAAGTGTAGAAAGGATTTGTGGGTGGATGAGAAACTGAACAGAGTGGTTTAATAGGAAAGTGGGATAAATCCCTAATTAACAAAAGCAAAGGAACCCCATCTGTCTTATAGTATCTCTCTAAATGGAAATTAGCTCATGATCATTGCTACAAAGAGGTTTTATTTGAAAGACATACTATTCCTCTAAGACAGATTCACAAATATTTTGAAATTTGCTGAGGGACTTTCTCATTGTACATCAAAGAACTGTAACAGTTTGATCTTTACCTTCGTTTGCTAGATACCCAATCTTTAAATTTAAGTCCAGGTAGCTCCATCCAATTTCCAAAGCTGATTGTCAACATGGAACCTTCCATATTCTATTTGAATAAAAAATGCACAAATACATTTAAGCAGTGACATGGATTTTTAAAAAGCCAAATCCATCTTCATTCACTATAATTAAGAATCTGGATAAGGAGAGCTGAAAGAAGTTCTAAATGGTTGTGTAAATTATAAATACTTTTATCATTTCGTAGAATCTATATTCCTTCTTTCATAAAGTTATACACCTATAAAACAAGTTTATAATATTGCCAGATGCCTATACAATGTTAATAGCTTCAGCCTATAATATAATCCAGGTCTAGAATATGTTAGAGGAACAAATCAAATCAGTATTTTCACTTTTTAAACAAAAGGAAAAAAGTTCATTAATTTCTAACACTTTAGATGTAGATCCATTTTAATACTAATGGATTTTTTTAAAAATGTGCAGCAGAACAGCTTTTCCCCCTCCATCAATTATAATTACAAAGTCAGCTGGTTTGGATACAGCAACATCTCATTCTAAAACTAGGGAAAGAAGCAGTGGTTACCTGATTAAGAACAGACTCACTGCTGAAGCTAATGCTGCCTTTGAGGACGTGAGCCCTTCAGGCTCCCTTGTCCTACTTCTTTGTGCTTTGCTCACTACAAAGCAACAAAAAGCCCAAGGGCCAACAGCACCTGTCCCAATGACCTCAATGATCCCTTTCGACCAACTCTTTAAGGCTATGGCTGTTTCTTAACTCTTCTTGCCCTGCTTCTATACAACCCCGTACTGGGAATGGTACTTATTGTTATAGTTATTATTACTGACTAACTTTTCCAAGCACTTACTATGTGCTGGGCCTTATGAAGCCTATTATTTGTGACTGTGCAGATCACTCCTGGAAGAGAAGGCAACAAGGTACCACTGCTTTGAGGCAGACTGGGCCTGATACTAGGATACGAACCAAGAAGATGGAAAACATCACAAGGAAAACTTAAGAATGTATTATATACAGAAGTTATCTGGAGCTGTAATTGTCTCATCTGAAACTCAAAAACCTGAAGGCACAAATATTCCACTTTCAACAATCTAAACTTTATTCCCACAGCACCAGTTCTTCCAGTTAGTTGCAAGCCCCAGTTCCGTGATCTCTTCATTTTTCTCCCAGTCTTCCTTGTTTTCCTTATGCCATAAATTCCTGCGGCCAGGGAGACTATAGTATATTAAGGAACACAAACCTGACAAGTACCAGGGGCATACAGAAAGAGAAGAGAAGAGTATTTCTTAAAGGACACAAATGGGCTGCGGGGAATGTACCATTAGGGTACATTCCAGGCAGAATAAAGATGTTATGTGAGTTTTATAAAGAGAAAGAACAGTAGTGTCCTTCAAGAAATTAAAAGAAGTTCAGCCTTATGCAGGAAAGTATTAACAGACTTGGGTTGCTTAAACTGTGCACATTACTAAGAAAGGTCTGTCTTTAGGACCTGGCTTTTGGCTGCTTCCTAGGAAACAACCCCTGAGCTCTTGGAATGTTCTACGTGATGAGTGACTTTTTGTATGCCAGAGGCCTTGGGCCCTGCTGTACCTGTAACTGTACAGTGTGACTAAGTTTATCTTAACAATGAGATTTATGGTAAACACCAGCATTTGCTCTGGGAGGCAGAGGAGTCAGTCACGTGGGTGCTGCTTTTCTACATGACTGGCCCCCAGAAGATCCCGACACCAAGGTGTGGGTGAGTATCCCTGATTGGCAACTCTTCGCACATGTTGTCACAAATCATTGTTGGGAGAATTAAGTGCAGCCCCCTGCAACTCCACTAAAAATGAACATTTAGAAACTGGAGCTTTTCTCCTGGACTTCACTCCATGAACTTTTCCCCTTTAATGATTCTAATCTGTATCCTTTCACTGTAATCAACTTATAACCACGAGTACAACACATTTAGGGAGTCCTGTGAATCCTAGTGAATCTACAGCCTGAGTGTGAACCTGGACCCCCAGAAAGAGTATTCTGGAGCATGGAATGTAAGAGAGCAGTAAAGCAAGAAAGCCAAGTAGGGGCTAGATCACCCAGGTACTGGTAAAATACATTAATGAGTTTGCATACTATTCATTAGATGAATTGAGAGCAGCTACAGGGTTTTATGCATGGGTGTAACATTCAAAAGAAAGATCACTCTGGCTTTGGTATGGAGATTATACTGAAGAAGAAAACACTGGAGTAGGAAACCTTTGCAATAATTTGGGTCAAAGATGATGGGGCACCTGGGTGGCTCAGTCGTTAAGTGTCTGCCTTCGGCTCGAGTCATGATCCCGGGGTCCTGGGATTGAGCCCCGCATCGGGCTCCCCACTCGGCGGGAAGCCTGCTTCTCCCTCTCCCACCCCCCCCGCTTGTGTTCCCTCTCTCGCTGTCTCTGTCAAATAAATGAATAAAAAGTCTTTAAAAAAAATTAAAAAAAAAAAAAGATGATGATGGCCAAATAAAATTACGATGGGGAAAGGTAGGGTGGAAGGACTCACAATATGTTTATGAGAAAGAATGGAGAAAATACAATAATTGGTTTGAAATGGGAGTTGAGGCAAGAACAATCAAAGAAGGTTTTTGGCTTGAGTAACAACATTCCAGGGCTATTACTCCATGATAAGGAAAGGAAGAAATCTGATGATAAAGATGACTGGTTATGTAGGCATGCTGAGTTAGAGAACACCTATAGAATAATCAAGGGACGGTATCTAGATGAATCTATAAGAGAAAGCAATGTGGGCCAGGGATCCTGATTTGGGAATCACTCAGCATTCACATGCAAGTCACTGAAGTATATGAGACAAGCCAGGGAGAATGAAGGCAAGACCATGGCCTGGCACAGAGCTTACAGAAGAGTCCACAAGGTAATGGAAAGGAGTGACTATAAGAAAAACAAGGAGATGAAAGGTTGAGAGAACCTAAGAGGGGATCATTGCTGTCAAATGTTGCAGAGGTCGGGAAAGAAAAATTCTGAGACTATCAAACTGAGCAAAAAAGGAAGTTACCAACCTTTAAAAAGCAGAAAAGGCAGTGACAGAAGCTAGAGTGACGTTAGCTAAGGAATAAGAGGCGAAGGCATAAAAATAATGGATAGGTGGGGCACCTGGATGGCTCAGTCAGTTAAGCGTATGCCTTCGGCTCAGCTCATGATCCCAGGATCCTGGGATCCAGCTCCAAGTTGGGCTCCCTGCTTGGTGCTGAGCCTGCTTCTCCCTCTCCTCCCCGGCTCATGCTCTCTATCGCTATCTCTGTCTCTCTCTCAAATAAATAAATAAAATCTTAAAAAAAAAAAAAATGGATAGGTAACTATTTCAAGAAGGTGGCTCTAAAGCAAAGAATACAGATAAGCTAACACATAAAAACTTTTTAATAACAGAAAATAATTTTAGCATATTTATATACTGATAAACAGGAGCTGCCAGAGAAACTTAAGATACAAGAGGGTAAAATCAAATAAGCAATATCCTTGGAGAAGACAGGGGTCTAGAACATAGCTGGAAGGTTAGTCTTAGATACAAGTGATACCACTTCTACAATAACAGGGGATAAGAAACAAAAAGGTAGCATGAATGCAGATATGTTTGCAGGTGTGAGCGCAAAATTATGGAAGTTCAATCCTGATGGATTCTATTTTCTAAGAATCAAGAGTATTTCTAAGTAGGAAGGTGGAAAAAAAAAAGGGATAGAGATTTGAGAAGTTTGTTTTTTTTTTTTTAAAGATTATATTTATTTATTTGACAGAGAGAGAAACAGCGAGAGCAGGAACACAAGCAGGGGGGAATGGGAGAGGGAGAAGCAGGGGGAATGGGAGAGGGAGAAGCAGGCTTCTTGCCGAGCAGGGAGACCGATGTGGGACTCGATCCCACGACCCTGGGATCATGACCTGAGCCAAAGGCAGATGCTTAACAACTGAGCCACCCAGGCGCCCGAGAAGAATATTTAATAAGGAAATATCAAAGGATTTACTAAGTAGTGTCCAGGACCCAAATGAGGTTGGAGAATACTTTTCACAGCTGTCCAACTTTTTTTTTCCTTGCACTGTTTAACAGTTTAAGTATGGGAAAAGATAATGTAGACAGTTATATAAATTGCTTTTTTTATCAAGCCAGTGTGATAGGACAATGGGTCAAGAGACTACAGAACCCAAGCTGGGTAGGTAAGGAGGTTAAGAGGCTCAAACTCTCTGTGTTTGAAGATTAGGTCAGTGTAATTGGGTGATGCAGCTGGAAGAATAAAAAGTTGTGATCATAAAGTGTAAGGTATTTGAAAATTCAGGTTTTCACTGAGTAGTCACAGTGGTGCCCCTGGAGTCAGTATGTAAGGAGGAGAAGAGGAGATCACTGAGAATGAAGAGACTAAGAGGCTAAGGTGTTGCTTCTGTGTCACGTATGTAAAGGTACTCAAGTTGACAATAAAACTTGGGATACAATGGAAAACCATGACTTAGGTGCCACAGAGTCAACAAATGAGGGGGGACAATCGGGCAGTCGAGGAGCTAGAAGATGACAAGACCTGTTCAAAGGAACGGGGACTTTGACAGAAGAGCGATGGGGAATAAAGAGAACGCCAACCTCACCAGTCAACCTGACAGGACATGGGGCCATGGGGAGTGAACGGACTTCTTCCACTTCAGAGGGCTGCAGTGAGAACAGTATCTTCAGGAAAGCAAGATTTCAAGGAAGGGAGTAAAAGCAGCATATAATAATTGAAATGGTTCAGAGTAAACAAAAGCTTGTTTATTAGCAAATGGAGTTTTAGGGATACACTGTTAGAAAGTCTGGAAGTGAGGAGAGTGGTGAGAAATTGGATCACAAGAAAAGCCAAGAACTACACAGAAATGACTACAAGAGGACAAATGACTTAGGGAGCTTACATCCTGAGTAATAACTGAGGTTAACAAGCATGTACGTGAAGCATGGCAGGGGAGAGGGCTGTCTAAAAAGATAGTACTACAGTCAAGAGCTTTAAGATTAAGGTACGGAATGCAGAGGTGGGAGGAAATAAATAATTACGCCTGGAAAAGTCAGGTCAATTCATAGAAGTGATGCTTGAAAGATGGATAATAGCTAAAATATCATTTATTTATATCCCCATTCTAGTGGATATCCTATATGGTGCATGAAAAAAATTCAGCAAGTTTTAAATATATTTCAGTTTTACCACTGATTCAAATATGTTTTTAGTAATCAAGGCTTACAAATGCTTTAACTTTCCTTTATATCAGAGGAAAAAATGATATAACACAGATTATTGTCTGTACATTTTTCTAAGCAGAAAAATGTAAGTACAATAAAACCTCAGAAATTTAGAGAGGCATTATGCAATATGGCTTTTTCAGGAACTACCATTTAACAATGCTACTCATTAAGAGCACAAATATAAACACTTAAGCCAAAAGGCACAGATAATGTTAGTTGCTATCCGTTACCATTAAGAAAATTAACATTAAGAAAGAAGTTGGTGATATATTTAATCTAGAAAGTCCCCCAAATACCCTGAAACAGTCACTTATTAAATGTAAATAACTATTTAGACATACAGCATTGCACTAATATAGGAATATTCAACTGAAGTCTGTAATGAAGATCTGATATTTAATGTTAAAATTCTGATGAAATCCTTATTCATAAAATAGCAAAAATTATTTACCATTTATTTGTATAACAAATGAGCATTCACTACACACCAGATGCCATACAAACAGCTAAGGACACAGGAGAAAAGAAAAATTATTAGTTCCTGACCCCTAAGGAAATGCACTGAATTTTTATGTTAATCAATTCTCTGGTTTAACCCCTGCCATGAACTCAATTTGTGTCACCCCCAAAATCCATATGCTGAAGCCCTAACCCCCAGTGTCATGGTATTTGGAGATAAGGCCTTTGGGAGGTAACCAGGGCTACATGAGGTCATGAGGATGGTGCCCTCATGATAGGATTAGTGGCTTTATTAGAAGAGGGGCAGAGGAGAGGAAGGAGCATGCACCAAGAAAGGCACTGTCTGCAAACCAGGAAAAGAGCCCTCACACGAACTGAACAAGCTGGCACCTTGATCTTGAACTTCCCAGCTCCAAACTATGAAATAAATATCTATTGTTTAAGGCACTCAGTCTATGTTATTTCATTACAGCAGCCAAAGCAGATTAATACAACTTCTTTCTTTTACAATCCACTTTTCACTTAAGATATTGAAAACATAGGGAAATAATGGGTACTAGCCTGAAATACTCTGTGAGATTTTATAAAGTCTGAAATGAATTTAAAACTTTTTACTATGCAAAACATTGTTGCAGTATTTTCTATATAGTTATTGTAAAATAGTATAGAGAAGCTTATTCTAAGACTGTGCTGGTAATCAAATCTGGCTTAACTTCTTGTAACCTGTATTTCATTGAACACCATTAAAATTCTCAGATAAAAATGTGGTAAATGTATATAATGTATGATAATGTTGTATATCATAATGTTTCAAAATTCAAATGGTCTTATCAAGATGACATATAACAACTCACATACACTATAAAATGCGAAGAAAAACATACTCACATGCCAAGCTCCACCAGGTGGACCTTTACCAAGAACTAAGTGAGGGATGTAATGATGTTGTTCTAATTTCCAATGCAAAACGGATGGATAATCATAACCAAAGTCAGCATCTGGATGAAGAAGTGTGTCAAAAAGTACTGCAACTGGATTGGATGATCGGCCCTCAAGGCCCTCAGACAAGTATTCTAAGTCCTGAATGAATTTTTCAAAAAAAGAAAGAAAAAAGGTAGAATTTGAAGGAAAAAAACCAAAACAAAAACAAAAAAAAACCTTAGCTGGTACAATAGTGAAAGCCATCACTCTAATCCAGCATTTCCTCGGTAGTGTTGCTATAAAACACTGATGTTCCCTGAGACCTTAACAGATTCTTTGGTCAAATGAATATAGGAAAAGACTGGATTTCAACAAAACTAGTCAGATCCTTTTACTGCAATTCTTGAAGATGCATTTAAAATACATTAATATGCCTTAATAGGTCTACTGTAACATTCCAATAACAAAAAGCAGCACTTCCCAAACTTATTTGAACACAGAGCACCTATTAAAACTCCCACCAGGAAATAATTTGGGAAATTTGAGTATTTAAAAAAAAAAAAAAAAAAGCAAAAAGATTGACATGTAAGAAATACCTGATCAACAATGGAAAGATGTCTTGCTTCTTCTAATTTACTATGTAAGATTGTATTTGGATGTATTGCTTCTGATGATAAATATGGTCTGTAGCCTGATAACATATAAGAAAGGCAGATTCCTGAGGGTCCATTTCCTATTTAAAAAAAAAAAAAAAAGAGGTGGAGAGGTACATCATGTGTCTTAATACTCTTACTCCTTGGCTTTTCTCAAAGATGCATTTTCTCCCTTACCAATTTGTCTTCCTTCTCTAAACTCTTAAAACCAAGTATTCGTAAGATACTGACTTTTGTCTTCTCTGTTTTCTTTTGGTAGTCTCATCTACTTGAAGCTTTAAGTCTCTATGCTGACCCCAAATTAGACCTGTAGGCTGACCTCTTGCCCAAAAATACATCCCACATTTCCATATGCCACTGCTTCACTCCACCTAGTTGAACCACCAAATAATTCATGAGTTCCTTCATTTAGGCGTCCTCTCCTTTAAATCCCATCCCCTCTCAAAGTCTGGTGCTAAGAAAATCCTAAATTAATCAGGTTCTGATTCTAAATCTATTTAGTCACTATATCCATTCAGTTGTCTTTGTTAGCGTCACTCCAAGACAAAAGTCTCTTGTTCATACTAAAGATACACCTATTCCAAAATCATTTCACATTCTACATTCAGATGAATTTTGATAAAACAAGGTCCTCATCATACTACCCCCTCCATTTGGAAAGCTTTAATTGTTTGCTTCTGATTACCCAGTGCTCACCATGTTCTGGTCTCAATCATCTTTCCAGACCCATCTCCTAAGAGTGCCTTCCTACATTTTTACATGCTTAAACTAAAACCAAACTGGATTTTTTGTTGAATCCTGGTGAACTAGCTCCATTTCTGTAGTTCCTTTAGTCTAGGTTTTCACTTCTCTATTATCTCCATCTACCAAAAATTTAATCCAACTGGGATAACTGCTAGCCTCAGGAAGAAAATTCTGTTCCATTCTCTAATATTTTGCCCCAAATAAAAGAAGCTCAAAGATGTAAATATGAAAAGTAAAATCCAAGAATATTGGAAAATGGATTGCTACTTCTACTTATAATACTGAAGTGGGAAGCCTTTAAGCATGACACACAATTCAAAAGACAGAAAGGAAAGTAAACCATTTGCCTTCATAAAAATTAAAAACAAATGAGAAATAGTGGAAGTTAAGATCTGAGGCAAAGAGTTAATTTCCTTGAATTAAAAACAAAGACAAAACTAAAGAATAAATATCATGTGATAATATCAATACAGATAAAAGATACAGAAAAAGCATTTAACAAAATCCAACTATTCATTAAAAAAAAAAAAACAACTCCATAAACTCAGAGGGATACTTCCTCAGGTTGGTAAATTTCTACAGTAAACCTACAACTAACATCATACTTCATGGTGAAAAACTAGATGCTTTCCCTCCAAGATCAAGAACAAGACAAGGATGTCTCTTCCCATCATTCCTATTCAACACACACCATGATAAAAGTCACAGTTAATGCAATAAGAAAAGGAAATAAGAGACTTAGAAAGAAATAAAACTGTCTTTTTTCATAAAAGCCATGATTTCTATGTAGAAAATCCCAAAGAATGGACCAAAAAACTTCTAGAACTAACATCAAGATTGCACAATACAAGGTTATATGCAAAAGCCAATTTCTTTCCTGTATACCAGCAATGAACAGGTGGCATTTGAAATATACAATACTGCTTAATCTATGCATGTGCCCACACACACCCCCACACAAATACCTGCGTATGAATCCAACTATATATATTTAAGATAACTATATATATAAGATGCATACAAGGAAAAACACAAAACTCTGATAAAGATGATCTAAATAGATGCTCATGAATAAGAAGATTTGATATTGTTAAGATGTCAGCTCTTCTCAATTTCATCTACAGATTCAATGCAATCCAGGTAAAAATGCCAGCAAGTTACTCTGTGGATACCAACTAATTCTGAAGTTTGAATGGAAAGGCAAAGACCCAGAATAGCAAACACAATACTGAAGCAGCAAGTCAGGACCAACATCATCCAAACTCAAGTCTTCCATTAAACTACAGTCAACAAGACGATGTGGAAATTATTAAAGAGGAGACAAATCAATGGAACAGAAGAGAGCAGAGAGAGATTCTCACAAATACAGTCAAACTAGTCTTTGACAAAGGGGCAAAGGCAATCCAATGGAGAAAGGAGAGTCTTTTCAACAAATGGTGCTGGAACAAATGGACATCCACATGCAAAAATATGAATCTAGATACTAACCTTTTATCTTTTACAAAAATTAACTCAAAATAGATCACAGACCTAAATACAAAGCACAAAATCATAGAACTTTTAGAAGATAAAATAGGGGAAAAATCTAGGTGACCTTGGGTTTGATAGTAAGTTTTTAGATATAACACTAAAAGCAGGATCATCCATGGAAGGAAAAAACTGATAAACAGAACTTCATTAAAATTTAAAATTTCTGCTCTGCAAAAAACACTATTAAGAGAGTGAAAAGATGTCACACTGGGAGAAAATATTTGCAAAACGTAACATATACAAAGAACTCTTGAATCTCAACCATAAGAAAATAACCTAATCAATTAAAAAGTACAGAAAGGATATAAACAGGCATTTCAAAGATACACAGATAATAAATAAGCATACGAAAAGATGCTCATCATGTATGATTACAGCACTGCAAATTAAAACAATGAGGTACCACTACACACCTATTAAATGGCTTTTTAAAATCCAAAACACAGACAATACCAAATGCTAACATTTAGAGAAACAGGAACTCTCATTCACAGTTGTTGGGAATGCAAAGTGATAGAGCCACTTTGGAAGACAGTTTGACAGTTTCTTAAAAAGCTAAACATAGTCTTATGATCCAACAATCACACTCCTAGGTATTTACCCAAATGAGTTGAAAACTCAATGGCTGTGCAAAACCTATACATGCATGTTTATAGCAGCTTTACTCATAATTGTGAAAAATTGTCAGCAACCAAGATGTCCTTCAATAAGTGCATAAACAAACTCAAACATCCATACAATGCAACAGTATTCAGTGATAAAAAAGAAATGAGCTATCAAGCCATGAAAAGACCTAGACGAATCTTTAAGGCATACCATTAAGTGAAAGAAGCCAGTATGAAAAGGTTCCATACTGTATAATTCCATGAATATGATATTCTACATAAATCAAAATTACACACAGTAAAAGATCAGTGGTTGCCAGGGGTTGGGGGTTGAGGGACAGGATAAACACATGGAGCAAAGATTTTTAGGGCAGTGAAACTATTCGGTAGGATACCATAATTGGGGATACATGACTTATATATTCAGCAAAACCCACAGAACTATACAACACAAAAAAGTGAACCTTAATGCAAACTACAGATTTTAGCTACAAATAATGTATAATCAGAGGTTCATCAATTATAACAAATGCACCACACCAATGCAAGATACTAATAATAGGGGAAACTGGAGGTGGCAGGAGAACGGGAGTATATGAGAACTCTCTGTACTTTCTACTCGATTTTCATGTAGACCTAAACTGCTCTAAAAAATAAAATCTATTAATTAAAATAAACATTAAATAAATGCAAAATAGTGGGACTTAGGATCTGAGGCAAAGAGCTAAGTTCCTTAAATCAAAAAGAAGCAACACTCAACAGACATAGGCAAAAAATACAAACAGGCAGTTTACAGAGAAATAAATACATAGGTGGAATGCTCCTTCACTCCCAAAGACGGTCCCCATCCTAATCCCAAGAACCTGAGAGTGTTACTTTATATAACAAAAGGTAACTTTGTACATGTGATTAAATTAAGGATCATGAGATTGGGAGAATACCCTGGATCGTAAAGGTAGACATCACCTAATTATATCAGTCCTAAAAAGAGAGACTCTTTCCCAGCTTTGGTGAGGGGGAAAGGGGACAATGAAAGAAGGTTAAGAGAGAACCCATATTGCAGATTATGAAAATGGAGAAGGGGTCCAGGAGTCAAGAAATGAGAGCAACCTATAGAAACTGGAAAAGGCAAGGAAACAAATGTTCTGTCCTAGAGACCCCAGAAAGGGATGCAGTCTTGCTGACATCCTGACTTTAGCCCACAGAGACTAGTGTTGGACTTCTGACCTATAAAACAGTGAGACGATAAACTTACATAGTTTAAAGCCACTATGTTTGTGGAAATTTGTTATGACAGCAACAGAAAACACACATATTAAGGAAATCAGTTCCTTCTCTGCGCTCTTATGGAGTGCTACTGTCAGTCCAATGTGCATTAGGCTAAGCTACTCATTGGCTAGCTGAAGCAAAACACAGACTGTTTTGGGGAGTGAGGTGGGCAGGTACAGATGATGGTACTTTTTTCTTTTCTAACCCACCCATAGCCAGCGAGAAGAAGAACAGGGTTCCTTTACTCACGTCAACACACTCAGGATGAAAAACCAGTGTTGGACAGACGTGAGAAAATGGAACATGAGGTACAGTCGCCAAGATACCCTGGATGTGAACTACTACAAACACCATCAGCTCTATCATCACCCCTAAAAAGAAATCTAGGGTAGAACGGTCTCGCTTTCTTCCTTTCCTTCCTCCCTCCCTTCCTTCCTTTACTGTATCCCCCATATGCCAGTCAGAGGACAGGACTTCTCTCCTTCCTGCTAACTTTGAAAGAGGCTATCGGGGCCCCTGGATGTCTCAGTCGGTTAAACGTTCAACTCTTGATTTGGGCTCAGGTCCTGAGATCTCAGGTCGTGGGATCAAGCCCCACATTAAGCTCCATGCTCAGTGGGTCAGTGTTCCCAGACTAAAGGAACCACAGTTGCTGGAGATCTCTCTCCCTCTCTCTGCCCCTCCCCACCTCAAACACGCACATGTGCTCTCTCTCAAATAAATAAATCTTAAAAAAAAAAGAAAGAAAGAAAGAAAGAAGCTTTCAAAGAAACTAAGGAAGCTATATGCCATCAAAGTATGTTATACCCCGTAATTCTTTCCTGCAGCTTGCTTCACACCATAGTACTTGTCTTGTAGTACGTTTGAATATTAGATGCAAGATGTATGTGACAGGTAGTTAAAAACATGCAATAAACAAAATCATAAAAATATCTACAATTCTGAAGTAATTAGGTTGCACTAATTGCTTAACTTTTAATATCTTCTATACCTTGCTGTTGAGGTGGTACAAAGGATATAAAATGAT
This sequence comes from Mirounga leonina, assembly GCF_011800145.1. Lineage (NCBI taxonomy): Eukaryota > Metazoa > Chordata > Mammalia > Carnivora > Phocidae > Mirounga > Mirounga leonina. The sequence continues at coordinate 37,522,322 of NW_023270415.1, read as the reverse complement.
AATACTACAGTTAAGGTCATTATAGTACACACCACAGCGGAGTACCTGACAGTCATTACTGAGAACCTTTACTAGCTTGCCCAAGTTACTCAACTTCTGAGCTACCCTGACTGCATCCACCCCACAACAGAGGGCTCTAGGGTTGTAAGGCATAATCCAATAATGTACACAGAATGCTCTGTATGGGGCTCTACTAATGCTGGTTATAATCATTGCCATGACACTATCATAATAATTAACACACCTGATTGACAGTATTTTAACACAATAGGGTAGTATCAATCCTTCAATGAAAAAAAAGTTACATTCTAACACAGAATCTAGTATCAGATAAACCAATTACTCTCTCCCAAGACTTGGTTACTTAATCACATCAAAAAACCCAAGACTACTTCTCAATACAACCCTAAGACCCTGTGTCATGCAACTACGCATATATAGTAGTAATGACCAGAATTGTAATTTTAAGAGTAAAATGCAGTACTTACCTATTACTACCACAGGCAAAGTAACTGATGAATCTTCCAGGAAAGAAGTTTCTTCAACTAATGGCATAGCTTTAACTTTCTGCCCCAAATTATCACCAAAATATTGCACTAAGGAATTAAAAATCTCTCCTTCGGTTTCAGTGTCACTATAGTTTCTTCAAAAAAAAAAAAAAAAAAAACAACCAAAAACAAAAAACAAGAGATGTAGTTAATATAGCCTTTATAAAAACCTATCTTTATTCAGATTTTATTTAGACCATAAAATATGCAATAGTTCCATAAAAGGAGAAAAAGAAATTCTTCTGATTAATGCTTTCAAATTAGGAGCTTAGCTTACCTGTCAACCTGTACCATTTTTAATGTCAGAAATCCTAAATAGCTGTTAATGTCTCTGAAGTATAATGTAGGCAAGTCCCACACAAGTTCTAAAGAAGCAGCTATCTTTAAAGACCAAGGAGACAGCATTGTATTGCGGATTTTTAGAATTCTCTGAGATTTCCTAGGAATGGCTAGTTTCTCTCATTTTTTCTCATTAATAAAAAGGTAAGTGCACTAGAGGCGGCATATTTGGAACAAAATAGTCATAATACTAAAGAGAAATTAATTGTACTTATGTATTACAAACTGCATATTTTGGTAAAAGAAAGGAGGTTTATACATCTTAATTCTCAGATATTGAAAATTGGGAACATCTTTATGTTGATTTCCAATCTACTTTCTTTCCTAGTTGCCTCCCTAGAAACTAGTTTTAGCATTCTGACATGCTCAGGAAATAAATGGAGTAGCCTCCGAACACAGTTAATATTCTGCATTATACTAGTGATTACTTCAGAACAGAATCCCCATTTTCTTTATATAGTCAGCAGCAGGCAAATATCTGGAAATATTAAACTGAGCACCAACTATGGGTGAATGTGCTTACTACTCCTCCCAAAATGAACATGAGATGGATCAGTTATTTCACAGGACTCACAGATCCCGGAGGAGAATGATAAACAGAAAGAATTAGGCAGAGACCAAAATTTCTGCTTCCCTATAGCCTCCCAAGGTCCCAGTCTACCCTAGGATAGAGTTCTCCAGGATATGCTAACAGCTTTCCTGAAGAAGGTATAAACTCCACCCCAAATATTTGGACTCTAATGATACGTGGCCTTTTGGGACCAGAATAGATACCCTTTGGATAGGTCTATTAGGGAAAGCCCCTCCTCACAATGAAGCCTGCTCCTGGAAGAAGTTATCTTATGCTCAGCTCAATGTATCCCTTTCAGATCATCCCAACTACTTCTCTGAGCAGATCCAGGTATACTAGTTACCCAGTCTGCTTCTGCTGCTTGGCAACTGCACTCAAATGAGTGTATTATACTCAGGCCTATTTCTGGTATCTCTCCTGAATGTGTGCCGAGGACAGGCCCCCCAGCTCCCTCTGGATGCTTCTGATCAAAGTCCTTTTGCATACCCAGGCCTGATTGATATTGTGGTGGCTGTAAAGGCCACAATTCTTTTTCAGAAGATGCACACCTCATCTTCAGTCTCTTCCAGATATCCCCACCTCAAACATTGTTGCTCCCACATATACAACCCGGGAAATAAAAAAAATAAAAAAATTTTTAAAAAAAGATCATCACTAACTTTTTGTTAATCAAAGAGAGGTTTCCTTCAAATCTTAACAAACATTTTCTCCTTTTCAAGTGTGCGATTCAGGGTTGTTAGTATAATCACAAGGTTTTGCAATCACCACTACTAATTCCAGAAAAATTTTATCACCCTAAAAGTGATAAACTAAGTTAACAGTAGCAAACTAGTTACTACTAAACTAGAGTACCCATTAAAACTCATTCCCCATTCTTCCTTCCCTCCAGCTACTGGTGACCACTAATCTACTTTCGGTCTTGTTCGATTTGTCTGTTCTGGAAATTGCATATAAATGGAACCCCTCACACATTATGTGGCCTTTTGTGTCTGGCTTCTTCCACTTAGCATGTTTTCAAGCTTCACCCCCAGTGTAGGGGGTATTGGTACTTCATTTCTTTCCATGCCTAAGTAATTTCTCACTGTAGAGACAGAACACATTTTGTTCATTCACAAACTGATGAACATTTGAGTTGTTCCCATTTTTTGGCTATACAAATAATGCTGTGAATATTCATGTATAAATTTTGTGTGGATGTTTTCATAGCTCTTACGAGTAAATGGCTGGGTCATAAACTCTGTTTAACATCTTAAGGAATTGCCAAACTGTTTCCTAAAATGGCTGCATCATTCTACATTCCCACCAGCAATATAGGAAGGTTCTAACTTTTCCACACCCTCACCAACACTTACCTTTTTTTTTTTTTTTAGCTACCCTCATTGGTGTGAAGTGACATCTCACTGCAGTTTTGACTTCCATTTCCCTAATGACTAATAATGTTAAGCATCTTTTCATATACTTTTTAGCAATTTGTATTAACTTCTTTGTAGAAATATTCTTCACCCACTTTCAAACTGGGCTTTTTATTGAGCTTTAGAAATTATATATGTAGGGCGCCTGGGTGGCTCAGATGGTCAAGCGTCTGCCTTCGGCTCAGGTCATGATCCCGGGATTCTGGGATAGAGTCCCGCATCGGGCTCCCTGCTAGGCGGGGAGCCTGCTTCTCTCTCTGCCTCTGCCTCTCTCTCTCTCTCTCTGACTCTCATGAATAAATAAATTAAAAAAAAAACATTTAAAAAAAAAAGAAATTATATATGTAGAGCACAAGTTCCTTTTCAGATATATGATTTGCAAATATTTTCTCCCATTCTGTGGGTTGTCTTTCCCTTTCTTTGTCTTTTGAATCACAAAAGTTTCAGTTTTTTTATTTTTGCTACTGTGCTTTTGGTGTCTAAGAAACCACTCCCTAATCCAAGATCACCAAGATTTACTCCTATGTCCTATAAGTTTTATAGTTCTGGTTTTTAGATTTAAGTCTGTCATCCATTTTGAGTTAATTTTATATATGTGATGTGTGAGGTAAGAGTCCAACTCCATTCTTTTGCTTGTGGATATCCATTTGTCCTGGAATCATCTGTTGAAGAGACTGTAATTTCCCCTTTGTCTCGTGATCCCATGGAAAAACCAACTGACCATAAATTTAAGGATTTATTTCTGAACTCTCAATTCTATTCCACTGACCTAGTAATCTTCATGCAAGCGCCACACTGTCTTGCTTACTGTCTCTTTGTAGTAAATTCTGAAATTAGGAAGTGGGAATTCTCCGACTTTGTTCTTTTTCAAATTGTCTTGGCTATTCTGGGTTCCTTGCAATTCCGTATGAATTTTAGGATCTTGTCATTTCTGCAAAAAAAGGGTGCTAGGATTTTGATAAGACTGCACTAAATTTACAGATCAATTTGAAAAATATTGCCATCTTAAGAATACTAAGCTTTTCAATCCATGAACATGGGATTCCTTTTATTTAGGCCTTCTTTAATTCTTCTCAATGGTGTTTTGTAGTTTTCGGTGTACAAGTCTTATGACTTAGGAATAAGTATTTCTTTCTTTCTGATGCTAGTGTAAATGGAATTTTGTTAATTTCATTGTCAGACTCTTCATTGTTAGTGTGTAGAAATAGGATTGATTTTTGTATGTTGATCTTATATTCTCCAATGTTGCTTAATTCATTTATTAGGTCTAGTAGGTTTTGTGTGTGGGCCTCCAACAATTTAGTCTGTTCCAAGACTCTAGAACATTAAGTAGAGCCAAAGTTTTAGCTTATCTAAATTCTCTATATAGTTTAAGTAATTAGATCTGATTTTCTACTGGTCATTGGTATAATCTGTACATATGCAATATGTATATAATCTATAATACTGGTATGTATATAATCATATATGACCTATAATTTTGGTATAAACTATTTGTAATAAACCTGCACGGTATTTGAAAAATTTAATACAAATTAACACAGATGAAAAACTGAATCAAGAGAAGCAAACAAAAAACAAAAGTATGGTTCACTGATTCTGCATAAAGCAACAATGAAACAAAGGCCTCCTGATAAGTATTCTTTCTAAAAAATTCAGAGCCTAAGTTATAATTCAGTATTACTGTACGTTTTATAATATATTCATACTATATCACAGGTCTATGAACAGTTTCAACTTTTACTTGAGATATCCAACTTGATCAATGCTATGTTTAAAACAAGTATTTTGAGTAATAAAAAATCTACTTTTCCTTTATTTGGGATACTACAGCACTTTACACACATGCAAAAATAGTTGCCCTATTAGGCATAAAGACTATTTGATATTTAAGAGGATTTTAGAGCACTTCCATCTTTTGTTCTTGAAATATTATAGTCCAGTCTCGAAACAAATTTAAGAGGATGGCACAGGCATAAAATTTGGGTAATAAAAAGGCTTTTCTCACATCTAGCAATACTTCTTTAAATGATAACTCAAACTCAAATGAAATGCTTTAGTATCTGAATTTTTATAGTCTTTGGAAGCATGATCCTAAATGGTCACCAAATTAATACTACTGTATGAAAAAAAGGTTCTAAAGTCACAAATGAAGTCAGTCACACTGTCCATCTTCCAAAACAGTAGGTATGGAACAAGCAGCTGGAAAGTCAGTAGACAGTTATCACGATACCTATTCCTTTCAGGTATGGCACAAGATCCAAAATATACAGGTTTGTCACAACCTGTTTTAAAATGTGGGTTCCTAATAAAATTGCTCAAAAAATAGCATGTGTAAATTATAAACACCTTCCTAAAGAAGAGGTCTTAAATGTTTTAGTTTTTAAATCTGAGATACAATGCAGTTATTTTTACAATGGAAATAAGGTTTATTATCACAATTTTCTTCTTTTGGCTAGCAAGGCTTGTTTTCCTTTATCCCTCAAGATCAAAACATACCAACTACTTTTGTCTTCATCACCTCCAAATTTCTGTACAAAGTGTTAATAGGCATATGGTATCCACAGCCGAGGGTTAGCTGAATGGATATGAATCCCAACCTGTGTCCTTAGAGTTCATCTATACCAAAAGCAGTCAATTCACAGCCACGCAGTCAAAAGGCTAAATTTTAGACAGCAGTGTCTGAAAGGCATGTTAATTTCTCAAGGGGCTTCAGTTTAACAAGTTTTCACTAGAGGAACCTGTTTTCTAACTCTCCAAAGTGGATCTGATACTCTCAAACCAATGTCTGTCAAGTAGTCAACAAAGCTGCCTAAAACTTAAAATCCAGCAATTACATAAAACATTTTTTTTTTAATATCCAGAATTTAGAAACCCCTACAAAACTCACTGAGAAGTTGGGTAAGCCTGAACTGTTGCTCTCTATTAAAACAGGAGTTCTGAACCTTCTTGGTGCCTTACACTCCTCGGCAATTTGGTGAAATCTCTGAACCTCTTCGTTGAATATTATTATTAAATACATAAGAGATACATAGGATTTACAAGGAAACCAATTACATTAAAATACAGTTATAGAAAGTAAACTTGTGACATGTTTATTTGCACAAAAAAATAACAAGTTTGGTGATGTGTAATTACTGTAATTTTGAAAAAATAAGCATACAGTATTTCTAGATATGTGCAACTGATATGAAAATATTTGTGAATTTTATTGATGACTAGGTCATAAGTACTATGTGACTTGTGGCTTATATTCATAATTGAAAGACATATTAGATTTTGGTTAAAGTTTAGCAAAAATATCTGTTGTACTTTCTTCCCACCCAAGTTCATGGCCACTTAAATTCTACCTACCAACTCCAATTTTAAAATTCTTGATCAGAGTTTCATATTTTGAGAAAAATTTATATATCATTATTCTAGCACATTCATATATGCGAAGTAAGGTAATTTACTAAGTCTTCGCTAAATTGAACATTTCTTCACCAGAGGGTTAAAATCACTTCCAAGTGCCTTTAGCCTTTCTCCCCATAACTGACTTAAATGTCTGCCAACTGTGCAAGAGAACACATATTTTTATTCTCAAATGCATTAACCTCATCACCCTTAAGAACGTTCCCATAATGTGAGCCTTGAATGGCCACCTATTTCAAATTTCTATAATATACGGCTTGCAATGACAAGCATCCTAGAACAAAGTCAGCACCTACTTTTAACTAGACCACCACACTTAAAACAGTTTCCTAACTCCTTTCAACCCAATAACTTAGATTATTACGTTTATTAAAAAAATCTATGAAGATTGTAAAGGTGGGGTAGGGAGGAACCTTCGCAACTCTTCAAACTTTGCACTACTTGGAAGTCTCAGGTCGCAGGAACCGACTCGCTCCGGGTCTAGCCGGTTTCGAAGTCCCATGACTGGCCCGGTCCCGGAGAGGATACGAAGAAAGGAAAGTTCTCCCCCCGCCCCCACCCCGCCCGAGCGAGGTGCCCCCAAGCAGAGGTTGCCGAGGCGGGAACCCTGATCAAGCAGGAACCAGGAGGAAGTGGCGGCAGAGGCGGGAGGCCGCCGCAGTCCAGGCGCTCGCCCCCCACCCCGGACCCGTCCCGACTCCAGACCGTCCTGACCCCGCCCCCGCCCGGCCTCTGCCCATCTCGGCCCCAGCACGGCCGCGGGGCCGGGAAGCGCTCCACCCTCCGCCTGCTCCCACCCACTCCGCTCCCCGGCTGAGAAGTCACCTGAAATGACCGGCCAGGGAGCAGCTGCAGCACCACACCGGCATGGAGCGCGGCGCACGGGGCGCCTGAGCGCGACGGCCACGGCCGCCGCCGCCGCCTGCCCCGGCGGGGCTGCCCGTTCGGGGCGCCCGCCCACTCGCCCGGCGTCGCGGGGTCCGCGGGGCGCCAGCGCTCCGCGCGTCGCCGTTGCCGCGGCTGTGCGGAAGCTGCGGTTCAGCAGCGGGCCGGGCTCCGGCGCGCCGAACTCCGCCTCAGGAAAAGCGGCTTCCGCTCCTCGCCTGCGGGGAGCCAGACGCCGGCGGCAGATGATCTGGGGGCGCCACGATGGGGGCGGAACGGGGCGGGGTCGCTGCGACGGCTGCGGCGGAGGCGCGCGGGCTCCTCCTCGCAGGTGCGGCGGCGGCGGGCGAGGCCGGCGATTGGTGGAGACGCGGCCGGGGCGAGGGGCCGGGCCTGACGGAGCGGCGGCTGCGCGAGCCGGGGGCCGAGGTCCTCGCGCCGACCGCACCGCTGCGGCGGCAACCGGGGACCCGGGCCTCGGCCTGCGCCCCGCGGCCCCTCCGCGTGCACCCTCCTCAGGGCCTGGGGGGTTAGCAGGGCTGGGCGGACGCGCGTCGAGAGGACCGGATGATGAGAGGAAGAGAAAACTGTAGCAGAACGGCTCGGGGGGGAACCCTGCGTACAGCGCGGCCTCCGCGACCGGGGAGCAGCGCGGTGTCACCCCAGTCCGTCCGCGCGGACTCCCACCGAGGAGGCCAGGGAAAGGCCGAGAGTCCCACCCAAGAAACCCACCTTAGCTCCTTTTCTCGCGCTGGCCTGGGCGCAGACGCCGGGAGCTTGGGCGCGCTTCTCGCTTTCGACCCTGCATCACAATCGCCCGGGGCGTGGTGGGGGGTGGGGGAAACACACCAAACCACAGGTGCCCGGGCTCCACCCCCAACTGTTGTGATTGTGGAAGTCCCGCTTCCTGAATGGGGGGAGCCTCCCTTCCCTAAGTAAGAGGCTCGCAAACATTCACGAGTGTGAGAATCACCGGCGTTGCTGGCTAAACGCACAGATGCTTAGCCCTGCCCAAGACTTACTGAGTCCGCTTCCGGGCGGGGGAAAGGGCGGGAACGTGTATTCTAAGTCCCTCCAGGTGAACGGGATTCAAGAGAAGTTAGGAAAGTACCGAGTAATGAGTGTCCCTAGTCGATGTTGTCAAAAAATAGAGGCGGGAAAAACTCCTAGAAGTGACTGCATGTGCTGTTAGATGTAGATGTCTTCCTATCCCCACTTACAAAAAAGCCCAATTATTTTTGCGGTTAAAATGTAAGATACATAGTTTCTGTTTTTAAATAGTTTTTTTAATTTAAGTTCTCAAGTTTTGTTGAATGTTGTCATTGAACGAACTTGCACATAGCAGGTATTTTAGATTCTGTGGAGCTTAACAAAATTGTAGGACTCAGCCTGCCTCCAGGGTTGTAAAAAAATTCTGTTTTTTCTCTTGTCTTATTGAGAATTTGACACGTTCATTTCATTTAATGTTGTCTCGAAAAGTGAAGCATGAAGTTACTTTTCTGTTACTAGTCATAACATTATCCTTCTTAAAGGACCTAAATTCCTAAAATGTATGCCAATCCAGAGAATTGAAATATTTAAAACTGTAAGTATGTATAAGTACTTTGTGTAATTTTTCCTTTATGGCTTTGTTTTTACTTTGAGTTTTCTTGAAGTATTTCCGATCAAATAGTAAAGTGAGCATATCAAATTTTAGGCTTAATCTGTATTTAAACCTTGTGAACTTGCTATCATGGTTTACACTATATAATGGTTTATGATTAAATCAGGCCACAATGACTACATAGAGGATTTTTCTTACAGGTAATGGGGCATGTCAGAGTTTTTGTATTTTTTTTTTTTTAAGATTTTATTTATTTGTCAAAGAGAGCACGAGTGGGGGGAGGGGCAGGCAGAGGGAGAAGCAGGCTCCGCCCTGAGCAAAGAGCCTAATGTGGGACTTGATCCCAGGACCCCAGGATCATGACTTGAGCCAAAGGCAGATGCTTAACCAACTGAGCCACCCAGGCATCCCGGAGTTTTTGTATTTTTATTTTGAATTGTAAAGATTTTATTTATTTATTTGACAGAGAGAGACACAGCGAGAGAGGGAACACAAGCAGGGGGAGAGGGAGAAGCAGGCTTGTAGGTGAGGTCTTATTTAAATATAAAATCCAGGTTTTATAATAAAAAATAAATATAAATTGTGAGGTTGTGGGGCAACAGACTCGGATACAGCTGGTGAGAATGTAAATTAGTATGTAATCCAGTACTCCCTCACCTGCATAGTAGAACCTCCGTGGACCTTTCAGCGCCCACACTAGCGCACTGAGGGTGCAGCTTATCTCACACCAGAAGCCTTGCCACTCCACAGTACTTTCTGGACACCCAGTGTTACCTGGTTGTAGAATCCTTACTGAACAACTCTTCTTACTGGTATATAATGTGCTGGTATGTCATACATTTAATTATAATCAAGTGGCTAAAAGGACTGTCTGTTGGAACCTTCACTGTGCAGCTAAGGTGATCTTGGACAAGTTACTCAGCATCTCTGGGCTTTGATTCCTCATCTATTATGAACTTATTTCTTTGGTTGTAAGGATTAAATAAGAAAATACTTTTAAAGCAGTCATCACAGTGTCTGGCTCATGTTAATCACTGAATAAATATTAGTTTTCATTATTATCAATAATAATATTGTAAAATATTTTTACATTTTCTAAAGCAGAAATTCAGAAAGTATGGATTGAACTGTGCCCCTTGCCGAATTCATATGTTGAAGCCCTAACCCCCAGTGTGACTATATGTGGAGATAGGGCCTGTAAAGAGGTAATTAAGGTTATATGAGGTCGTAAGTATGGGACTCTAATCCAGAAGGGCTGGTACCTTATAAGAAGAGCAGCTTTCTTTTTCTGTCAAGAGAGGGTGGGAAGCCAGGAAGAGCCCTCACCAGGAACCACATTGGCAGGCACCTTGATTTCAGACTTCACAGTCTCCAGAATTGTGAGAAAATGTCTGTTGTTTAAGCCACTCAGTCTGTGGCATCTTATTATGGCAGCCCAACCTCACTAAGACAGTACGTTTTTGCATTAACAAAAAATATTAATGTACACTATTTGAAGTAAACCACTGCATTTCATAAAGTAGGTCATCTATCAATAGACCATCTCATGCAGTAATTTGGTAGTATAATACTCAGTTTTAGAGTGTTCTAGAAAACATTCTAGAAAAAACAGTTCCTCCTTTATTGAAGCTCTGGGAAGCTCAGATACCTTTCAGATTTCTAATCCTCGAGCCTATCAATAATTTTCGGTACAGTGAATATCTCCGTTGAGCTGGCAGTTTGGAATTCTTAACTAATTCAATTCTCTATTTTGATGGCATAGTATGAGTGCTTTCTTGACTACACAGAAAACTGGGGACAGAAGCTGGTGCTAGAGACTTAGGATGAAGTTTATTACTGCAGCTTGAACTTAGGACAGAGAGAAAAATACCAAAGAGGCTGCTTGCTAAAAATACAATTTATTTTTGCAAATTTTGAGCAGTCAGGCTCTGTTGCAAAGAACAGAACTCATGAATTCACTCAAGCTAAATTAAGAATAAAAGGAATTTCTTACAGGGTATTAACATGTTGCAGAATCATAGGTAGACTGAAGAACATAGGTAGAACCTGAGAAAAAATACTCAAAGTCACAATGAAAGGGCAAAGCAAAGGGCAAATAGGAGCTGCTGCCTATCTATGGCCAAGATGCTGCCTGCCAAATTTGCTGCTTTGGCTACAGCTGCTGATTTCCAGAATTGTACCTGACATTGCAATACTTTATTTATTGTCTGTCTCCCTCTATATACAAAGGAACTTAGTTTTTCTGTTCACGGTTATATACCACAGCAGTGAGAACAGATCTTGGTTTGTAGTAGGGATAAACACATAGCATCATAGGTAACACTCATCCAGTAAACCATCAGGGCCATTGTTGGATAAGCCTTTAACGAAATGGAAGGGGGAAATATGAATTACAACTCATTTGTCTGTCTCATGGCCTGTAAGGTCAACTTAGACACTCTGCATTACTAAGAGTAGAAGATCCAGAAAATGAGGGCAGAGAAGATGGTTGGATGAAATTTACAAGAAAAAAATGTTCAAAACTAAAGAGAGACATGAGTCTGCAAATGTATAAGACCTACTGAGTCCTAAGAAGGAAAAAGAAAAGGTCTCCATGGAGGCATAACTTAAAATTTAAGGATAGCAAGAATTAAAAGATTCTCAAAGCTTCCAGATAGCAAATACAGGTCCTCTATAAAGGAATGAGAATCAGGCCAGCAACAGGCTAGCTTCCCATCAACAGGACTGGAAATTAGGAGATGAGCAAGCCTGAAAGTTCCATGGGAAAATGATTTTGAACTTGGAACTCTAAACCAAGCCAAACTATCAATAAAATATGGGGGCAGAATGAAAAAGAAAGTTAAACATGAACTGAGAAAGCTTCCTCACCCAAATACTCTTTTTTAGGGTGTTACTTAAGAATGTGGGGTGGCAAAACAAAGGAATTATCCAAGAAATTGGAGCAGGTTGAATATATGAACAATAGGACCAACTCAGAAAAGCAATGAAGGCAAGTCCCAGGAGGACAACCATGCAGCAGGCCTGAGACCCCCCCATACAAATCGAAAGGAGACCTCAGGGCTGCAAGAGAACTGCCCATGGAAAGAAGAGAGTCCTTAGATGTGACAGTATCCTGCAAATGTCGGAAGAAACTATTTTAATGATGCCATGAAGGCAGACCATTCAAGTAAAAATAAAAAGGCAACTCGAAGTCAAGAGGGCTGGGGGTGTATGACTAAAAATATACAAAAAACAGGTATAGCATAGTCAGGGAATACAAGTCACATGGGCAGGAGTTGTTTACTGATTTTGTTTTGTTTACTGGAGTAACAAAAAACGGAAGTAAACAAAAAAAGAGTTGTTTACTGATTTTCAAATTTACACTTCACTTGTAGAGCAATCTCCTAACTATGGTTACAAAACATTTTAAATGTTAATCATGATAATGGAAAGAGAAGAGAAAGGTATGGAATACAATATTCTTGTGTGAAAAAGTAATTGAAACTTATAATACTGCTTATAACTGGAAGAATCATCATTTTAAGATTATTACTTAGTATCACAAAGGTAATTACTGGAAAAGCTAATGATGGTGGTATAATTTATTAGGTATTACAGGTAGGGAAAATTTGAGGTGGTTTAATAAACCCTTAATTGTATTGGCAGGAAGTGAGTATGCAAGATCTAACACTGATTTTGTCCAGAATTAGTGGCATAGAAAGAGGAGGGTACCAATGAGCTAAATGTGATTGCCTCTGGGGAGCAAGATTGGGAGGTTTGGGCAAGGAGGGGTTGGGGGTTCATTGCTTTGTGTTCGGCCTGCTTGAATTGATCCATTCATTTACATGACGAATATTTGTTGTGTACCAAAGTGTGCCAGGCACAGGAATGAAACAGAAGATTTGGGGACACAGAATATTTTCTACCATGACAATGCCAAAATTTGAAATTGAATATTAGCCTTGTTCTGAAATTTTTTTTTTTAAGATTTTATTTATTTGAGAGAGAGTGAAAGCGAGAGAGATCACAGAGGGAGAGGGAGAAGCAGACTCGCCGCTGAGCGGAGAGCCTGATGCGGGGCTCCATCCCAGGATCCTGGGATCATGACCTGAGCCGAAGGCAGACGCTTAACTGACTGAGCCACCCAGGCGCCCCCGAAATTTTCTGATTAGGCAATCAATGCCAACCATGTTGTTCCTCCCTTCTCATGCCCTTCCTCTTGAGTTGTCTTGTTTGAAAACACACTTTTCAGTCATCTGACACCCATACCCAGTGTTGTTTGTTGGTGTTGTGGGGAACCTGGGGAAAAGGCAACAAAGGAGGAAGGTGCCTTTCCTACACCAGTGGGGTGGTTGGTGAGGTCTCAGGATTTTTGTGGAGGTGATTTGTGGTTTTGGAGTTGCAAACTGATGTGAGCTGGAGCAGCAAGCATGATGAATGTATTGGGCAGGCTACCTGGGAGCAGGAATGAGAAAAGCCCTCTCTTTTTCCCATATAACAGAGTCATGCTTCTCAAGCTGACTGCAGCTTAGAATCACATAAAAGCATTTAGAAAACAATGCCCAGGTGTAGCCCCTTCCCTACTACTGATTAAATGAAAAGTCTCTGGTGAAGGGACTTCAGGCACCTGATTCAAATCATTAACATTGAATTCACAAGCAATGTTCACAAAATTGATCAAGCTGACAAAACAGATTAGAGCTTCAAACCAGTTTTCATCCTGATATTCATACTATAGCCAGGCTGAGAAAGAGCACACTCACTTCTTTGACCCTATAATACATAGTTTTATAGCGTAAACAGAAAATGTGTAGCTTATATTTAATTAATAAAGTTAACTTATTGGTTAAAAGCCCCCTACACACACATACGAGTTTACAGTTCTCATCTCACCTTTTATTCCTACCGCCACCCATGCTGTTCTTTCCAAACATAGCAGAGGAGTCTCTCCTTAGGATTTTGCATTGGCTGTTCCCTTTGTCTGGAACACTCTTCCCACCATATCCACACGGCTAACTTCCTCCCCTCCTCAGAGTCCACTCAAATATCACCTTCTCAATGAGGCTGACTCTGATCACCCTGTTTAAAACTGTAATCTGCCCTCCTTGTCCCAAGGCGGTACTCCCAATCTCACCTTACTCTACTGTTCTTTTTATCATAGCACTTATTACCTTCTGACATATTATATAATTTGCCTGCTTAATGTAACCACTGTGTAATGTTTGTTCCCTCCCATTAGAATGTAAACCAAAGAGATAGGGTTTTTTCCATTTTTTTCACAAATGAAACTTGTGTCTGGAACAGTGCCTAACACATAGTTAACACTCAAATATTTGCTGAACTTCAGTGGCCTCTTAAAATATCATTCCATACAAGATATGTGTTTAGCCATGTTACAATAATATTTGTTTGGAGCGTGCCAGCATTACACTGTTACATAATGTCTTTATGGAATTGCAAATCTACCCAAGCAAAAGTTCTGTCTCCCAGTGAAGCATGCTGGAAAGCTGGGCTGGGAGTCAGAAAACCTGGGCTTTAGTCTTGTCTGTTAAGTAGGTATATAATATTGAGCAACTTACCTTCACCCCTCTGAGCCTCACTTACATAATCTGTAAAAGGCGTTTGTTATAAATGAATTCCAAGTTCTCTTCCTCTTCTGTCATACAATATTTTATTACCAAAGGTGAGATGGAAACACATTAAGTTCTTGTTGTTTTCTATTTTATTATAAAAACAGTTAAAATATGCACCAATCTCCACATCGCAAGTTGAATTTAGTATAGTGGTTGAAAGTTATCCTCCGTGGAATCAGACTGTCCTTATTTTAATCCTTGCTTAGCTGCTCATTACCTATGTATTAAATGAGTTATTAAACATCTCTAAGCCTCAGTTCCTTCTTCTGTAAAATGAATACCATAATAGTACCAATTTCAGAAGTCATTGTTATATTTACTGTGAAATTAGATAATCCATGTAAAACATTTAACACAGTGCATGGTTCATGATAAGGGCTCAATAACTGCTAGTTACTAACTTTTTATGAAATATTCATCTTGCAATACTTTCTGTTTGTGGAAATAAATGAAGACTCATCAGATGAGAAAAGCAAAGGCTATTTTTATCCTGAGCTTGCTGTAGAATGGAGTCGGCCACCACCACCACTTGCATTTTGGCAGACGCTCAAAGGAAAGCAGATGAGTGGGAAAGCTTTTAGTGGGAGGGGAAGTTCTCAGGAAGGCCCTGATTGGAGGCTGTTGGCAAGGGGTAGTTCTAGGCAGGCTAGCTAGAAGCCAGGCATCCCATGTGATTAGTTTGGGGTGCATATTTGGCTTTCTCTGTTGGGTGCTAAGTCAGAAGCAGGAAGAAAAAATAGGGGAGCTATCAGTTATTTAGCAAGTCCCGGACATTTGGAGCCGATTATTACAGAAGTTATTGTTAGCAGTCTAGCTTCCTGTAACAGTGATATAGTAGCCTGGCTTCCCGAGCTGTTTATTGTAGGTGAAGGGGTTGGATTCCTGAGCAGGTGCTGCAGGTTTTGGGTCAGTTTTATTTTTATATATGGTCTGATCATCATCTGTTTGCATATTCAGCCTCTCAGATTCATAAGAAAACAAGTCAGGATTTAATTTCCTTCATTGAATGCGGCTTTTTAATATCAGAATAATATTAAATCTGGGGACAATTTAATTAATTCATTTGTTTACTTTGATATAGTGGTTTTAGATGTTCTTTCAATTAAGAGTCAATTTAGGGGGCATCTGGTGGCTCCGTTGGTTAAGCATCTGACTCTTAATTGCAGCTCAGGTCATGATCTCAGGGTCATGAGATCGAGCCCCAAGTCAGGCTCCACACTCAGCGTAGAGTTGGCTTGAGATTCTCCCTCTCCTTTTATCCCTCCCCGCCACCTCACAAGCTTGCCCTCTCTCAAATAAATAAATAAATCTTTGGAGGAAAAAAGAGTCAATTTAGTTCCAGTGGGAGATTCTATTTGGATGATGATAGTAGCTAAGCTTTATTCGCAAGGTTATCAAGAATATCGACTGGAGAAAAATGGATTGTTTTAGTTTTTTAATAGATCACTTATTTATTTGATTTAAATATTGATATTTTGTTGATATAAACTTATCCAATCAGCATCTTGCAAAGTACATTACCTTCCACTAATCAGTTTTATACATAAAAAAGGCTTAGAACAAATATAATTATAGTTATCCTTTCTACCTTAATCATCCTCTTCAATAATTCTTTGCTCATTAAATAAGAGAAAATTCTAAAATGCCTGGCAAAGTTATTTTTAGAAAGGGACCCATTTCTGACATTTGCCTCTAGAGGCTCTAGAACTTCAATTTATGCCACCAAATAGGATAATTTCATAAAGACATTGACATTATTTTTTACTTTAAAATAGATTTTTGTTATTTTGTTCCTAACTTTATTCTTTTATATTTTGGGGGGGACTTTTTGGCCTCCTTGGTTAATAATATAGCAGTTCTTTTATATGTATGGATCTCAGAATCTTTCAAGTTGCTTAACAATTAACAGTGACTTGTTTGAAGATTCTCACTCTTGTTGAACATCCACTGCTATTTTGTATTTATTTCCTATAGATTTGAAAGAAAGGACTATGATGTCGAATACATCACAGATTAGATTACTTGGAAAGAACAGTTGAATTTCCACCGTTATATAATTTCTTCTTGATATGTTTCAGTGATAAAAGAAGAGGAATTGCAAACCTGGCATCTTAAGGCATTTAAAAATTAGCAAATTATTTTAAAATAAGACAACCTCTATTTATATAATAGTGATATCATCAGATACATAGTATCACTAAAATAACTATTTGTCCTTGTTCTCAATCTTAAAACAGATTATTATAAATCTCAGAAATAAATTTAACCATAAATGTGAACATATAGTTATTTCTAAATTTTATGGTAGAATATGTACCAGTCAAACATAGTTAAATTAGTCATTTTAAAAACTGTCTAACTGCCTATTACATTTCTATAACTAGAATCTTTGATAGGGTTGTTCTTTTGGAAGGTGGCCATGGAGTGTGCTTATTTGCATTTTGTTTTTAAGAACCATAATAGAAAGCCATAAAAACTCATACTAAGTATGCTAGAAATTTAATGTGGCATCCAGAGCTCAGAACTAGACTTTGGACTCAACTTCTGTAAAAGCGTGTAAAACACATGCGATTCCAGAGAGGGGCAGGAGGATCAATTTTCTTCCCTGTGTAAAAATACTACATATGCAAGATTTAATCGCCAGAGTTAACTCATGAAAGACACAGAAGCGATGCAGGATCTAGTTACAATGTAGCTGTAAAGTGCTGCCTTGTCTTTGCCCCCTGCTCAAAATAAAGCTGTTACCTTTCTAGCCCTGTCCGCCATGGTGCTTAGCAGCCAGGGATGCATGGTCTCAGACATGTTTACCAAGTAAAACACTGACTTCAGGGGCGCCTGGGTGGCTCAGTCACTAAGCGTCTGCCTTCGGCTCAGGTCATGATCCCAGGGTCCTGGGATCGAGCCCCACATCTGGCTCCCTGCTCAGCGGGGAGTCTACTTCTCCCTCTCCCACTCCCCCTGCTTCTATTCCCTCTCTCGCTGTGTCTCTCTCTGTCAAATAAATAAATAAAATCTTTAAAAAAAATTAAAAAAAAGAAAGACACAGAAGCATTACATAAACTAATGAAATAAAGACATTTGAAATCTATCCACTCAGTATTTTCTTTCTTATGCATATATATTTTATTGCAGAAAGATTCTGTTTGGCTTGTTTATAAATCTGTCTGCTCGTATTTAATGTACTGTCTCGTTCTTTCATTGTGATTTATATTCTCTCCTTCTTTATAAATATGTCAAAGTATCTTTCAGACTAGATTGTATCCTTTTTTCTAGTCCTTGGTGTGCAAATTCTTCTATTTGTTGTGTCTGCTAATACTCTTCCCAGTGATCGATTTCCTCAAGAAGATATGATATCTAGCTGTAAGTTCATCTCCAGTGGGTGGTGATTTGGGGACTTAGGCCACACACTCAGGATGTAGATACCACAGCCCAGTTTCATATTTGCTTCTGCTTAGAAGACCGGATGGGGTCTACCATATCTAGATGAGTTTTATTGAAAATATCTCAGTTGGGGATCATTTGAGCCAAACAGAGAGAATGAAGTTTGACTCTAGAGCTCCCCACAAGCTGAGGCACTAGATTCCTTTTCCACCCAGCTTCCTTGCAGTCTGCTAAGCAGGATCAGTAGCTGTGGTTTTTCTATTTCATGGAAAGGCCAGCTCCTTATGACTCCTGGTCATATGCAGGAGGTTTACAGGTAGGTCTTTTGGCTATGACATGCTTCATGTTCCTCAGAATCCCAGCACCCTGCTCTCAAGCATAATATCTGGTTTCAACATATCCATTAGCTGGGAAGACCTTATAACTTAGCATCCAAATCAGGGCACTTCGAAAATTGGAAGGGGACATTGTTTGAATTACTCAGAAACAACAGGTACAAAGCAAGGCAGTCCTTTTCTTTTCTTTTTAAGATTTTATTTATTTATTTGAAAGAGACACAGCGAGAGAGGGAACATAAGCAGGGGGAGTGGGAGAGGGAGAAGCAGGCTTCCCGCAGAGCAGGGAGCCCGATGCGGGGCTCGATCCCAGGACCCTGGGATCATGAGCTGAGCCGAAGGCAGATGCTTAACGACTGAGCCCCCCAGGCGCCCCAAGGCAGTCCTTTTCAAACTAGTACGTGTGTGGTAAACCTATAGTCACTCCAAGGTGTGAGCTATTTTGGCTTCTGCTCCTGCTTACTACTCACTGCCCCACATTTTGCATTTCTTTATTTCTACAGTGTGGAGATTTTCCTGTCAACTTCTAGCTTGACAGTACATCCCAAGCTTCCACTGTTAGAGTTGATCCATGTGTCTGTGTTAGGAGCAAGGGATCCTTCCCATATCAACTTGTTCTGAAAATTCGTTAATTTCTTTAATATATGCAAGTCTTCCTGCTCCTTGTGAGATCCAGCTGAGTTTGTTAGCTATTTCCCTATTATCATAATCACACTTACTAGAATCCTGGATATAAAGATGGTAAATAATTTCACCGTTTTTCTCCCTTGAAATGGTTGACTGAATTTTGTCTTATATTATATGGTTTCTGAATGTTCATCATTCCTAGGGTAAAGTAAAATAGTTCTTTTATTTCTCTCCAAAGAATCAGACTAGTATTTTGAACTTGAATTTACTACTGATATGCACGATGCTTAATAATACTTTATTGTTGGGCGCCTGGGTGGCTCAGTTGGTTAAGCGACTGCCTTCGGCTCAGGTCATGATCCTGGAGTCCCGGGATTGAGTCCCGCATCGGGCTCCCTGCTCAGCGGGGGGTCTGCTTCTCCCTCTGACCCTCCCCCTTCTCATGTGCTCTCTCTCATTCTCTCTCTCAAATAAAATAAATAAAATCTAAAAAAAATATATAATAATACTTTATTGTTATTTGACATCTAATTACAGCCAGCAAAACTACTTTGGCAGTAGAATTCACACCTAATTGCTCATTACTCAGAGTCAGGATTCCACTCTATGGGAGTGGGACTAGCAAAAGCCAAGAAAGCTCTGAATAGACTGAAGTACAAGAAAACTAACAGAAAATGACACCCACACATGCGAACAAAGCAGGCCTGTTTTTAAATCTGAATTAAGTCAAAACGGGCAGGAGGGTTTTGGCCTGCAGTAGAAATCTAGTGACCAGAACTGGGTCCCAAGGTGGATGAGCTGCACACATCAGGCAGAGTCCACACATGTGCTGAGTTTAGACGTTCACGGCACAGCCACAAATTAAGTGAGGCCAAATGGGTCATGAGCTCTTAGAGGAGAGGCTATTGGAGCGCATTCATTGTGTTCCGCTGCCTCTTCAGTCCCCTATGTGTTGTCCATTCCTTCAGACATGCATGTCTTCCTTACAACAGGATCCTTTGTTATCCTCTGAAGACTCTCCAGGCCCAGGCAGAGCACTCAGGACTGGCAAGGACAAACTTGTTGCCAAGGCAGCAGTTGGCAATGAGCCTCCATTAATACAGCTTGGCTTTTTTGCAACTCTGGTCACTGCCTTCTCTACCTCTCCCACTTCTTCCATTCCAGCTTTTCCCTGCTGACCATAATCCAGCTTTTCTTCCTGCTTTATATTTCCAGCTGGGCACTCCTACCATCAGCCCATCCTGATGGGTTTTGTTCAACAAAGCTTTTTACTTTCTTACATTGAGGAATGGCCCAAATCCTATGTAATTCATGGATGTGTTACACTTCTTGGCTTCATCTTACGAAGGTATAATTTAGAGCCAAGACCTGAAATAAAATAGAGTCAAAGTTTTATTTACTCTCTTAACAGAAGGAAATATCTTATTTTTTCTTCTAAGTCTTTTGATTGCTTAGAAAAATATCATATTTCTGGAGCACCTGAGTGGCTCAGTTGGTTAAGTGTCAGATACTTGGATTTGGCTCAGGTCCTATTCTCATGGCTCATGGGATCAAGCCCCGCATTGGGCTCACCGCTTGGCAGAAGTCTGCTTGGATATTCTTTTTTTTTTTTTAATTTATTTATTTGACAGAGAGATAGCACAAGTAGGCAGAGCGGCAGGCAGAGGGAAAGGGAGAAGCAGGCTCTCTGCTGAACAGAGAGCCCGATGCGGGGCTCGATCCTAGGAGCCTGGGATCATGACCTGAGCCGAAGGCAGCCGCTTAACTGACTGAGCCACCCAGGTGCCCCTGCTTGGATATTCTGTCCCTCTGCTCCTTCCCCCACTTATGTTCTTTCTCTCAAAAAAAAAAAAAGTATCATATTTCCGATTGTGACAATACAGTTACTGCTTCTCTGAGTTTCATAATATATTAACCTGAACATTGAAAGAGAAACTGTACATCTAAAGCAAACACAGGCGCCTGGGTGGCTCAGTTGGTTAAGCGACTGCCTTCGGCTCAGGTCATGATCCTGGAGTCCCTGGATCGAGTCCCGCATCGGGCTCCCTGCTCGGCAGGGAGTCTGCTTCTCCCTCTGACCCTCCCCCCTCTCATGTGCTCTTTCTCATTCTCTCTCTCTCAAATAAATAAATAAAATCTTTAAAAAAAAAATAAAAAAATAAAAATAAAAATAAAATAAAGCAAACACACAGAAATGACATAGAAACACACTTGTGTATCTCATCTATCTTATATATTTTAATCACACACTCTGGAAAATTCCAGTGTCACTGTTCTCTGTCCTGTCTTTGACTCCCTAGCCTACCTGCACAGGTTAGGATTCCTTGACAACAAGTCAATTTATGCTCTGTTGAACAAATATTTTCTTTTCTATTTATTTTATCTCAATACTTATCTGTTTTCCTTATCCTACCCAAATCAAATTGTAAAAGTTATACCTTAACCAAAAATATAAATCTTAAGCCTTTGCAGAGTATTCAAAGTAAGTGGTCAATTTTAACTGCTGTTTAACATCTTACCCTTAACTTTCTGGTGACCTCCAAATGCTAGTAGTTACAGCAATACACCAAGATATTTCTTATCTTGAGCCTTTGTGCCAGCTTTCTTTTTTCCCTGGAATGACCTTTTTTTAAAAAAAATTACTGAGCAGTATTCCATTATATGGTATTCCATTATAAAAACTACCATAACTATTTACCATTTGATGGGCATTGGAGTTATTTCCAGTTTGGGCTTATCATGGACAAACATTTAAAAAAAAAAAAAAAACTGTTGTAAACATTTGCAAGCATGTCTTTGTGTAGATGTGTGTTTTCATTTCATCTGGGAAAGACCCAGGAGTGGGATTGCTGAGTCATTGGATAGTGTATCCTTACCTTCAGAAAAAAATTTAGAACTGTTTTCCAATGTGGCTCTATTACTTTGCATCCCCACCAGCAACGAATGAGAGTTTCAGTTGCTCAATATCTTCGACAACACTTGGTGTTGTCAGTCTTTTTAATTTTGGATAGTCTGGTAGTATGTAAACTAGCATCTCATTTGGGTTGTAATTTGCTTTTCATGAATGATTAATACTATTGAGCATCTTTTCATATGCTTGTTTAGATTCTGAATACAAGTTCTTTCACAGAGGTTCTCTGTATAAGGTTCCATTCAACTAATTCCTCTCACTATTCCCTGGGGCAAGAAAGATGTGCAATAGTCCCTGAAGCCATGCTGTCAACCCTGGATGGCTTTTCTCCACATCGCAGGAGAGAGAATAAGTTAAGCCACAGTTATCTTGGATTTCTCTACCTAGCAGCTGAACTGATACCAATCCATCATAGTATCTTGCCTGTTTCTTCTTAACCTCCTGAAGAATTGGGTGAATTTCCTTCTAATAGCTGATATCAAAGTCAAAGGAGTTCGACTTGAAACATGAATGGAGTTCTTGGTGGTGGGGAGAGTGATTTGCATTAATGTAGGGGGAGAATTACAAGGAAGAAAATTTTGGTTCAGAACAGGAAAACTTTTTTTTTTTTTAAGATTTTTGTTTATTTATTTGACACAGAGAGACACAGCGAGAGAGGGAACACAAACAGGGAGAGTGGGAGAGGGAGAAGCAGGCTTCCTGCCGAGCAGGGAGCCCGATGCGGGGCTCGATCCCAACACCCTGGGATCATGACCTGAGCCGAAGGCAGATGCTTAACAGCTGAGCCACCCAGGTGCCCTACAGTAAAACTTTCTAACAAAGAGCAAAATTGCTCATGTGGAAGGAAACGGCTGGGGAGTTTAGTTCGGTTGTGGGCTGGCATTTGCTAACTATGTGATCCTGGACAACTCGCCTAAACTCTCACATTTTGTCTCCTGATGTATAAAACAGGGATAGTAATTTTTGGTATCTCTACTTCAAAGGGTTTTTGTAAAGATGATATGAGATAACATATGTGAAAGGTCTGTACAAATGCAATAGAATTAGTAGGAAGAGCCACTAGTGATACAAATAAAAAATAGGTGTAGAAAGTAGCAGTGGTCAGCGTGCAGCCTCAGGAAGAAGGGCGCTTCCTGCCTCCTGAGGTAATATTCCGGCAGAGGCTGGACAACCAGCCCTTAGCATGTTGTGGAAAGGAATCTGTTGGACAGAACCTCAACCATCTGGTCTTTAATGTTCTTTCCAAGTCTAAGCCTCTGTATCTGCGCTATTGTCAATCACTGTATGCTTTTTCTGGTCCTTTGGCAAAGTGCTACAGTCAGTACCCAAGGAAGCAGGGACACGGTATAAAATAAGAGGTAGTGAGATATTTTAAGTACTCTAATTGTGAAAGCTGCTCATTTAATTTCTACCACCTCCTTTGAAGCACTATTAGTGAATAGCAAGTAGGATTCAACATTAGTCACTTTTAGGAACACTGAGCTAAAGTTGATCCTTGTTAAAAATAAGGCATGGACTTAATTTGTGGACACAGACCTCACATTTTGGAATACTTGGGAGCAAAGATTTCCAGGGTCACTGGTATTTTCCATAAAGTTCTTAGTCTGATAGAAGCTATATCTGAGTAAATCAGTCATCAAGCAGCAAATAAATGCATAAGCTAAATGAATGATGTAATTTATAAAATGAATGAATTTGTAAAAGTATAAATTTGTATTATGCCCAAAGACATGGACAAATATTAAGGGGGAAAAATAGGATGTTTCAGATACATGAAGTTTAGTAATTTTTTTAAAATTAACATTGTTAGGAATAGACATTTTGGGAGTTATCAAATATCTGGAATGTTTTAAAATCATTTATATTTAAAAATTTTTCAAATATGTTTAAGTTAATAAACTTCTTCCTTTAACAATATATATTTGAATTTCTACTTTAGAAGTAATTTGGTCATTACATAAAGTTAAGAAAGGAGTATACATTTCTGTAAAAAGAAGAAAATGAGAATTATAAGAATCATACCACTAAATGTAACCACTGTTAATATTTTTGGACATTCCTTTCTACAATATACATACATATACCCATATAAATACATAATATATACATACATACACTTTTAAAATGGGGATTCTGCTTTCATTAAATATTTATTTGAAAATCATACTGTAATAGTTTCCTAATAGTACACTCTATATTTTATATCTAACATGTTTAACAGTATTCCCTCCCACTGAACATTTGGGCATAAAACGTGGGACTTACTTAATCATCTAAACCAGGAAAATTCCATTCCGAGCTCTTTTGTGTGTATTTTATTCCCCAGTGCAATGTGAGTTTGAGTTGGCTCAGATCATTGAGGTCTTTTTGTATCAAATCCAGTTGTCTGCAGACAGCTAGATCGTTGTGGCCCTATCTATCACGGTCCTCCACCTCCTAGCCAAATATGGCCATGGTCTGACAGGCAAGTCTTCCAAAGCAAGAGGGGAAAGCAAACCATGCTGTGTTCTAATGGATGCCACACACTCCCAGGCATCAGGCTGGTCACTGCTTTTTTTTTTTTTTTTTTAAGATTTTATTTATTCATTTGAGACACAGAGATACAGAGAGAGAGAGAGAGAAAGCATGAGCAGGGAGAGAGGCAGAGGGAGAGGGAGAAGCAGGCTCCCTGCTGAGCCAGAAGTCCAATGTGGGGCTCGATCCCAGGACCCTGGGATCATGATCCAAGCCAAAGGCAGACGCTTAACCATCTGAGCCACCCAGGCGCCCCTGGTCACTGCTTTAAGAGGGATGTTCTTTTAAGGTAAGTAATTCTTTACCAGAAGTCTTTTTTTTTTTTTTTTTAAGATTTTATTTGACAGAGAGAGCACAAGCAGGGGAAGGGCAGAGGGAGAGGGAGAAGCAGGCTTCCCGCTGAGCAGGGAGCCCGATGCAGGACTCCATCCCAGGACCCTGGGATCATGACCCGAGCCGAAGGCAGATGCTTAGGCGAAGGCAGACGACTGAGCCACCCAGGTGCCCCTTTACCAGAGGTCTTTATCTGGAATCAATCTTGAAATGGATGAAAGAAGTTGAGGATTCAATGTTGTACTTTCTACAGAGGCTATTTTAAGAAAAACTAATTTGATCTGAAAATGTAGACTCAGAAACACCAGCTGGATAAACTTGTAAAGGAAAAAACTTAAGAATCCTATGTCCCTTACATTTTAGGAAAAATCAACCTCATAACTGTGTAAATAAGACAGATCTTAATGGCTAGCTAAGCTAGGCCAGCAACATAACAATCCTAATGAAAAGTTAGAAATGCAGTTGGTAATAGGAACACGGAGGGCTAGGTGGGCTGGGAACCAGGACTGAGGGAGAGGTTCATGACCTCCCTTTCCCACAGCCCACAGCTGTCTTCTTCATTCTTCACAGAAGTTGGATGAGGCCTCTACCATTAGGACAAAGACTGGGTTCATACCACGAACCTATAGCCACTTCCAAGTAACTTAAATGTCCCACACTCAGACCCAGAGAGTGCAGAGCTACGATTCTAAGACTACTTCCTCAGATGAAACTTTAATGTGGAAATGAGCCACATCTTAAGATGCTGCTGCCCCTTAGATATTTTTTTATTTTGTATTTTATTTTATTTAAATTCAAATTAGTTAACATATAGTGTATTATTAGTTCCAGGGGTAGAATTTAGTGATGCGTCAGTTGCATATAACACCCAGTACTCATGACTTCAAGTGCCCTCCTTAATGCCCATCACCCAGGTACCCCATCCCTCTACCCACCTCCCCTCCAGCAACCCTCAGTTTGTTCCCTAGAGTTAAGAATTTCTCATGGTTTGTCTCCCTCTCTGATTTTATCTTGTTTTCTTTTTCCTTCCCTTCCCCTATGATCCTCTATTTTGTTTCTTAAATTCCACATATGAGTGAAATCATATGATTTTTGTCTTTCTCTGACTTATTTTACTTAACATGATACACTCTAGTTCCATCCACATTGTAGCAAAAAAATTTCATTCTTTTTGATGGCCGAGTAATATGCCATTGTGTGTGTGTGTGTGTGTGTATTACATCGTCTTTATCCATATGTCGATGGACTTCTGGTGCTGCCCATTAGATATTATGTTAATTTGGTGAAAGCAGTTATAAGCAAGGATGCAGAATGTGTGACTGGCATGATTCTAAGGGGTCAATGGGTGAGAATAAGGAAGGGGGCACATAAAAATTAACACAGAATACTTGTCAGGCACGTCTAAGAGCATTATACATACTAATCCATTTAAACCACATAACAATACCAAGGAAATTTTATCATTATAAAATATATTTTATTTCTGATTATATTATGCTAAGTAATTTTTGCCTGTCAGTCATTAGACACAAGTGAAGCAGAGGAAGACCTAATTCTTGATTGTATCGAGTTGATCTTGAATAGGGAAGCATGTAAAAAGTAGTTTAAGAAGGGCGGGTAGATAACTACTTAGAGGGGAAGGAAGACCTGAATAGCTCCAAGTTACTAGGCTGCTCCTTTACATTCTGAGAGTGGGTGGGTTTTGGCTTGCGACAGGTGAGTGATTACCCTTTTACCCTCTACATTTAGTGCCTTTCTAGGACAGCTGCTTCCCCCAGGTTATTCCCCTCTTTTAGAATGTCACTGGCTACTGGCTGAAAGTTTAGATAAGCAATATAAACTAGAAGCAAAAATGTTGACTTTTACTTACAAACACATCAAAACACACCATGCTATTACATGGGAGGCGAATAAAAGCAAACACCGACAGAGCCTTCCAGAATGCTTCACATAGATTAACACATGGAATCCACAACATGGCCCTGTGAAAATCCCCACACACAGCACAGGGAGGTTAAATATTTTACCCAAGAACACAAAGCTCAGACATGTTGAAGTCATGATTCCAACCTTCCAAGTCTGGATCTCAAACCCACACCCTTAATCACTGTTCCCTGAGAAAATCAGTCCTCTGTCCACTCCGATGTGAACGCTTGAACATGTCACTGTGTTTGTTTCTCTGTTTTCCTCTCCTTGATGTACCCCCCTTGGTAAGTCGTTTGAGAGTGAAAAATGATATAACATATGTGACTGTATAAATAATACTACAAGGTGTTGTTTTTCATTGTTTTAAGCGTAAAGCTCTAGCAGTTGGGAGATCTCCCTTAAAAGCCAACATTACATTGGTACTTCCTTTTACTCCTGGAGGAACTGCGGCACTGACTCTGCAGCTGGCTTCAGCGTCTGCCTCACGATGACACCCTGACACCCGGGAGGTGAGCACTGGGCTGGAGATCCCTCACCGCTCGGATCTACTGAAGGGGCAACTCTAAGTGAGGTGACCCATGGTGCTGCAGCCAGCGCGAGGAGCATGGTTATGCCCTCGCGGTTCTATGCTCTCCTTCTCCCGGTTGTTTTTATTTTATTTCATTTATTTTTTATTTTTATTTTTTTTATTTATTTGACAGAGAGAGAGAGAGCACAAGTAGGCAGAGCAGCAGGCAGAGGGAGAAGCAGGCTCCCCGCTGAGCACAGAACCTCATTCGGGACTCGATCCCAGCACCCTGGGATCATGACCTGAGCCAAAGGCAGACACTTAACCGACTGCGCCACCCAGGTTCTCCTTAATTTTTGTTTTAATTGAAGTATAGTTGACACACAATATAAGTTTCAGGTGTACAACATGATTTGAGAAGTATATACATTACAAAATGCTCACCACGTTACCTGCAGCTTCCGTCTGTCACCATACAAAGATATTACAATATTATTGACCAGATTCCCTATGCTGTATACTTCATCTCCTGGTTCTTTTTATTTATTTTTTTAAAGATTTTATTTATTTATTTATTGTTGGGGGGTAGGGAGAGAGAAAGAGAGCTCACAAGCAGGGGGGAAGGGCAGAGGGAGAGAGAGACTCTCAAGCGACTCCGCACTGAGCAGAAGCCCTATGTGGGGCTCGATCTCACGACCTGGAGATCATGACCTGAGCCCAATCAAGAGCTGGCCACTCAACCTACTGTGCCACGCAGGCGCCCCAGTATCTCCTGGTTCTTTTAAAATAGGTGTCCTGAGAAAAATAAAAAATAATAAATAAATAAATAAATAAATAAATAAATAAATAAATAAAAATAAATAGGTGTCCTGGCACGTCTGAGTGCTGGGGCCCCTGTCTTTGCCCTGCTGTGCCACACGCTAGGGCCCAGCAATGGGGAGAGATGGTTCAGTTGTGCGGATGGCGCGGGGGTGGGGTGGGGGAGGGGGGAGGGAGTACACTGGGAAGGAATAATCTAGAAGCACCACAGATATAACTTCTGTTCTTGACTGTGATTAACTCACTCAGTCAAAAGCAAAATCACAGCAGTAAGCATGTGAATCACAGAAAGTCCCTTAAAAATCGTTTGGCAATTGGTATAACACTAAAGATAAACAAAAATTAAAGAATACATGTTTAAACCAGAATATTAGGTAGACCAAAAAAAAAAAAAAAAGGAGAAGATGATTCTACCTTCTTCCTGGTCACATGCCTTCTCAGTTATTGTAACAGTTCTGACAGAGGAAATGAATTATCATAAAATAATAACCATACCTCCTCCCAGCCAAAGGAAAAGATAAAACCTTCTAGATTCACAGTTTTCATTGTTCTTAGAATTTAAAACTTTTGATTAACATTCTGATGATGAGATTATATATTTTTTAGGTAGTTTCATAAATAAAACTATAATGTATATAATTCTTTTTTATTTTTATTTTTTTATTATAATGTTATGTTAATCACCATACATTACATCATTAGTTTCTTATTAAGGCCTAGAGTTGATTTTTGAACATTGAGAAAAAGCATAAACCCAATATCCTGGCATAAACAATTATTCTTTAATTTTTGTTATTTTTAGTGTTATATTAATTGTTAAACAAATTTTAAATGATTCTTCTATGATTCACATGCTTACTGCTGTGATTATTTTTGACGTTCACTATGGTTTTGGTTCCTGTGCACTGAGATTACATTGGACAATTGAGGCTTTTTTCAGACTGTAAAAATAAAACATTTGCAACAGTCAAATGTGAGGAAGACATACTGTTTCTATTTTGGAGAATTCTGGTAGAATTGGTCCAGTTTCTTTTTTCTAAAAGACAAAATATACTTCATTGTTTACTTACCCATAACCATCCCAGTTATACTATTTGGGGCAGGGACCATGGACCTTGGGGAGTGTGAGGGATATGAAATCAGGGCGAGTTTGGGAAGTAACATAAATGGCTCTAATAATATATGCAAGCTCTTAGCATTTGATTCTATTTTGGAAAAAAACAAGTTTAATTCTAAAGAAAAAAGCTTGTCATGTGTTAGCTGAGTTCTATTTAAAGATCCTGGTATTTTTAATTATAAACATAGTTCTCTCTGTTTCTATGGTCCTCAGCCATATGAATATGTTGTGCAGAGAGAAGACCACCAGATGCAAAGTCAGTAATGTAATAAATGGATTAAAAATACAGAAAGTAAGTTGTCTGCAGATAAATCAAATAAAGTGTATTAATACAGGTTCACCACCCCTTATATGAAAGTCTTGGGTTCATATGTGTTTCAAACTCTTTTTTAAACATATGCCTTTTATCATGCACATAATAACTTTATCAGGGTTTGAGGAAGCACCCTATAATCAAACCCATTAATATGTTTACAACAAAATACAGAAATATTCACACTACGTGAAATAAATAAAGACTATGAATAAGCTCACATCATTTCGGGCAGGTTTTGCTGTCTGATGAGTTTACACCAAAATTAGGAAAAAGCATTTAGTCTTCAGAATTTTTGCATTTTGTAACTGAAGGGACAATAGACCTACAAGGATGCCACAAGGCAAAATATTATATTTTTCTCTAGTTATAATCTATGTGATGTCCAAAATAAAACACATATTTTAAAAGTTACTGGGGTTTTTTTAGTGCAAATTCATTAAAAGGGGAAAGAAATAAATGTCAAATTTATTTTTTCATCCAATTTCAGATATGTTGAAATATCTTAGAATAAAAAAATGCAAAGGTATTTGGTATTTTTGTAAATATTGACATTTGAAGTAGAGCTGTCATACTGCTTTGTAACAATGTCTCTAATGAACTCTAAGTAAAATATTAGACTGATATCTACCCTTACCCACTTTACAAATACACAAATTATTATGAAATAATATGGTGTCTGAGATTTGGCATAAAAATGCTAGCAAAAAAAAAAGAAGTGGGGGATAAATGAAATAAGATTGGCAAAATATTAGTAATTGTTGAAGCTGGATAATGAGGGTCCACTAAATCATTCGATTTTTGGATATATTTGAAAATTTCCATAATCAAACGTTTTGTTGTTGTTGTTGTTTTAGTACAGATGAACAAGTTCCCCTTTAGCACTCTTAAATATATATATATTTTAATTTTATTTCTTTGTCAGAGAGAGAGAGAGCACAAGCAGGGGGAGCGGCAGGCAGAGGGAGAAGCAGGCTCTCTGCTGAGCAAGGAGCCCCATGTGGGACTCGATCCCAGGATCCTGGGATCATGACCTGAGCCGAAGGCAGATGTTTAACCGACTGAGCCACCCAGGCTTCCCAGCACTCTTAAATATTGTGTAATTCTCTTTTCTCTTTGAAATTGCTTTGCCATTCCACAGTCCCTACATACTTTTATCTTCATGTAATTTTTAAGCTTAAAAATCTTGATCATCCTATCATACTTCTCTGCAACAATAGTCATATAAAGTGAATTTTGAAAAGTTATTTTCTATGATCCTAAAGCTCTGAGTACTACAAATGTTTCCCCATTTGAGTTTTTAATACAATCATAATTTGTATATAAAATAAATATATTACCTCAGATCTATGCAGTTTTGATAAATAAAAGCTAAAATATTTTAGATTTACACATTTTCAGGAGAGATGGAACTGTGTTTTAATTTTTTTTAAATCAGTGTACCTCTATGAGATGCATATTATTAATTACTAGAATGAGACAAGGTTCTAGTCTCATCAGTTCTATTCCCATTTTCAGGAATATGGAATATTTTGAGATATCCCTACTTTTTAATATTTATATATTTAGTGCTGAGAAACTGTTTACATTAGAAAATAGATACAGGGGCGCCTGGGTGGCTCAGTTGGTTAAGCGACTGCCTTCAGCTCAGGTCATGATCCTGGAGTCCCGGGATCGAGTCCCGCATAGGGCTTCCTGCTCGGCGGGGGGTCTGCTTCTCCCTCTGACCCTCTTCCCTCTCGTGCTCTCTGTCTCTCATTCTCTCTCTCTCAAATAAATAAATAAAATCTTTAAAAAAAAAAAAGAAAATAGATACAAATGTGAAAAGTTTGTAGTAGCAATGTCATTTTGAAGTCTTTCCAAGTCATATACACATAAAAACTCCATAATGATCTATTATTAAAAAAGACCTATTATTAAAAGTTATTTTAAAACCTATCAGCTGACAAGTTAGATTAGGCTTTCCTTCACTTCTGATGAAAGCAAATAATTAGAAAACAGCTCAAAAATTAGCATCAGAATAATTTCCTTTCATTAGAATAGTCATTAGAATAATTCACTTTCTCAGCACTAACGTCAATACTTCCAATTTTCCCTTTGCTTTGCCACCTTAGAATTGTTCATACCTGAAGCATGATAGACTTTTGTGAAAAAGGAGATGAGCCATTATTAAGATCTCTTGGGAAAGAGTGGAGATAAAGATCTGACCAATAATTCCCTTAAAATATCCACATCATCTTATCTCACTCTTTTTGAATGAAATTTAAGAAGTTACAAAAAGTAATATAGGTTGGTTGGGAAAAAAATGGTCAAATGAAATAGATGTTTATAATGTTAATGTTTATAATGTTATTTCCTCACCCCCAAATGTGAGCTCAAGTTTAAATGCCTGACTGGAAACTGGGGAAAAGGCCTACTCAAAATTAAGAGGCAAACCTAGTATGAAATCTGAGACGAGAGAAAGAACAGAGGACCTGAATTAACCATGGACAAAAGAAAAGAGTTCTTCACAGTAAATATTTTTCTTCTTTTAAATTTCTGCTGAATTCCAAGTTTCCATGGTGGGGAGTGAGATAGTTTATTCCAAAAGGCTAGGTTGGAGTAGAAGATGCAAATGTTCATGAATTGAGCTTAGCTAAATTCTGTAGATGTATGCCAAGACAAAAACAGCAAACAGGTGAAGAGTTAGAGATTAACCAAAATCTAAGAGTCAAAAGTGAGTTATCAAACCTAGGCTACTGAATCAATAATCTGGGGCATAGAGAAGGAGCAGACACAGTTGATCTGGAAACAAATAGGGAGGATATGGATCGGAATTCCAGTGAGTGATTTATCTTCTAGAATCTGAGTACTTTCTAAACTCTAGAGACCTCACAAATGTTTATTTGTATCTTGCTTTCATGAATGGCCTGGGGCACAGCCAGGGGTAATTTGTCCTGTTTTAATGGATTTTGACAGAAGTAGAATTCTAATAATTAAGAATCTTATCGCTTTGGGTTAAAGCATCTTGAATAGCTTTCTGTTAAAGTGTAAATGTGCCTGGAAAGGATGAATTATCAATCCTTAGCTAGAGTGAAATAAGGAGCCTTTTTAAAAAATTTAATTGTCAGAAAGAGAGAGAGAGAATGAACACAAGCAGGGGGAGTGGCAGGCAGAGGGACAAACAGGCTCCCTGCTGAGCAAGGAGCCCATATGGGACTCAATCATAGCATTCTGGGATCATGACCCAAGCCGAAGGCAGACACTTAACCAACTGAGCTACCCGGAGCCCTAAAACAAAATGTATGGTGGTGTTTCCCCCATTTGTCAAAATTTATTGTGTCCTTAAAACTGGCTCAATTTTATTGTATGTAAATTGCACCTTAATAATTCAAATGAAAAAAATCAAGCAAATAGAATGCTGCACCTTTCAGTTTTTAGGGTTGGAAGAAGAATTTTCAATTGAGAAAAAATTGGACTGAGTGGTTTTCAACTCTGCTTGAGTTTGACCTTCCCATTGAGATTTTCTCCTCAGTTTCTACCCATTCAGCACTTTTTGAGGAATGTGTTGCTCTCACTTCTTAAAATGTTTCTCTCTTTTGACTTACAACATATTTTCATTTAAAAAGTTGGAAATGATTAAAAATTATCAAATCTTAAGGAATTTAATGTTTCTTTCGTATCTACTTTTCCCTACAACTCTCTCCCCTCAGATGTAACCATTTTTAACAATTTCAGTTTTTATCCTATCACACCTTTCTTTATGCAAATTCAGATATACATATCTTTTTTTTAACCAAATTGTATCATGACTAACATATTATTCTGAAACTTGCTTTTTTATTCAGTGACATATCACGTGTATCTTTCTACTGCTTATACATCCACTTCATTATTTTAAGTCTGAATTTTATTCTAGTGAAAGAATGTATCACAACTTTTAAAACCAGTCTTTAACTGATTTACTTTAAATTTGTTCTAATTCTTAACAATTTCAAAAATGCTACTAAGAATAGTCTTGAGCAACTATCGCCCATTTTATATGAATGTTTCTGCTCGAGAGATACTAAGAAATGGATTTACTGTGGCAGTGGACATGTGTATTTTTACTTTTTTTTGGATAAGTATTATTTTACACTCCTAAAAATAATATATGAGTATCCTTTTCTCCACTGTGATGTTTTGAATTTTTGCCTGATAAATAAAAGTAATATCTTACTTTAATTTTCATGTCCCCATTCATTAGTAAGGTTAAATATTTTAAATTATGTTCACTGGCCATTTGTATTTATGTTCCTTCACTTGCCTAGTAAAGGATCCCAGAATATGCCACTTTGGCATATTGAATATTTTAAATTAAAGACACTTAAGAGGGGCACCTAGGTGGCTCAGTCGTTAAGCATCTGCCTTTGGCTCAGGTCATGGTCCCAGGGTCCTGGGATAGAGCTCCGCATTGGGCTCCCTGCTCTGCAGGAAGCCTGCTTCTCCCTCTCCTACTCCTCATGCTTGTATTCCCTCTCTCGCTGTGTCTCTCTCTGTCAAACAAATAAATAAAATCTTAAAAAAAAAATAA
This sequence comes from Mirounga leonina, assembly GCF_011800145.1. Classification (NCBI taxonomy): domain Eukaryota; kingdom Metazoa; phylum Chordata; class Mammalia; order Carnivora; family Phocidae; genus Mirounga; species Mirounga leonina. Next base: position 37,488,602 of record NW_023270415.1, on the reverse strand, counting down.
AGACACTTAAGAAACAGCAGGTTCAAGAAAGACACCCCAACCCTCTTTTTTTCCCTGAAAGCAGGAGATAAAATTCCCATGTGATAAGTACCCTTCCTATACCAGAAAGAAGGAAGACATTCTTATTATCAGAGATGGGGAATTTGCGGCCAATAATCTGTACAAACAAACCTTGTTAAACTAACCCTTATCTTCTGACTTACTTCTTCACAATTTACTATTCTTAGCCCACATTCCTTTGTCTTGTCAATTCTTCACAAATGGGTTGTTTCTTTGTCTAAAGAGTATAAAGCCTCCCTGCTCTGGTCATTTCTCTGAATCTTCATTCTCTTGTGAAGGCTCTCCCATGTACATATAAAAAATTTCATGAATTTGTATCCTTTTCTCCCATGAATCTGTCTTCTACCAATTTAAGTCTTAGGCCCAGCTGGAGGTGCTAAGACGATAATGGAGAAAGTTCTTGCCCTACACTGGTCATATCTGTAACTATTTTTTCCAATTACATTGCCTATAGGAGCAATTTGTTTATAAGGGATATAAATCATGTGTCTTACAAGTTGCAAATATTTTGTTTACTTCTTGTACCTATAAAATAAGAGATTGGAATTTTGCTTGGCTTTAGGGGAGACTTAATACTTTATTACAAATTGGGAATTTAATGGTTTAAATAATGGGCTTCAAAGTACTTCTCGCTGCCACTGACCGCCAGTCACACTAAATACCTGGCCTGAGGCTGAGTTTCTCTCTCTGTTAACTAGGGATAATAATAACCTAATGCATGAAATCCTGTTTGATATGGTGTAAATGGTTCTGGAGATGCTCAAGAAGTGAAGTTATTTTGGCCGGACGGACTGACTGACGGGAGGGATGGGAGGCGAGCAAGACTCAGGGCACTTGGAGGAAAGTCTATTACTACTATGACGGGGATGTTGGAAATTACTATTATGGATGAGGTCACCCAATGAAGCCTCACCGAATCCGCATGACTCACAATTTGCTACTTAACTATGGTCTGTACCGAAAAATGGAAATCTATTGCCCTCACAAAGCCAGTGCTGAGGAGATGACCAAGTACCACAGTGACAACTACACTAAATTCTTGTGCTCCATCCACCCAGATAACATGTCTGAGTACAGCCAGCAGATGCAGAGATTCAACGTCGGTGAGGACTGTCCAGTATTTGATGGCCTGTTTGAGTTCTGTCAGTTATCTACTGGTGGCTCTGTGGTGAGTGCTGTGAAACTGAATAAGCAGCAGACGGACATCGCTGTGAATTGGGCTGGGGGCCTGCACCATGCAAAGAAGTCTGAGGCATCTGGCTTCTGTTACGTCAATGATATCGTCTTGGCCATCCTGGAACTGCTAAAGTATCACCACAGGGTGCTGTATATTGACATTGATAATCACCACGGTGATGGCATGGAAGACGCCTTCTATACCACAGACTGGGTCATGACTGTGTCCTTTCATAAATACGGAGAGTACTTCCCAGGAACTGGGGACCTACAGGATATTGGGGCTGGCAAAGGCAAGTATTATGCTGTTAACTACCCGCTCCGAGATGGAATCGATGATGAGTCCTATGAGGCCATTTTCAAGCTGGTCATATCTAAAGTGATGGAGATGTTCCAGCCCAGGGCAGTTGTCTTACAGTGTGGCTCCGACTCCCTGTCTGGGGATCAGTTAGGCTGCTTCAATCTGACCATCAAAGGGCAGGCCAAGCGTGTGGAGTTTGTGAAGAGCTTCAACCTGCCCATGCTGATGCTTGGGGGAGGGGGGGCTACACCATCCGCAACGTGGCCTGCTGCTGGACGTATGAAACAGCCATGGCCCTGGACACAGAGATCCCGAATGAGCTTCCATACAACGACTACTTTGAATACTTTGGACCAGATTTCAAACTTCACATCAGTCCTTCCAATATGACGAACCAGAATACCAATGAATACCTGGAGAAAATCAAACAGTGACTGTTTGAGAACCTGAGAATGCTGCCCTACGCACCTGGGGTCCAAAGGCAGGTGATTCCTGAGGATGCCATTCCAGAGGAGGGTGGCGATGAGGACGAAGAAGACCCTGACAAGCGCATCTCAATCTGTTCTTCTGACAAACGAATTGCCTGTGAGGAAGAGTTCTCGGACTCTGATGAGGAGGGAGAAGGTGGGCACAAGAATTCTTCCAACTTCAAAAAAGCCAAGAGAGTCAAAACTGAGGATGAAAAAGAGAAAGACCCAGAAGAGAAGAAAGAAGTCACAGAAGAGGAGAAAACCAAAGAGGAGAAGCAAGAAGCCAAAGGGGTCAAGGAGGAGGTCAAGTTGGCCTGAGCAGACCTCTCCAGTTCTGGCTTCCTGCCAAGTTCCCCACCTTTCTCCCACAACCCCTCAGATTTTATATTTTCTATTTCTCTGTGTATTTATATAAAAATATATTAAATATAAATATCCCCAGGGACTAGACAGGAACCAGGGCCCTGAGCCCAGGGCACATGTTATGACTGAGCTTTTCTAGTGGCTGCCTTGCCACCATCCTTCCCCAGTTCTTAATTTGAACCATAAAGGGTGCCGGGTCTGGAAGGCATACTCTTAAGCAGCCATGGGACAAAAATCCTGAAATGCCAAGTGTCTGCTTAGTAGCTTTGGAAAGGTGTCCTTACTGAGCATTCTAGAAGGAGTGGCTGGGTCTTCAGGGACCCCCCCCCCCTGCCCAATCAGGCTCCTTAAGGTAACAGCCATTTTTAGATTGGTTCTGTTATCGTGCCATCCCACTGGCCCCGTGTGAGCCAAGGAACTCCCACTGCCTTCCCTCTATCCTTGCCCAATTCTGTGGGTGGAGACTGGTAGTCTCCTTTTTGAGATACTATTTTCATTTTCGTGAGAATCTTTGTAATAATAAAATGGTACATTTCTACATCCTCCTAAAAAAAAAAGAAAGAAAGAAGTAGTTATTTTGTTGTGCATTTTTATTATTTTGGTCTCCAGAACTTCCAGATACTGCTTCATCTTGATTTGAACTCAACTGTTACTGTTTGACAATTAAAGAGACACAATTTTAGAAAAACTCTTAATATATTAGTTGTGAAGGAGTTGAAGCTAAATCTGTTATGTTTTCCTTTACTATAAATCTTTTCCTAAAAAGAATAGTTTCATGTTAAAACATTTAATGTTTAAGTACTACCTTAATAATATTGTATTTTAAAATCGCTATGATAGCAATAAGCAGTGCATTATCATCCCCATTTTTTATTGTGTACCTATTTCACACAAGGTGAAAGTGTGTGAAAATTTATCTTTTAAGTACTCTTTCATTATTTTTTATATGCTATATTACTCTATTTTCTAATGTATTCTATATTTAATAGAATTTGGTTTGTAAATTGATATAACACCTTTGAAAAGTAATTTGGCAATACAAAGTGCTTTGGTGAACTGAAGATGTCATTGATCCTAAGATACAACTTTATTTTATCACAAAAAAAGAAATAAAATCTGCCATATAGGTTAATACAGTGATTTCTTTCATTTGTAACATTTATTTTATACTTAACAGGGTTTAGACATTTTTAGATGTGAAATTGTATCATTTATAATTCTAGCGCATGTATAAAAAGGAAAAACATAAGCCAACTTCTTTATACTTGGAATTCAACTCTTCTGTGTCACTCTTTCACTTGGGGTTGTTTGTGTCCACGTTTTTCTACATAATTTCGTCCTCTCTGCCATCAAGGGTAAGATGTTAGATCCTTCTTTCAAAGTGAACTCTAAGGGGTTAAAATCCATTTTTGTAAATTTTGACACACGTGCTTTCTTCATCCTAGCAGAAGGTGTCATGGAAATGGTGAATAACCAGGACTCATTTCTTCTTCAGATGGTTTCTAGTAGGTTTGTTGACGGAATTGGGGAGGGTCACAGCGCTCCAGCTGTTGCCACCAGGTATAACCACCACATTCACACATACACAGGAAATGACCACCAGGTCAGTCACTGATGCTTGGCAGACACTGATGTTGACACCGTGGATTGTATGCTGCCTTCTGATTTCAGAGATATTAAAATGAAAGAAAAATGCATCATAGAACCAATAAAATATTATTTGCAATAGTGAACAAAATTATATTTGATTATATATTATATGAAATTAACTGATTATATATTTTGATCTTCTTGCTAGCAATAATTCTATCTTGCATAATAACAATAAGTGCAGAAAAGTCTGTGTACAAAGATGTTCACAATAATGTTATTTATATTCATAAAAATTAAAATATTTTCTCTTTCTGGCTACAAAGGAATAGCTAAATAAGATATGATAAATTCATGCAAAGTGCAAAACAGGTGTGCAGTATGATTTCAATTATGTGTATTTTTAAAATGCCCAAAACTTATGTTTAGAAGAAAGATAAGAAGATACATCAAAATGTTATTAATTAAATAAAAAAAATTTTAAGATTTTATTTATTTATTTATTTATTTTAGAGAGAGAGAAAGAGTGCACACATGCAAGCAGGGGGAGGGGCAGACAGAGAGGGAGAGAAAGAATTTCAAGCCAACTCCGCACTGAGCCTGACTAAGCCTAATGAGGCTGGATCTGAGGACCCTGAGATCATGACCTGAACTGAAATCAGGAGTCTGTCGCTTAATGAACTGAACCATCCAGGCACCGCTCAAATAAAAAATTTTACAAATGTTATCATTATTTCTATTTTTATTTATTTTTTATTTTATTTTATTATTTTTTAAAGATTTTATTTATTTGACAGAGAGAGACACAGCGAGAGAGGGAACACAAGCAGGGGGAGTGGGAGAGGGAGAAGCAGGCTTCCCGTGGAGCAGAGAGCCCGATGCGGGGCTCGATTCCAGGACCCTGGGATCATGACCTGAGCCGAAGGCAGACGCTTAACGACTGAGCCACCCAGGCGCCCCTCATTATTTCTATTTTTAGATGGTTTGGGATTTGTCTTTGCTGCTTACTTTTCAGTATATTGAATTTTTAAATTTTCTTTTTAAAATTTTTTTTAAATTTTCTAAAAGTATAAACTACTTTTATTGTTGATTTAATATTATTTAATGTTTTATTATTTATTTTTTCAAAGATTTTATTTATTTGACAGAGAGAGCACAAGCAGGGGGAACGGCAGGCAGAGGGAGAGGGAGAAGCGGGCTCCCCGCTGAGCAGGGGGAGCCCCATGCGGGGCTCGATCCCAGGACCCTGGGATCATGACCTGAGCCACTTAACCACTGAGCCACCCAGGCACCCCGTTTTATTATTATTTAATGAAAAATCACAAGCCCATACTGTATAAAACAATTTTCACTTTTTAGATTTGCCTTGTTATCACATTCTGCAGGCATTTTAGTGATTTAAAAACAGGAAAGTATTTGTCAGATGGCTTAATATGTTTATTCCCTTCCAAAATCTTCAGCTGACCACAAAGTATAATTCTTTCAGAAACATAGAATATAACATTTCAGTCTGAAAACACCATTGCAAATTAATTAGTTCGGCTGTCTTTTAGTTCCAAGCATTTTTCCTCGGTGATCTTGAAATAGCAAGGCATGTGTTGCTAACGTATCACCTGCCTGGTCTTGTGAATGCATGAACAATGCAAACTTATTCCAAATAAATCTTGCCTTTAACTTTCCTATGGCATTTTCATCTGCTCAGTTTTAACAGGATCAACTTTCCTGTTTATACTGCTAAGTTAAATGTTACCAAAACAGCAACAAGGTATTTCAGATAATCCTGATTTTCAGTCTGTTCTTTTATCCCCATAATTACACTCATCTCATTTTGTGCGATTCCAATCCAAAAGTTATTGACAGGGGAGGAGGTATGAGGTTTGCGTCAAACTCAAGATAGCAAATTACCTATCCTGGCTTTGGGGAACAAGACAGTTTACCCATTTTCAGAATATTAGCGACACCCATATCCAAACACAGGTATAGAAACTCATTCCAAAGTTTAAGGAAATTTGTCTTTTATTCTCTATATTATTCACACCAATGCTGCTTGCCATAGTATCTGAATTAGCTAAACAATAGTATTTTTCACATACGTTCAGGTAAAGAAAGTGTGTTGGAGTTAGTGTGGTATTAGTATATGGGGGTCATATGGCAGAGTTTGTTTTCTCACCGCTGGTTAGGTGATATTGGGGAAGTCATTTAAATTCTCCAAAGCTTGGTTTCCCTGGGTGTAAACTAGATAAAACGATTAAGATTTATCAAAGTAAATAGCAGGCTTTTGGTTGGATCACCACAATTTGACTCAACAACAGCTCCATTAAACCTCTTATGTTTATAGCCTTATCAGTTGATATTCCTTTGTTATTCTACCTCTGACCTAGAAATTCCACAGAGGGTACAATTCTTCCTGGCCTTTGTGAATCATCACAGGTTGCTGAATTACAAAAGAGAAACATGCCTTACCAGTAAGATAAAAGTTTCCAAACTGGTTTTGCCAAGAAGGTGCTTAAGAACACTCTTGTGCTATTTGTAGTTGCAGATACTGTAAAGTCAAAACCACTGGTCTGGGCATTGTCTTGACTCTACGAGCAGGTGGAGAGAGGCTCTTAGTCCATACTTCAGTATGTATTGTTGCCTTAAAATGTGTAAACTTCAGGTATTAAATTTGTGAAATATTGCCAAGCTCCATCAGTGAAAATATAATTATATTGAGCAGTTTTCTTCGCCGTAAGCTCTACCATTATACAACCTCTGGACCAAATTGCCTTCCATTTGAAGCTATGTTTACCTTTGATGGAATACAAGCTTTCCTCAAATGTTCCACTGCCAACAGTAGAATGAAAAGAATAGCCTTGAACGAGCTGCTGCTGAATAAACTATGTTTGGGGTCGTAATGCACATTAACAATCACTCTGCTGTCTCTCAGTTTATTAGATAAGCCATTTACAGCTATACCCTTGCCCATGACAAATTATTTCCAGTAGAAAATATCTTCTAAGGGTAATCATAAAATATTAGGGTTTGCAAAATGGTTTTACAATCTCGTTTTAAGTGTCCATCGACATAAGGTGCAGGATTCATATGAATCCCGTTTTATTTCAGAGGGTTTTGTGTCTCCCCCTCCCCCACAAAAAAAGGTTAAGAAACTGGTCCCATCTGAATAGGGGCCCTATGGGACTCTGGGAGTTGATTTTCTGAGTCAGCAGAACGGAGTCGGTTATCTGGAAGAGAGGCTGCCAGCATTGGCAGCCTGGACCTAGAGGCCTGGACGAACTTCAGAGTTTGATTATACCAAAGACAAAGGATTGTTGGCATCATCAGTTCTGTGAACAAGCAACAAGGGGGCATTCCATTCCAGGGTGGAATTGGGTGACCTCATGATCTTTCCCCAACTGTGAGAAAGTTACTTTTAGCTCAGCTATTAAGAAACAAAGAAAGGTTTATATTTTCTGAACACTGTAGCTTGAAGGTTTTTGTTTTTGTTTTACAGAACTTTTGTTGATTAAGAAAAACTAAAAATGTTTCAAAGGGTGCTTTGTTTGAATTATTATTCAAAAACCACATTGAGATACCACCTTACACCACTTAGAATGGCAAAAATGGACAGGGAAAGAAACAACAAATGTTGGAGAGGTTGTGGAGAAAGGGGAACGAACCCTCTTACACTGTTGGTGGGAATGCAAGTTGGTACAGCCACTTTGGAAAACAGTGTGGAGGTTCCTCAAAAAATTAAAAATAGAGCTACCCTATGACACAGCAATTGCACTCCTGGGTATTTACCCCAAAGACACAGATGTAGTGAAAAGAGGGGCCATATGCACCCCAATGTTCATAGCAGCAATGTCCGCAATAGCCAAACTGTGGAAAGAGCCGAGATGCCCTTCAACAGATGAATGGATAAAGAAGATGTGGTCCATATATACAATGGAATATTACTCAGCCATCAGAAAGGATGAATACCCAACTTTTACATCAACATGGATGGAACTGGAGGAGATTATGCTAAGTGAAATAAGTCAAGCAGAGAAAGTCAATTGTCATATGGTTTCACTTATTTGTGGAACATAAGGAATAGCATGGAGGACATTAGGAGAAGGAAGGGAAAAATGAAGGGGGGGAATCGGAGGGAGAGATGAACCATGAGAGACTATGGACTCTGAGAGACAAACAGGGTTTTAGAGGGGGAGGGGGGAGGGGGGTTGGTTAGCCCAGTGATGGGTATTAAGGAGGGCATGTACTGCATGAAGCACTGGGTATTATATGAAAACAATGGATCGTGGATCACCACATCAAAAACCAATGATGTATTGTATGGTGACTAACATAATAAAATTTTTAAAAAATTAATATTAGATATTCAGAAATCAGCTCTTTCATTAAATATTTATTGTGCTTTGTTAAGTACTGGAAATATGAAAATGAGTAAGACTTGCTGTCCTCAAGGAATATACAGTTTGGTGAATAAACACATATGTATTTTATGTCTAAGATAAACTCAGTCTCTCTGATCGTTACAGGGCCATCCTGTAGGAAAGATCTGGGCTGCCCCTGCATCTTCTGAAAACTCAACCTCCTCGTCTATAAGATGAAAACAATCCCGGTCCTCCTTACTTTAAAATATAACTGAGGGGATGAAATGATAGTCTGCAAATATTTTTAAAAAACATCCTTTATTAATGTTTCTCAACTTGTGATCTACCTGATTTATGGTCACCTTGGTCACATGGTATTTGTGAAAAGGACAGATCCCTGCACTTTACCCCAGACCTGCTGCATTAGAATATCTGAGCGTGGAGTCCAGGGAGCTGCATTTTCATAATGGCCGTCAAGTGATTCTTATGCACATGGAGTTTGAGAAATTGATTTTGTGGATGCAGACCATTGTACAGGCAGTCTTACGAGAAGGTTCACATGTACCAGACATGTCACAGAAGCTGGAATGAGCCTGAGACCTGATGAGGCCATGCAGAAAGGAAGAGAGGACGGACGACCAGTTCCTCTTTGAATGCCTCTGCCCTGTGTGGGATCCAGTAACTATGGCTCAGGAGGTGGGGAGGTAGGCAAGATGTAGAAATCCCTCAATGTGCTGTGGTGAATTTTCTGCTAGCCCTATAGAACAAGGACTCAGAATATAGACTCTTATCTACCTGAGATGGTGAACTCTCTTAGTCCGCCACCACTTAAAATCTATGACACTTTCCATTTACTCAAGAAAGGTTTTGAGTACGTGTTTTTTGCTAGGCACTGTGTTAGCAGTCACTGTAGACACTGTGCGGAATCAGCAGGCATGATTTCTGTCCTTGTGATTTTAACAGGCCAACAGTTACACCAATCATCACACAGTGAACCATGTAATCACAATCATGAAAAATACCATGAAGGACAAGTAAAAAGTATCCTGAGGCATTATGACAGAGACCTAACCTAGACCAAGGGCTCAGGAAACCTAAAAGATTGGCACTGGGGGAAGGGGATGGCTTTTCAGAAGAAGTGTTCAGACAGAAATAAATTTCTCAATTTTAAGATTGGTGAAGATCATGATAGATTTGGACAATGTTCCGTAAGAAGTTACTGAGGAAGTAAACATATTTTACTTTTTTTAGTTTGTTTTTTGAAACAATTATTTTCAAAAAGATGGAAAGATCTTAATTTCTAAAAAATAAGACACTAAAACGTAAGAAAATAACACAAGTGTCTTGCAAATAATGTATCTGTGAGAATTTTTTAGTGATTTTTCTAATAGCCAAAATGCAAGACTACAAACTATCCAACAGTGGTGAATTATTTAAATACAGATGCTACAAGCACACAATGGAGTACTATTCAACTCTAAAAATGTTCTTATAGATGATTTATTGGTTGGTTACATAAAAAAAGGTTTTTGAACAAAATGGGTGATAGTCTATCTTTGTGAATAGATTTAATAAAGACGTATATATTGACATAGAAAAATAGATTCTGAGCAGTAAGGTTATTTTTCTTTGTTTGGCATGTCTGAATTTTCTAGTTTTTCTATAAAGTTTTATCCCAAGGGAAGAATGATAAAAATGTATTTTAATAACAAATGTTGCAAACAAGCTTGTACTATTTTGGCTGGATATAAGAGGTTGTGGTGGGAAAGAGTGTGGCGCTGGGAAAGAAGAAAGGACATAATGTCCATGTTCAGATTCGATGCCTTTCCTGAGAATAAGAAAAAAGACTTCTTACCTCCAGCCAGAGGGCAGAAGCAGAATAAAAGTACAATGTTAAAGAGGAGAAAAATGAAGTTGTGAAGATAGAAGAGTTCCTCTTGCAGAATTAGGGCCATCCAGTAAGAGACGAGTCTGCCTTAGTGGGCAGGGGGATCTCCCCCACGTACCTGAGCACCGCAAGGGTCCAGAGGCAGCAAAAGGACTTCCGTGTGCAGGAGGGGTAGACAAAGGCTCCTGGGTTCCTTCCAAATGCAAAGGTCTGTGATTTTATCAACCTTAGCCTTTTCCCCAGGACGTGCAAAGAACCATGTCCTGAGAGACTTGAGGCTCATATTTACCGGCTCCTGCCTGGAAAGTAGACAGGAATACTTACAACTCTTATTTCCATTATATTTTATTTCTTCACTACAAATGCGGCTTGTGAAAACATACGTGTGATGCTAATATCCTTCTCATTCTTATTTACAAGGCTCATCCAATTATTTCTACGAGGCCCAGAGCTGTCCTTTATTTTTGTTCAAAATCCCTCAGCTGCAGGACTTGGTGAATGCTTACTGTCTTCTAAGAGTCTCATTTAATCTTTTTTTTTTTTGACAGCTTGAGTACAAAGTTCACTGGCTTTTGGCCGTAAATAGTGGTGACAAAATTGAGGTCTCCCCCGTTTTTTTTAAAAAATGCATTTATCGGGGCGCCTGGGTGGCTCAGTCGTTAAGCGTCTGCCTTCAGCTCGGGTCATGATCCCAGGGTCCTGGGATCGAGCCCCACATTGGGCTCCCTGCTCCGCGGGAAGCCTGCTTCTCCCTCTCCCCCTCCCCCTGCTTGTGTTCCCTCTCTCGCTGTGTCTCTCTCTCTGTCAAATAAATAAATAAAATCTTTAAAAACAAATGCATTTATCACAAGAGGTGTATTTATGGGCAGTTCACATATTATAATAATACTGCAGATTTAAAGGTGGAGCATCATCCGAGGGCCAGATCTTGTTCCTGTGGGTATTGTACTGACCGCCCTGCACAGACCTTCCTCCGGAGGCAGGGGGCTGAGGCACCTTTCATGCATTGTGCTCCAATCTCTCCTCATCCATTCCATTTTGGACCATTGCAAAGAGCATGAGCCCTTTCAGAGGGGCATTCAAAGAAGTGTGTGCGTTATTTTGACAGTGGCGCTGCAGGGACACAGGCATGTCCACTTGCCCCAAATACCATGAAAAGCACGAGAGCTAATGCTTTCAATCACTTTCATTTTCTAAGAAAAATAATGGCCTTGGTTTACTTAAGAATCTTTTTTTTACGATTTTATTTATTTATTTGACAGAGAGAGACACAGAGAGAGCCGGAACACAAGCAGGGGTAGTAGGAGAGGGAGAAGCAGGCTTCCCGCCGAGCAGGGAGCCCGATGTGGGGCTCTATGTGGGGCTCGATCCCAGCATCCTGGGATCATGACCTGAGCCGAAGGCAGACACTTAACGACTGAGCCGCCCAGGCGCCCCTGGCCTTGGTTTGTTTAGACGCCCCTTCCACGCAGCCCACCGGGACGCAAACTGCCCTTGGGATGCGATTACCAGTGTGCCGCTCTTTCAGAACACAAATTAAGTGCTGAGCTCCCTCTAGTGACACAAGAGAGAGGCATTTAAGAACCTCGATAGTGTATTTATTTTACAATGTGATCCAATTATCTTTAATTCCGTTTAATTCAGTTACTTTCCACTCCACTTTATTTTATACAGCAGCTATTTCTCGAGCCAGAAATTTTACTAAGAAAGTTATAAAACTGTAATTTGAAAAGATCACTAAAAATGGAAATTATAATAAGGGAAAATGTTTCATGTGATTATAGCATAGTGTAAAAAAGACAATACTCCAGCTCCCTTTGTTTGTATAAGACGCCCCCTCTCCCTGCAACACATACACACACACACACACACACACCAGCTCTATTCCAATATACTCACCTTGACGTCCAACCTTCTCTATTTGTCAGATAGGGGTCTCCTTCATTTGCATGCCGAGAGTAAGATGAGGGTAGCTCCACGGGTCTGGAGGGAATAACTGTTACCACTACAGGAAAAATAAAACAGAGATCACGAAGCATCTCTTAGTGACGAATCATTAGGGCTATGTTTATGCCTTCTTCTTCTTCTTCTTCTTCTTTTAAGGAGATAAAAGTTTATGGACTGCACTGCAAGGGAGAAGTCGGCAGGACAGCAAAGGAGAGACTGTCAGGCGGTGGTGGGGTATGCGCTGTAGTTGGGGGCGGGATAAGGAAATAGGGAGGCATGGGTACCTATGGAATTTCCTTTTTTGGTAGCTGTGCCGGGTTATAAGTAGCCCATTGGTCAGCTAGAGCCCGATGGCTCTTTTGAGGTGGGTCGCCTAATGAACCTATTTGCATTCAGCCTGATGGTCACTGTGTGCAGATTTGCTTTGGACGAGCTGCAACAGAGGGGGCGGGGGGGAGGAGAGAAAAGGCATCTTTCACCCCCCCGGGTGCAGGCAGTCCCCCTGTTAGCCCTCAGACCTTCAGACCACATGGGGGAGTCGTCCTGGCCAGAGACCTTAGTTGTTTGAGGAGTACTAGGGTTAGACCCCTGAAGGGCCAAAAAGAAAAAGGAGAGGGAGAGAAGGATCCCTCTGAAGGGCAAGAGGGGAAATCCCTCACCCTTTTAGGAAAGGGTGGTCCAGCTGGTTCCCTCTGGGGCTTCAGATCCTCACCAAGGAGTAACCTCGGTTCCCCAAGGAGTACTGGAGTCTGTCCCCTGAGGGAAAGTCCCAAGAAATTCCTAGAGAATCCGGGGAAAGCCCCAGGTCAGCAGAAATTCCCCGTGAGGGCCACCAAATGTGGGGCAACCTGATTGGGTGGAGGCCAGCAGCACAGTGGTGAAAGAATTCACCCAAGGTAGAACAAGGTAGAGACGTTTACTGAATACACTGCAAGGGCGCAGCTGGCAGGATAGCAGAAGTGAGACTATCTGCCTGTTCATGTCGTTTTAATGTGTTTTAAAAAGTCCAAAGAGACCAACGTGGTACTGGTTGTGAGTTTTGATTTTCTAGACCAAAGCAACTCATCAACTATTCTCAAAATTTGTATTCATAATTAAATATAAGAAAATTGCAAGCTAAAATCATGACTAGAACAGAAGCAACTATTGGACACTTGCTGTTTCCCTCCTATCATTCCCCTACCTTAGCACCAGAATGACATTTCCAAAAAGCCCCATCTTCTCCTGTTCCTGCCCTACTCACAGGGCTTGGAGGAGGAAGCAGTGCAGTGATAGGAGCTAACGACCTGGATTCACACTGCCCAGGTTCGTGTTCTGGTTCTGACCCCTGCAAGCTGGGTGATCTTGGGCAAGTTGGTTAACTGTGTCTGCAAAATGAGGATAAATAATAACAGTACCTACTTTGTAGGACTAAATAAGCTCCTGACATATAGCAAAACCCAAGCAGTATGATGTACTGTCCGATGAGGAAGGCAGAGGCCAGTTCCTGTGCTGGTTATTATACCTAGGTCTCTCATCACCAGGCTTTCTTAAATAAAGCTTTTTTTGTTTGAAGAATGAGGTTTGTTAGAGTCTCCTCAATAACAAAACAAAAGCCATGTTTGTTCCTCCCTCATCCTATTGACTCAATGGAGTCAAACTCTTTTGCACATGGCTAAAATTTCTTGACAGTCTTTCTGAGACTCACTTTTACAAACGTAATGCCCCACTATTTTGAATATAAATTCTTTACTGTTTCAAATTGGTTTATTCACTGTCCTCAGACATAGTTTATCTCTCCTCTACCCCTTCCTTCTCCCTCTCTCCCTCTCCCTCCGTCTATCCTCCCATTCTTCCTTCCTAGATTGGCATGCACCCCAATCCTCTCTGTCACTCTCCTTAAGGATTAGCTAAAACACCACCTCCTTGGCAGACATTTAACTCAGGAAAATTATTGTGGAGTATAAAGTACACTATATGCATCTCTCAGTAACTAACTTAAAAATATTATAATGCACTTGTGTGATATTGGGGCATCTTAGGCAGACCATTCTCCTGAATGGAGAATGGGAAGATCCCAGCTCTTTCATCCTCATGGTTACTCCTGTTATGGGAGAGGACACCAGGCTCAGTGTTCGCCAGAGGTTTCCTGGTTACTGTCAAAATATTTCCCAAGTCTCTGATTTTGCCAAAAGTAATAGGCCCAGATACTTCTAAGAATATGACACAAAGAAACTTATTCTCAGATTTTCTTATGTTTAATTTAGGAAAATTTGGCATTTAAAATTAAGATTGGTAAAAATCACCAGTTTTGATTACCCAAAGACACAGGATAATTTATTCTCAAAATTTAACGTAAGAATGTACACATTTTAATTTTTCAAAATTATCATTTGTCATCATCATTTGTCAAAATAGTCATTTGTAATCTCATTTCATCTTTCCTACAAATTCACAAAAATTATATTTCAAATGGGCCTTAAGTGACCAGGAATGAGAACAGGAGAGGCATATTTAACTCCTTTCTGAAGGTCCCAATGGGCCACTGAATAGAATCCTTTCATTAGGGCTTCATGGGAATCACTATTTCCTTTGAATGGTCTGAGGCAGGTCTTATTCCAGAAATCCAGGGCTGGATTGGATGTCTCTGCACATTCCTGTGTGACTCTTTTTGCTATTATTCAACACCTCTATCAAAGATGAGGAGTATGGGCAGAGGAGGAAAGACATAGGAATGCAGAGAGACATGTTCAGATTCAGGACAATTTAATACACATCAGAGGGGGTGGCAGCAAAGGACACTCTAAAGGAAAGAAAGGGGCACAATCAGCCATGTGCCCTCAAATCTGGGTATGGTTTTCTGGGCATTGGGAAACCTCTGGGAAAGAGATGAGGGTTTTCCATTATTGCAGGCTCTCTCCTGCTGCTCTTAGTGGAGGACTGATTCCAGGGAGAAAATAATCGTGAAGTAATTATTAAATAAAGGGAAAATATTCTTCAGAACAGTCAAGAATATATGAGTTCATACAGCTATTCGTCAAACCATTAAACACCTATTACATCCAAGATTCTGGGGATACAGTTTTAAAGGACACAGCCCTGTTCTCAAGGGGGTTATAGGTCAATGAGGGACAGCAAATAATAATAACAACAACAATAATAATAATAACCATTTATTAAATGCCTACTCTACGTGAAACTTGTTTACACTTGACATTACTTAATCTTCACAACAATCCGATGATACGGTTAGTATTATTTTCACCTTACAGATATGGCAACTCAGGTACAGAAAGCTTAAGTAACTTGTCTAGATATCCACAGCTAGCAAATGACAAAACCAGAAATTTGAGCCCAGGGAGTGAAATACTAAAACCTTTGCCCATAAGCTCTTATCTTCCCAAACAGTGCTTCATGGATTTCCTTGGGAAGCATTGTATGGAATAATTTCAGTGTGTCAGTGTTGTACAGGATCTGTGGATACCTGGGGTTGGATTCACCACAAAGATGGGGGCCAAAGATAGTTATGAGGTAGTGTGGTAAGTGTTAGTAGAAGTCAACATGGGAACTCAGAGAAGGGATTGGTTAGAAAAAGCCTCCCGGAAGAGTCAATACCTGGCCTGAACCTGATAAATGAGTAGAGTAGAGATCAGACAGGCAAAGACAGAGTGAGTAAAGTGCCTTCTGGGCAGAAGAAGCTGGATGTGTGAACACTTGAAAGAGCGTGGTTTTCTGAGTGAATGGAAGTAACCAATATAGTATGAAGCAGGGGCTCAGGTAAGGACTAGGAGAAGAGAGAAGAGAAACGAGAAAGCTGAATAAGCCAAGGCCAGATAATGAAGAGTCTCTTTATTTAATATTTTTAATGTTCTATTATTTCTGTAAAAGTGAAATGTGTTTATTTTTTGAAAAAAATTCTGAGATTCTAGGTATTATAACAATATATAGAAGTATAAAGAAAAAAGTAAAAATCAGGTGCGCTCTCTCCACTCTGAGATGGCAACTATTGGCATTTTTATTGAACATCCAGTATCTTTCTACATGTATATAAACATATGGTTATTTGTGTGTAAATATATAAGTGGGATCATAGCATGCATGTTGTTTTGTGACTTCCCACCATTATACAGCAATGACCAGAATCTTGGGCCTTTTTCTGAAGAGAATAAGTGGAGGAATTTCAACAAGAGGGTAACATAATCATATTTGTATATTATGAAAGAACACAACAGCATTTATAGTGTAAATTCGAGGTAATATGGTGGCAGGAAGATCAAGGAACCCAAGGAAGAAATGATGATGACAGGAACCAGGCAATGGTGGTGGGACAGACACAAGGGATGGACTCAGGTGACAGGAAGTGGGCTCAGCGGCCTCTTTGTGCAGACAAGGGCTGTCCCGTGGTGGGAGGTGAGAACTGAGAGAGAAATCTCCACTGATTTCTAGGTTGTTGGCTCTGGACTGGATGTGTAGGTATTAGCACCATTAACTAGCAGTTTGGGGTGCCTGTGGGATATCCAATTGAAAAGAACAGGTAAGTATTCAAATATATAAATCTGGAGCTCAAGATAGAGATCAAAGCCGAAGATAGAATTCTGGACACCATCTGAGGTTAAAGCCAAGATAATTAAACACTGAACATGGGGACACCAAAATACACAGGCCAGGCAGAGGACTTTGCGTAGAGACTTTGTTTTGTTTAGTGTTGTATCCTCAGAACAGCCCTTAGGACATAGTAAGCTCAAAAATGTTTCTTGAATGAATAAATGAATAATTACATACATTCTATTTGTATTTCAATACAAAAGCCTTCTTACTGTGGCCATCGAGTAAAGAGATCACAACTTGCACATCCATTTTCTTATCTTTCCAGTTATTGATGGCGGCATAACAAACCATCCCAAACTTAATGGTACAGAAAACTACTTTGTTATGCCCACAGATTCTGTGGGTCAGAGATTTGAAAAGAGTACCAAAAGATGATGTGGGAAAATAGAAAAAAATATATATATGCCTCTGCCCCTAGTTCTTGGCTTAGAGCTCCTAAAACCTTTGTAATTCCTTCAGTGATAACAACACTAGGAGCATTTCCCATAGTTGTCTTTCACCCTGTCCCAGACAAGGCTTCTAAAATCCTGTAAGTTTCTGAGTGATAAGAAGATGGGGAGCATCTTTTGTTCTAATGAGGTAGCTCTGGATGGGCTCCTGAATGGGGGCCGGTCACCAGAAAGATCAAGCCATTATTAAAACCTTGGAATTTTCAGTCCTGTCCCCCATCCTCCAGAGAAGGGAAAGGGACTGGACTTGGGATTTATAATTGATCATGCCTACATGAGGAAACCTCCATAAAATCCCTATAGGAGGGGGTTCAGGGAACTTCCATTTTGGTGAACACATCCACACTGGGAGGGTGATGCATCCCCAACTCCATAGAGACAGAAGCTCCTGTGCTCAGGACTCTCTTAGACCTCTCCCTAAGCATCTCTTCATCTGGCTGTTCATCTGCATCCTTTATCATATCCTTTAATAAACTGGTAAATATAAGTGTTTCTCTGAGTTCTGTGAGCTGCCCTAGCAAATCAATTGACCCCAATAAGGGGGGGATTGTTGGAACCTTTGATCTATAGATTGTTGCTTGGAAGTACAGCTGATAACCCGGGCTTGTAACTGGTATCGGAAGTGTGTGTGTGTGTGTGTGTGTGTGTGTGGAGGGAGTGGGGGCAGTTTGTGGGACTGAGCCTTTAACCTGTGGAAGCTGATGTTATCTCCAAGTAGATAGTGTCAGAATTGAATTAAATTATAAGACACCCAGCTGGTGTCACAGAGAATTGCTTGGTGTGAGGAAAAACCTCCACATATTTGGTGACCAGAAGTGAAGTGTTCTTTGTGTTAAAGGAGAGACATAGGGAAGAAACACATCTTAGGAAAGAACTGGGTTTTACCCTATGCAGAAAGAGGAAAACTGACTTTTTCCTAAACAGATGGCTTATCTCTTCTTCACAATGTGTGAGACCTCAGCTGGGAAGATAGGAAGGCTGGGATGACTTGATGCCCACAGCTAGAATCATCTGAAAGCTTGTTCCCTCATGTCTGGCAGTTCATGCTGGCTCTCTACTGAGACCTCAACTGGAGCTCGTCCATGTAACATCTTGGATCTCAAGATCAAGTGTCCCAAGAGAACCAGGCAGAAGCTGTATTGCCTTTTAAGACCTAGCCTAGAAAGTCCTATGGTGGCACTTCTGCCATAGTAACAAACCCACTCAGATTCCAGAGGAGGGAACATAAACCCTACCTCTCAATGGGTGGAGTGTCAAAAGTCACAGTCACATTGTAAATAGAACATGTGAGGTAAGAGATATTGTTGTGGCCATCTTTGCAAAATACAATCAACCACAACTCTTCTGTTCCTATTTGTCCATTACTATAGCCTTTTACTTATGGTTCTCTTGTCAGCCATGCCACAATGTTGACAACATTAAGTCAGCAATCAGCTAAAACCCCTATATTGTTTCCAAATGAACGGAGAAGCTAGCTATTCCCCTTTCATCTCATACATACTTTTAAACAGAGGCTCTGTGATAATTAATATTAAATTTAATTATCATATCATAAATATTTATTGAGAATCTGTCATTCACTAAATATCCCATAGACAATGGGGAGAGGCTGAATGCAATAAAGCAAAAATGGTTTCTTATCTTAAGAAGTTTACAATCTGGAGGGAAATATAAATAAATTAGGGATTTTTAAAATAGGTGATACAAACTTCTATTAGCTTGTTGAATTGTCAGTCACTGGTAGGATATAACTTGTTTTCAGGGTATTGTGTCACGAAACAATTTAATGGCCTGCTAGATTCCGGACAGACACACCATGCCACTGGTATTCCCCGATCTACCAGTCTGATGACCTCGTAAAGAAGGAAATGAAGCAATTGAGACAACTTGTGCTTCATGAGTTCATGCTGACTTGGAGTGATCACTGCTTCCCTTTTTCTCCTCATTTTCTTATTTTAAATATTTGAATAATCTTAAACATCTTCCTAAATGTTTAGTAGCTCTCTGTACTTAATTTCTTTATAGACTCAGAACCCTCTAGAATCTCTCTGAAGATATCAAACATGTTTATTTTAGCATTTTATTCTGTGTCCTATATTGTGTTTTCCCAGGGTTTATTTCTGCTTGTTGGGTTCAGTGCATTTCTTCTCATATTCTTGGTTGTTTGATGATTCTTGGTTGTTTGGTCGTATTGTAAGTGAGATCTCAATTTGAACATTATTGGTGGCTGGAGAGAGTAAGAATTCTTGTTTTCCTGGCCAGAAGCTCAAGTTTAGAGTAAATCAGCTCTGACTTAGTGGTTGTGGGCTTTTCTTTAAGATGTGAGTATGGTCTGTTTTAAGGATATGTGGCTTGGGGCACCTGAGGCTCAGTCAGTTAAGCGGCCAGCTCTTGATATTGGCTCAGGTCATGATCTCAGGGTATGGGACTGAGCCTCATGTCCAGCTCTGTGCTCAGTGGGGAGTCTGCTTGAGATTCTCTCTCCCTCTTCCCCTCCCCCACCTCTTTCTCTTTCTCTCTCTCAAATAAATAAATAAGTCTTAAAAGAAAAAAGTATATGCAGCTCTCCTTTGCCTGTAACGAGGTCCTAATTCTCTGGACTTGATGTTCATTTTGAGAGAATTTCACATGAAAAGTGACTATATACAGCCTGGGGCATATATCAGAATCAGCATTAGGTGGAATAAGGACCAGCTTTTCCTTAACTAGTTAGCTACCCCCAGCCCAGGGCTCACTTATTCCAGCTAGCTTCTGCTTGTTTTCATTGTAAGGCTTTTGTAGAATTCTGCTGGGAAAACTTGTATTTTTTTATTAAGTTTTTAATTCCAGTATAGTTAACATATGGTATTATATTAGTTTCAGGTATACAAAATAGTGATTCAACAATTCTATACATTACTCAGTGCTCATCATGATAAGTGTACTCTTCAATCCCCATCACCTATTTCACCCATCCCCCACCCATCTCCCTTCTGGTAACCATCAATTTGTTCTCTAAAGTTAAGAGTCTGTTTCTTGGTTTGTCTCACTTCCTTTTTTTTTCCCCTTTGCTCATTTGTTTTGTTTCTTAAATTCCACATATGAGTGAAATCATATCGTATTTATCTTTCTCTGACTGACTTACTTTGCTTAACATTATACTCTAGCTCCATCCATGTTGTTGCTAATGGCAAGATTTCACTCTTTTTTTTATTGCTAAATAATATTCCATTGTACGTATATACCATTTCTTCTTTATCCATTCATCTATTGATGGACACTTGGGCTGCTTCCATACTTTGGCTATTGTAAACAAAGCTGCAATAAACATAGGAGTGCATGTCTCCCTTTGAATTAGTGTTTTTGTATTTTGGGGGTTAATACCTAGCAGTATGATTACTGGATCATAGGGTAGTTCTATTTCTAACTTTCTGAGGAAACTCCATACTTTTTTCCAGAGTGGCTACACCAATTTGCATTCCCACCTGAGGTTTCCTTTTTCTCCACATCCTCGTCAACACTTGTTGATTCTTGTGGTTTTGATTTTAGCCATTCTGACAGGTGTGAGGTGATATCTCATTGTAGTTTTGATTTGCATTTCCCTGTTGCTCATTAATGTTGAGCATCTTTTCATGTGTCTCTTTGGAGAAATATCTGTTCTTGTCTTCTGCCCATTTTTTAATTGGATTATTATTATTATTTTTGATGTTGAATTGTGTATACATTTGGGTGTTGAGCTCTTTATAGATTTTGGATACTAACCCTTTCTTAGATATGTCATTTGCAAATATCTTCTTTCATTTAGGAGGTTGCCTTTAATTTTGTTGATTGTTTCCTTTGCTGTGCAGAAGCTTTTAATCTTGATGTAGCCCCAATAATTTATTTTTGCTTTTATTTCCCTTGTCTCAGTAGACATATCTAGAAAAATGTTGCTATGGTCAATGCCAGAGAAATTACTGCCTGTGTTCTCTTCTAGGATTTTTATGGTTTCAGGTGTCACATTTAGGTTTTCAAGGGAAAACTTGTATTTTTAAAGTTCTCTTTCATGGTCTGGATTTGTGGGTTACTAGCTCTGTTTCATTTCAGCATCTATATATTCCAGAAATTTCTTACTGTTCTTTTTTTTTTTTTAATTTTTTATTTATTTATTTGACAGAGAGAGAGATAGCGAGAGCAGGAACACAAGCAGGGGGAGTGGGAGAGGGAGAAGCAGGCCTCCTGCGGAGCAAGGAGCCCGATGCGGGACTCAATCCCAGAACCCTGGGATCATGACCTGAGCCGAAGGCAGACGCTCAACGACTGAGCCACCCAGGCGCCCCAATTTCTTACTGTTCTAGTTGACTATTAGTAACCACCTTCTGAACTAAAACTTACTTAGATTTATTTTTATTTAATTTTACTCTTCTGACATTTCTTTGGGATTTGGGAAGAGAGGTAAGTGCATGTGTTTAGTCTGCCAGCTTTGGCAGGAAGCCATCGACCCCCTTCTGTGGTAACGGATCCTTAGAAAGTTCTACTGGGAATCACAGCAACCTCTCCCCACATGTGGTTTCTAAGAAGAGATAATTTTTTTCTTTGTTCTTAAATTAGGGCATATCTATATCCAGTTCTCTTGCATCTCAACCATTCTTTGCAGTTTTTCAAAGATTACTGACAGCAGTCCTTTGCTGACACTGACAACTCCTTTCAGTGCTTTGCAAACTATTTCACTTGAACATTGAAAATAGCTAAATCATCTTATCATTCCTCACCTATCAGATGGACTTCACTTACCTGTTAAATGTGTTTGGTTTATCTTTTCAAGTATTTGGAACTATTCTTTTTCTTTTTTTAAGATTTTATTTATTTATTTGCCAGAGAGAGAGAGAGGGAGAGTACAAGCAGGGGGAGTGGCAGGCAGAGGGAGAGGCTCCCTGCTAAGCAAGGAGCCTGATGTGGGACTCGATCCCAGGAACCTGAGATCATGACCGGAGCCGAAGGCAGATGCCCAACCATCTGAGCCACCCAGGCGCCCCTATTTGGAACTTTTCATTGAATATCTTTTTCTTGATAGGAAAGAAGAAAGTCAGACAGAAGTTATGTATTCTACATTTTTTTTTTTAATCTGTTGAACATTACATCACCATCAGTAAGGATAAGGAATCACTTTTGTCTTTATTATCTCTCACCTTTCTATTTCTTTTTTTTTTTTCCCCCTCTTTTCAAGTCTAACCTCATTTAAAGCTTCAGCATTACTGGCATTATTCACAGAGGTCTGACCACAACTCTCAGTTTGCTTTTGATTTCATACCTCTGCTACTGTTTTTTGTACCTGTCCTTTTAAAGTCTAAGCGTTTGAAAGAACTCCATGCACAATGTTAGGAGCTCAGGAGCATTGAGGTCAAGGGAGAAACTAAACATGAGAGAATAAGGAGTGAATCATTGGTGATGAAACACAGGCAGCATGAATAGTGAATTCTGAAGAACTTGCTGGCGAAATATCTCCCCTATAACAGCTCCCAGCCATGGAAGTGGAGCCCATCAGTCACCTCTGATCTGTGTTGTAGTAACTCTTTTCCATGAGAAGACATGTCTGAATCACCTAGACAGGCAGACTTTTCACCTAATTAGGTACACAGTGTTTTACAGATTACAAAGCTCTTCCATGTATGCTATTGTACCTCAACTTCCTTGCCGTTCTCATAACAATTCTTTGAAAGGAAGGAGGAAGCTAGCAGCTAAGGAAGAACTGGCTATTTTCAGGGACAGAGGAAGGCGCTGGGAACCTGCAGAAAGCACCCTCTTTCCCTGGCCTTTTTCTATGACCCCTCCTTCCTCTCTTTGAAACTCTTTCCTCTGCTTGATTAATCTAATGCTCTCTTGATTTTCCTCTTACCTTTTTAGTCCTTCTCAATCTCTTTTGTTGGTTCTACTTCCTTTCATGCATTAAAACTTGTAATCCTTTTGAAAAGGCAAAAGCTTGCAACATCCAAAATGATATTTTTTATGTAACTTATTTAACTCAGAATGTTATTTTTGCCATGTGAGAAATATTTTAGTTTTAGGTTATTTGAAACAAAAGTTGGAATTGGAAAGAAAGGAAAAGCAGCCAAAAGCCTGGTAGGTTAAAAATGTCCTGAGATAGTCCCTCACAATTTGAAAATAGAAGTGGTTTCTTAACAAATGGCAGAAATACTCTGGTATTTAAAAGCTGCTTAAACCTATTTCTAATTATATTTAAAAACATTTTTGCTACATTAAATTAGTGAATACAATTCAGAATAATAATAACCACTTGTAAACAAAACTAGGAAGTCTAATTGGAAATGCTAAGAACTACCTGGATATGTGCAAAGAGTGGACCATTATCTCCCTGCCAGGTCTGTATGTCCATGTTATTATTGACATAAAGGGGTCAGATCTGACAGATCTAATATCTGTATATATATTAACACTTTTGAGCAACTGTTCTCCTATCATTTAACAACCTCTCCCCAGACCACATCACTTTCAGTTCTCGGCCAACTCTGACCTTGAGTAAAAAAGGCAAGCAGAAAGACACAGGATAACCCATTCTATGCTCATGATGGGTTATTTCCAGTGTCTTCTTTTGAATATCCCCGAAGTTGAGGGAAAAAGGCTGCTTCTGATCAGTGTTTTCTATGTTATACGGCCTTTCCTCTCCCTCTAATCTAAAGGAACTTCACAAACATATTTATAGCACTGAAGGTCATTCTTTCTTTTCTTCACCTGTTTCTCCTTTCTCCTTCCCATTCTCTCTTCCAGTATTGGAGAAGCTCTGGAGAGCACATTCTTACAGACACACTCTTTTTTTTTTTTAAATATGAACTATTTTTTTAAATTAATTGTAAAAAGCACATGATGTAAATTTTACCTTCTGAACTATTTTTAGTTGTACAGCACTTTTACTATGTTCACACTGTTGTGTAACAGATCTCTAGAGGCTTTATCTTGCAAAGCTGAAGCCCTATATCCGTTGAACAACCCCCCATTTCACCCTCCCACCCCAGTCCCTGGCAACTACCCTTCTACTTTCTGTTTTCATGATTTTGACTACTCTAGACATCTCATATATGTGAGATCATACAATACTAGTTCTTTTGTGACTGGCTTATTTCACTTAACATAATATCCTCAAGGTTCATCCATGTTGCAGCATGTGATAGAATTTCCTTCTTTCTAAAGGCCGTATAATAGTCTATTGTATATATTTAGTACATTTTCTTTATCTATTCATCTATCAGTGGGCATTTGACTCCTTCCACCTCTTGGCTATTGTGAATAATGCTGCAATGAACATGGGTGTATAAATATCATTTTGGGATCCTGCTTTAAGTTCTTTTAGATATATAGCCAGAAGTAGGATTGCTGGATCATGTGGCAATTCTAATATTTCGGTTTTTGGGGACCCTCCCTACCAGGTCCTACATCTTTGCCAGTACTTGCCATTTTCTATTTTTTTTTGATAGTGGCCCTCCTAATGGCTCATTGTGATTTGTTTTCCATTTCTCTAGTGATTAGTAAGTATGCACTTTTTTTAAAATTTAAAATGTTTTGTTTTTATAATTGAGTACATACTATGTGCTAGGTATGCTGTTAAGTGCTTTGCATGTAGTAGCTCATTACTTTTAACAATCATCCTATGGCCTAGTGGTATCCTTACTTTGTGTATGAGGAAACTAAGAATCAGAGTTTGAGTAATTTCCCTAAGGACAGAGAACTGTTAAATGGTGAAGTCAGAATTCAAAACCAGGTCTGATACCAAAGCTCACATTTCTAACTGCTGAGTTATCTCCCCGCTTTTTGCTTTAGCCATTATTCCCTAAGGTGGTGCTTGGTGATGAACACAGTTCTATATAAAGGAAAGAGAAAGTAACATTTGTTAAGTGCCTGATTTGTGCTAGACACTGCTAAACGCTGTCGGATGTGTATGTGTGAGTGTGTTTTAGAGGGAAGTGAAAGAGGGAAGTCCTAGCATTTTACACATACAAGCTTTTATTCCATTTGCATTGGTGCCATTGCAAGTCACAGAATGCAATGGAAAGAACACTGAGTTTGTATTTCTTACCATAGCCTTTGTAAATTTGAAGATCATTTTTTACTGATAAATGTATGCTCAAGAAATATGCAGAAATTCAAGATAAATTCTAATTCCAATTAAGGAGTTGATTTTATCACCTAGAGAGGGAATATCACCAGGGAGAGTGTACACAAGCAATAAACTACAGGAAAGAAGAGTCTTTTTTTTTTTTTAAATTTTATTTATTTTTAAGAGAGAGAGAGAGAGAGAGAGAGAGCCCACAAGTGGGGGGAAGGATAGAGGGAGAAGCAGGCTCCCCACTGAGCAGGGAGCCTGATGTGGGACTCGATCCCAGGGCCTTGGGATCATGACCTGAGCTGAAAGCAGATGCTTAACCCACTGAGCCACCCAGGGGCCCAGGGAAGAAGAGTCTTAACTATGGATAAAAGGAAACAAAAATATGTAAGTTATAAAATATATGAGTATATAATATAAACAAAAATATCCTTTCCAAAACTTGCTTTTTATTTCACCAGCTCTCTTTTCCTTGTGTAAGGTGCCTACAACTGTTGTTGTATTGTCTCCCCTGTTCTACTCCACCTCATGGCTTCCCCTCATGTTAGAAATAAAAACAGTGGGTCAAGAATTATAGAATTAATTTTGTTAACATAGGGACAAAATCAGAGTTGTTTGTGACATTTGAGAGACCCTAAGCCCAAGAAATTTGAGTCACAGGAATACATGACTCTTGACTGCCTATGGTAACCCCCTAGTACTGAAATCTTTAGCCCAACCTTCATTTGGTCATGAAAAGTGTCAAGAGAATGGAAAACTAAAATTATTTTATCTGTGCCTTAGATTTAAGAAGCATATTAACTCCCAACCCCAATTTTCTGGATTGAAATACTTTGGGATGTATTACTGCAATATTTCAAGTTGGTAACACCAATTATAAACAAAAACATCTTTAGGTAAAAGGGCACAAATTCTAATAAACTTACAAAAGAGGAGATAAAAATGTCTCTTGGTATTTATAATGTTCATCGAGTACTGCCAATGTTACAGGAATCAATAAGCTAGCTAGTTTTTGTAGCCAAATGTGGTATCAACACAGCCTATATCACTAAAGCGCGGGGGGCAGTGCAGTAAGCTCGCTAACGCATTTCGTATTACAACCTTTGGTGTAAATTCATGAGCCAGAAACAGCACGCCATATTATCTCTACTTTTCTAAATTTTAGAATTGCTGAATTGAAATGAAACTACTGAGCTAAGATACTGCTCATAGATATCCTATCCCATCATCTGGAATCACAGCCATCTGTGAAAATAATACCCAGATTTATTGCTCCATTTCTTTTTTTTTTTTTTTTTTTAGATTTGATTTATTTATTTGACAGAGAGAGACAACACAGGCAGGGGGAGTGGGAGAGGGAGAAGAAGCAGGCTTCCCGCTGAGCAGGGAGCCTGATGTGGGGCTCGATCCCAGGACCCTGGGATCATGACCTGAGCCAAAGGCAGACGCTTAACTGACGGAGCCACCCAGCACCCCTTATTGCTCCATTTCTTTCTTTTTTTTTTTTTAAAGATTTTATTTATTTATTTATTAGAGAGCGAGCGAGAGAGAAACAGCATGAGAGAGGAGAGGGTCAGAGGGAGAAGCAGGCTCCCCGCTGAGCCGGGAGCCCGATGTGGGACTCGGTCCCAGGACTCTGGGATCATGACCTGAGCCGAAGGCAGTCGCTTAACCAACTGAGCCACCCAGGCGCCCTATTGCTCCATTTCAATAACCCTTTGTGTCTGTTCTCTTTACCAAAGTTCTTTCACTCCTTTTGCTTTCTTTTCCTCTTCTATCTGGTTGATTATTTCCTTCTTTCATCTCTATTAATAGTTCAACATCTCTTTAAAAAGACTTATTTATTTATGTATCTGAGGCAGAGAGAAATTGCAAGGGGAGGGGTAGAGGGAGAGAGTCACAAACAGACTCCGTGCTAGGTGCAAAGCGTGACGGGGCTGATCTCACGACCCTGAGATTATAACCTAAGCCAAAACTGAATTGGATGCTTAACCTACAGACCACCCAGGCACCCCAATAGTTCAACATCTCTTAATTGTCTCTGAATGAAACTTCATTACCTCTCTTCTGAAGAAAAAATGGCTTATGATGGTAAATAAGAATACAATTTAAGAAAACAAATGAAAACCACAACTTTGCTAAGTGATTAGTACTTTATTTCTTATTGTGCTTAGTCTTAGTTCTTAATTTTTATGTACTACTCACCAGCAAGATTGTATAGTTAGCCTTGCAAAGCACTTCATAACACATAAGCAGGTTCTGTTAATTGTTTCATTGAGGAGATACGAAAGTTAAATCTAAAATATAATGCGTGGGGGCACCTGGGTGGCTCAGTCGTTAAGCATCTGCCTTGGGCTCAGGTCATGATCTCAGGGTCCTGGGATCAGCCCCGCATTGGGCTCCCTGCTCCGCGGGAAGGCTGCTTCTCCCTCTCCCACTTCCCCTGCTTGTGTTCCCTCTCTCACTGTGTCTCTCTCTGTCAAATAAATAAATAAATAAAATATCTTTAAAATGTAATGTGTGTTGGAAAGAAGGTAACAATTTTTGAAAGTTAATGACTTTCACATGAATATTTTTAAGGAGGCATTTCAATAAAATTTTTATAAATGAATTTTAGTTAACAAAAAATTGCTCCTATGACATAGAATTGATGCTATTGGTATTTCTAGTTTATAAGTGAGAAAACAGAAGCTTAGTATGGTTAATGGACATACCCAAGGTCATACGGTTCATAAGTAACTAAATGTGATTTGGATATATGAATAAGGATGTCATAATCCAAAGTCCAACATATCATACTACAAATGCTATCTTGTATTATGTTATTTTCATTTAAATACTTTGTCATATAAATATTTCTCGGTTTTATATGGGTATCATTTTTGTTATCCATACAGTTCTCCACCAAGTTGCTGGATATTTTCTCTTGTTTGTTTTTGCTCTTGCAAATAAAGATATAGTTGACATTGTCACACATATATTTTCATTTCTGTTAAATTTTATCCTTAGAATAAATTCCTAGATATATAGGTGTTGAGTAAAGAATGATTTTTTTTTTAAGGGGTGCCTGCATGGCTTAGTTGGTAGAATCTGTGGCTCTTGATCTCAGGGTCGTGTGTTTGAGTCCCATACTGGGCATGGAATCTACTTAAAATATTAAGAAAAAAAAAGAATGATTTTTTTCAAAGATTGTCTCTGCTTTTCATGGGTTTATTTAAAAAATTTAACAAGAAATCATATAAATAATGCATTAATATATACTAGTTAAAAAATTCTCAAGAAATTTAGTAAGGCATTCCTAGATGGTGTATATTTTACTCATTCTGATTGGCCTTGGTCTTTCAGGCTGTGTTTTCCTCACATACATTAATCCTATAATTGAGAGCCTGACATAGAGCCAGTAGCTGAAGGAATGATGATGAGTTGGAAAATGTCTTCCACCAGAAGATACATCATAGCTACCATGCCCTACCAACACAAAGAATGTATAGTGTTATATAGATAAAATTTGAATTCATTGGTATACATTTCCAGGATTTCACAATGAATATATTCACAATGAATATAGTCATGCTTTCTATATTAAGATCCTTTCTTAAGAAACTTTTATAAAATGCGGCCCATTTTAAATGGACTCTAAAAAAGAGTCAATCTTTTCCAGGATGTGGGAAAGCAGGGTTTGCATGAAAACTGTTTAGTAACATCTACTGTTTAGTAACATTATAACCTAAGCCAAAACTGAATTGCATGCTTAACCTACAGGTAAGGTAGTTACTCAGGGTTTATTATTTATGTCTTATCAACTCAGACTTTAAGTTTTTTTTTTAAAGAAGGAAACATGGGGTAGGGGCAGGGGGAGAGGAAGAAACAGAATCTTAAGCAGGCTCCACGCCCAGTGCAGAGCCCCATGCAAGGCTCAATCTCACAACCCTGAGATCATGACCTGAGCCGAAACTGAGTTAGATGCTTCACCGACTGAGCTCCCCAGATGCCTCCAGCCTTTAAGTTTTCTACTCTGGAAAACCCTACCCAGAAAAACCCTTTAAAATAATCTCATTTCTCCTGATCATGAACACTCCTCAGCTTACTCACCCTCATGACAGTGATTCATTCATTTATTCAACAGATGATTGCCAAGTCTTCTAGATGCTGAGGATAGAGTACTGTCTAAGAGACAAGATTCCTGTTTCCACAGAGCTTCTATAAGATTTTTTCTTGTATAACAATTCTATGATTGTTGGAGAAAGCAGATAATACAAAGCAAATGGACATTTTAGGTTTAATCAAAGCTATGGGATTATATGTAAAACAGGGAGATGGGGCAGAGACAGTCTTGGGTAGTGGGTTGGGGAATGATGGCTTCTATCTCGGGGTGCTAATGAAAGACTTCTCAAAGCATTTGAGATAAGACCTGAAAGAGGGATAAGCAGGCCAGGAAACAATAAATGCAAATGCCCTGGAGAAGCAAAAAGATTTGCCCTGTAAAGCAGACAGAAAAAAGCCAGAGGGCCTGGAGTATAGTGGATGTGGCAGGAGATGAGCTTGTTGAAATTCTCAGGGCTAATCATATTGGGCATTGTGGGTCATGCTAAGGAATTTGGATTTTACTTTGTTTACAAGGGGAACCTGCTTTTGAAGGTTATTAAATAGGAGAACGAAATAATGTGCTTCATTGTTTTCAAAGACCATCTGGCTGCCGAATGTCTTGCCCCAAGTCAATCTCTATGCCATCTTGTGATGACATCTAGTGTGTAGCACATAGTAAACACTGAACAACTAAGTACAAATTATCCATTTTATGTTCCGTATCTTCTCCTATATAATCTCTCTTTTTTGACTATTCCTTTTTTCCTGTTTCCCTGACTACAGGGAAATTTCCAATTCATGACAACGCAGCTAAAGCATTACTTACTGTTTCTGGGAGCCTTCCTATCTTCAGACTCTACATCTTGTTTATCTCTGCTCAGTTTCTGGCCCAGGGTCTTAGGTGCCTCATAGAGCAGGAAGCTTTAAGGTGCTGTTCTCCCTTGGGCCTCAGCAAGACATAGGCCCTTAACGTTCCTTATCTTAAAGCTGGGTGGAGAGCTCAACGTTCTCAAGTAAATGAATATAGAAAACGAGGGGCACAAGCAAGGAATTCTTGACAATAACAGTTTCTATAAGATGGACATCAGATTTACTTACTTTGAAGAGAAGAGCAGGGACCAGGATGAATTACTCCACATGGATCATGCTTAAACTGCAGGGAAGGTGCCCTTCTGTTGGGCCCACATAAAAGAGCCTGAAAAATGGGTGTGAAGAATGCGAAGTGTTAGCTGTAATCAGTTAGATGCTCTGCAAACACAGCAATTGATATTTCTAATGTAAATATGCAGGGCAAGAAAAAGAGAAATTCAGATGGCACACAGAATGAGGTACTTTTTTTTTTTTTTTCCTGAAAAATCAAAGACCACACAGGAACCAGATAGTATAACTGGAAATCCCCTTGTACTTGCTTTTTTTTTTAGTCGCTTATTAGGAGTGAGAAAAAGGATGGAAAAAGAGCAGATAGGACCAAGTGCTGCCCACTAAGATTTAGTGCAACCATTAAATTAGACAACTAAGAGAAAACGAAAAATGGGAACCAAATCCTATCTTGCACTGGACAGAAGCAGACCTCAGTCATTACTAGCAAGAGGAGGCATGGTGAGGTGGAAAAGCCATTAGGACTGGAGTCAGAAATGTGAGTCCTGAGCTCTATATTACTGATATGACCTTGGATCTGTTAGGTCACTTTGAATGAGCTGGTTTACTCAACTTGAAGATAAGGATAATGATACTATTGTTAGCAACAATTTCACAGGTTTGTTATAGCAAATGACATAAGATTAGCAAAACTAATTTGTTATTATCATTTCAATAAAAATAGGCGAGACTCGAATGATGGTGGGAACTGCTCCATCCTTCCTACTCACCATCCCAAATTAGAAATGTTTTCCCAAAAATCTTCTTCCAGCACACCTACACCCTAATCTCCTCTTCTCTCTTTGCAATTTCTTTACTGAGCAGCTGTCTGATGGCCCATCATTATTCTAGCCAGCGGTAGGGCAGCTAAGGTGGCCAACCAAGGGATCTGATTTTAAGTACACTGGGTAAGCGGGTGTGTATTAGCATTGATTTTTTACCGCTTGTTTTGCTGTGTTCATCATTTGGCTCTTCTCCCAGTGGATTCATTCACTCAGCACTTTTCCACATTTGTACTTTGTTTTGCAATTATCCTGACTGACAACTATTTGCAGTATGTGATGTTACTAAACAGTTTTCATGCAAACCCTGCTTTCCCACATCCTGGAAAAGATTGACTCTTTTTTAGAGTCGCATTTATGCATTAACTAGTGAAAAACAAACATGATGAAACAGAATCTCTATTTTAACATTTGAAATCCCTGAAATAGGTTTATGGTAAAAACAAGAACAAGAAATAATCAAAAGGCTTGGCTGTTGTTCATTAGTGACACTAAACATAAGAAGTTATTGATTTCCCTTAGCTGAGCTTTGAAAACACAAATAACCCATAGCACAATTTGATTTTCTTACCTGGATGCTCTAATGAGTGATGAGTTCAGTTCACTGACAAAGCCCTAAACCAAGTTTAGAGATACAAGCCCTATAGGAATGAGTTTCTGAACTTGGTGTAGGGCCTTATTACCAAATGTCTGGGGGCAGGGAGGGAATAAGAAAAGAAAGTTATTAGTAAAAAGAAAACTCATTATGGGGGATCTAGTTTATTTTTAGCACTAATCTCAGGATACAGAGATTTGGAATGAAATGGACTCAATACTAACTAAGAAACTGATGATCCCTATGGTTCATGTAGAGAAGTATCAATAAACTGTAAGTTAGCCGATTAAAACCTAAAAGAAAAATAGAATCCACATCATACATGTTTACAAACATTTCTCTAGATTCAGTTCCCCTTAATTATCTAATGCTGAATTTATAAAGGCACACTAGGCCAAACTCTCCTCTCATGTGGGGCCCCATAGTGTTTTTCTTCTTTCTTTTTTTTCTTGATTTTATAGGAAATGAGAATATCCATAAAAATGCACCAGTTTGGGAATCATATCTAGGGGTATCTAATCTAGAGTTTTTCCAAAGGTGGAAATAAAAGTTTAAAAAAGAAAAATAGTGAAACAAGACTGAATGTTAGGTTATAGTAGACACAATCAATTCCTCACACAAGTCTTATCAGCCAACCTCCTTACATGAATTTGTTATAGATGCAGTCTTAGTTCTTTGTGCAGGAAATGGGATAATTTAACTCAGGCCCTCGGAAACCATTCAGGTCACCAATGCAGTGACATAAACATGGCTGGAAAATTCCTGTCTCAACTCTGGTGATTACCTTGGCTGTAAGCAGATTTGGCGGGGAAATCCTATGCCTGTTTTTGTGGGTCTACACTAAGTTGCCATAGAGAAACAGAACCACCCCTCATGGTGCTGCCTGGTATGCATAATGTGGTCTTTAGATGATAACTGTGACCGTAATGAGTGTTTCTTCCTGAAGTTAGTGCAACAACAACAACAGTGAAGAGTGAACCTTGATTGCTCTGCCAAGCTTTGTGGTAAGACTTACATGTATTAGCTCATTTAATTCTCACAATATTCCCATATTATTATTTTCCTCATTTTTTTCCAACAATGGATCTGGCACAGAAAGGTGTAAATTGCTCATATTTTCCTCTTATGAAAAACTTCTCAATGGAGGCAAAGAGCTGTGGATCCTTTCCAACTTCACTAGTCAAGGGAGAAGGCATAAGTAGGATGACATCATAAGCCACATAGGTCAGCAAATAAAGGACGGTCACAATGGGCACGGATACAGAAACAGCCGCTGGTAGATTCCTCAGAAGAAAAATTAAAGGACATTTTACTGTTTGAACATTTGAAAAAGAAACCAAGAATACAAGCATTTGCATCAAAATGGAAGATTTTCTTATGGGCAAAGGTGATGACTCTCCTCAGAGTTTAGAGCAGTTTCTCCAAGACATCTTTTCTCTCTTTCTCTCTAATCCATTAAGAAACTGTCATCCTGAAGTAAACAAACTGGTATGGTCTTTGTTTTGAAAAAGTCAATTATATTCACTTTCTACAAGCATATAGCTACATAACAGTCATGAAGCTTCCCATCAGAGAATGTACCTTCCCTTATCCTCGCTAGGTGACGAAGAAATTCTAAGGCATTGGCAGTGTGGCAGGCAGATTTCGTCCCCCTCAGTCTAAACCCAATGTCATGCCTGTGAATATATTGTGTAGACAGCAAAAGGAAATTAAGGTTACAGATGGAATTAAGGGTGCCAACCAGATGACTTGAAGATCAAGAGATTACCTTGTATCATTTGGAGGAGGGGCAGGAGAGACTGAAATTTTCAGATGGCTTCTCCTCATCCTTGCTGGCTTTGAACATGGAAGAAGTGAACCACGAGCCAAGAAGTGTAGGCAGCCCTTAGAAGCTGGGAACAACTCGGGGTGCCTGGGTGGCTCAGTTGGTTAAGCATCTGACTCTTGATTTTGGCTCAGATTATGATCTCAGGGTCCTGGGATCGGGCTTCATGCTGAGCATGGAGTCTGCTTTCCTTCTCCTGTTCCTCCCCCTGCTTAGATGAATAAATAAAATCTTAAAAAAAAAAAAAAAAAAGAAGAAGCTGGGAACAACTTTCAGAGGACAGTAGCATGAAATGGGGACCTCAGACCTACAACTGCAAGGAACAGAATTCTGGCAATAACTTATAAGAGCAAGGAAATGGATTTGCTTCTAGAGTCTCTAAAAAGGAATGCAGCCCTGCCTACACCTAGATTTTAGCCCTGTGAGCTCTGTATCAGGTGTCTTACACACAAACATATAATAAAATACATACATACATAAAATAATGAAGTCTACTTTCTGCCATAGTGTACTATGCCAAATGCAGTGCTACATATATCAACGTGGTCATATCTTTTAAAAAGTATGTTAAGAGACAACCAGAAGCTGCAAATAGATATGTATAAGGTAGTGCTATTTATGAAACGACACTACTGTGGATACATTCATCTGTTGTAAGATTTTTAAAAAAATGCATGGGGCGATTTGTGTTTACATTGGACAGTTATTTATTCTGGGAAGAAAAAGTTGGTGGTGATGAGAGGAAGATAGAGGAATGGAGCTTTGGTTCTATTTATATTGTTTTATTTCTTTAAAAAGAAGTCTGAAACAAATGTAGCACTTAGAATGTGTGGGATATGGAATCCTTGTTATATTCTGTACATTTGAGATATTTCATAATTTGAAAAGGAGCAAGTTTTCTGGGAGGAACTAACATATTTAAGGAATGACCAATTGGAAGAGATGGCAGAAGGTCAGAGAAGTGGTCCTTGTCATGTCCACGGAGGCATGTCTTGGGTGAAAAGTACTCAAGTCTAAAGCCTTGATTATGATATCTCTGTTGGGGAAATAACCAGACACCCCTTATTCTGTCTTCTTTTGTTTATCATTTATGTTTCAGCACAGATCTCACTAGTGGAAGAAAACATATTTTTCACAAAATCATAGAAGCCCAACAACAATTCTATTTCTCATCCTTAGTGAATAAAATGGCATTGCATTCTGATTTTATTTATCAGTACCACTCAGATGGATGGATCCATTCTCAGCTTAATGCCAAGGCCCCTAATGGCCATTAGGTAACATAGCTTGGTTTTGATGATTTTTATAAAACTGAAGGCAGAACCTGAAGTTTGGTAAGGGAATGTCAGAACTCCTGCCAGGTATCTTAGGAAACAGCCAACTGGCCTTCTCTTGGCTATCTTGTCAGTTCAACTTGTATCTGTTTTTTTCTAATTTTCACATCGTGTTTGGCACAGATTTTCCAGATCCTAGGGCCTATTTTTAGTAGACATGTACATTTTGGATAGTTGTTTTGGTTTTGGTTTTCTCCTTTTATCCCTGATCTGATCTCCTTAAAGGCAAAAATGCTTTTTTTTCCCCCCACTTTTTTCCTCTCTGAGAGGAAAATACATGCTTGTTGAAAGATAATTTTGTGAAGATTTTGACTTAATTTGAGGTAATACTGGAGCTTCTTTGGATGGCGCTAATTTTCATGGCTTAAAAGTACATAAGTAAAACATAAAACAAATACTATAACCAGAAGGTTTTTAAAAAGTAGATATCTCACAAAAATAGCAAGCTCATAAGAAAAGGTATATTTATCACACGATGGTATTAATGTTGACTTTAGACCTATAAGTACCAATTCTAAATGCTCTATACATCATTAAATTTTTGGTACTGATAGGTCCTTAGGAATTTCACCTGAGAGCCACTCATTTAGTGGCTCAGAAAATTGAAAGTTGGCATATTTCAGTAATTTTCTCAAATGGCTCCACACTGCTAGAGTCAAATTGCAACCTAAGTATCCTGACTTGATATTCGAGTGCCTTTTCCATGGTCTGTTACTATGGTCGTTTTTTTTTTTTTTTTAATATCTATCTATCTATCTAAGATTTTGAAGACTTGAATTCAAGATGGGATGTGGTTCCTCAAGGACAGGGGAATGCCCTGTCAGTCTTTGTTTAGCTAATGCTTAGCATTGTGCCAGGGCCAGAGTCAGCATTTGTCAAATGAAAGGTTTCATGAGTGTCTTTCCTGGATAACCTTGGGAAATCACTTTATCTTCCCAAGTCTCACTTCCTGATCTGTAAAGTGGGAATAAAACTCACCTTATTTCTTCCACAGGATGTTTTTTAAATATATATTTGTTTGCTTATTAAGAAAATTTTTATGGTTTTCCAAAGTGATAACATTACTATGATATACATAATTACCATTTTGAAAAATATATATTTACATACATTGAGAAAATATACACTGTTTCATTTGATATATTGATAAGTTAATATTTTAAAGCTTTATATGTATCAATTATTGTGTATTTATATACCTGTATATAGCTAAATACAAACATATAAAAGTGTATTGTTAAATCTTTTACTGCAAATTGTTACAGGAATGAACAAAAGGATAAAGGATTATAATTAGAGCTTGGGTCTTTTTTTTCTTTTCTGTAAAATGACTGAGTTATTTTATGCCTGAAATAGTAGAAATTCCTTTTAATCACAAACAACTGTTAGTGCTTTTTGACATTCTCTCAAATTATGTTTTCAAAGATCCCTTGCTTTTAAAAAAATTGTTTCTAAAAAACAATTGTTTCTAATAACCATTGTTGTTTATTGCTGTGTATTTTGATATTGTTGCCTGTAAATATTTCTTATTTTTAAATATTTATGACTTATATTTTGTCTTCTTAAAAAATATTCTTGATTTTGCCTATCCCAAATTCAGACCCTACAGTCAAAATTAAAAACAAAACAAAACAAAACAACTGTTAAGATGTCTTTTATGAATAAACAACATTTGGATTTCCTAAAATGGCCATTAGGTAACATAGGTTGGTTTTGATGATTAAATGAGATATTATGCTGAAAAGCTATTGAAAATGTAAAAGCTAGATAGATTTACTTTTTTATGGTCAGAACATTTAATAGTGGCTACATTTGAAACTCGGTGACACAACTTAGAACCTACTAAACAGTCTAGCTTAGACTCTGAGAACTATATTGTAGGTTGATATTCATGTAACATAGTAGTTCATATTTGCTTAACTACTTCATGGGTATTTTTATTCATTTGTTTATTTAGCTTTTGGTCTTACCTTTAAAAACAAAGTAGCCATTCCTAGTTATACCTAAGATGAGTGTCAAGATCTTTACATACATGAAGATATCCTGAATTCTGCTTTCCTAGTTCACACTCCTGCAGTGAATAAATATTATAAGTTCCTAAAGGAAGAAGGAACACAGTAAGTGAAACACAGCATTATGCTGCTTACATCACAGGCACAGCCGCTCACAAGAATCAGTGTTCAGGAAGGACTCTCAATAGGATAAAAGTCCATTGTTTAAAAAACAAAAATCGTACACTTTCCATTTGATAAACAGTTTTATATAGTAGTTTTAAGAACTTATCTACTTTTGTTTTTCCTACCCTTCTATAACCCATGACTAAAGTGACTTGGGGTGCCTGAATGGCTCAGTAGGTTAAAGCATCTGACTCTTGATATCACCCCAGGTCTTGATCTCAGGGTTGTGAGTTCAAGTCCCACTTTGGGCTCCATGTTGGGTGTTGAGTCTACTAAAAAAACATAAATAAATACAAAAAATAAAGTGGCCTGATGAGTTTGGAAAATGATCCTAAAGTAGAATTTGATCCCAACGCCTCATTGCATCTCACTAGGATCCTCTTCTGCTTATGTGGGGAAAACTGAATGTACCTGTTGCACCATTTCAGGGAGGACATTCACATAGAATACCTCTCTTATTTTCCTGTCCTCATACCTTGGCTTATGCTGTTTTCTACACATGGAATGCTCTACTGTACATGCCCTTATATTTCTGTTTGTCAAAATCCAGTCTTTCAAAGTCTATCTTGATAGTCATCTTCTCTAAGAAACTTCTTCTGATCCCCAATGCAAATGTGAGCTCCCTCACTTTTGAAATATTATAGCACTCGTTTATATTTTTTCTGATGGAATATCATTTTTGCTTAGGCTGTTCTTTATATGTGTCTTATACTCTCAACAGAATATATGCTAATTGTGGAAGACCTTATTTCTATGTCCCCACAGTTTGTAACATGTAGAAGATTCATAGAACTAAACTTAGGACTTAGATTCTTAGTCCAGGTTCATAAATTATTCGTGGATAATGAACCTGAAGTTACCAGCTGTTTTTCATAAAATTTGTAAGTAAAATCAATATGAAATAAATGAATGTAACTTTCAGGGACACGAAGGCCCTAAGTTTGAACATTTAGTATTATCAGAAATACAAGTGACTACTTTCCACAAATAGACTGGCCCTCAGCTAAATTTGAAATATTAGGTTGACAGGGGTTTAAAAATAGCTTTGAGGTCTCCTTGATTAGAATAAGATTCTAAGAGCCTGAAGGGCAAAGTACTATACTCACATATGCAGGCAATCAGGATCCATTTCCCGGCCTCATATGGGGTATCATAGTTTGTCCAAACAGGTGTGATAACAAATTTCATAAATGTGGGTGCCTTTATGACTTGTCCTGTTGGCTCAATGAGTAAAGATGACTAAAATCAGCTGAAGACGGTAAATCTATGAAATGCTTCCAAGACGTATGCACAGCTTGTCCTTGACTTCTGGATGTAAGTTCCCAGCTCTGCATAATATAAAGTCCCAAACAGTGAAAAAAGTCCAGTAATATCCCAAACAATCAGGAAAAGCCTAGAGGAGGCACTATTCTAAGAACCTTCTTGGGCGATACAAGTATGCCTGAGCCTCATATGCCCCACCATGAGACAGATGCTATTTAGTACAGTGATGTTCTGCTTCATTTGGACGTTTTCTTCTTGGTCCTTGTCTTGCTTGTCTTCTCTTGGTTCTCCATTACTGAGTGTGACATGTTTACCACAGTGTAGAGAAAAACGACCAGTCATTTTGTGCTAGAACAGCATACCTGTGGGTTGATGAGAAGAAAAAAAGTTGCTCTTCATGAGATGGTACAAGAAAATGGCAAAAACAACTTTTGGCGACTCTCAAACCAACAATAATGTGAAGAATGTTCCTGAAATTCTGTTACTGAGTGAATACACTGTATGACTCAATTTTCAGCATGATCCACCCATTCATTTATTCATTCCCAAAGCAGTTAAAGAACTCAGGAGAGATAGGTTCTAGGAATACAAATAACAAAGCATAGTCCTTGCCCTCAGGGATATCAGTCTGTTAGAACACAATTAAAAAATCACTTGGGCTGCAATGAGCTCATGGAGAAGCAGCAACTAACTTGTCTCTGGGATTATGAGAGTGTCCTGAGGGTTGGGAATGATGACTCAGAGTTCTTGGGGTACATGAGAGGAGGCTAAGTGGCATTCCAGGTAATGTTCACAGCATGTGCAAGGCAATGACAAAAGAAAAACTGAGTAGTTTGGTGTAGCTGAAGTTCAGGGCATAGAGGGTAATGTTAGGAGCAGAGCCTGCAAAGCTGTGTAGCTGCTAATTTAAAGGGTTTCTTGCCATAAGGAGATTGTCCTCTATCCTGTGGGTGTTTGGGGACCTTTGAAGATTAAACAGATGTGGTGTGATACATTCTATTTTAGAAAGATGAAAGAAGTCTAGCATTGAATGGGCATTTCTTTACAATAATTTAAAAAATGTATTAAATACCGGGCACCTGGGTGGCTCAGTTGGTTAAGTGACTGCCTTCTGCTCAGGTCATGATCCCAGAGTCCTGGGATCGAGTCCCACATCGGGCTCCCAGCTCAGCGGGGAGCCTGCTTCTCTCTCTGACCCT
Source organism: Mirounga leonina (assembly GCF_011800145.1). Lineage (NCBI taxonomy): Eukaryota > Metazoa > Chordata > Mammalia > Carnivora > Phocidae > Mirounga > Mirounga leonina. The sequence continues at coordinate 37,448,947 of NW_023270415.1, read as the reverse complement.
ATCCCCTCTCATGCTGTTTCTCTCTCTCTCTCTCAAATAAATAAATAAAATCTTTAAAAAAATGTATCAAATCCCATCAATCAATTTTGAAATCTGGTCATTTCTACCCACTGCAGTCCAGGCATCATCTAGCTCCTATCTAGTCATCTTTAGTAATCTTCAAATATGTAAACTACAGTACATCATATCATTTCTCTGCTTGAATTTATCCAGTGGCTTCCGTTACACTATCATGACATTCAAACTCTTCCCCAAAGTCCTATGTGATTCCGGCCTCTTCTTACTACTGTGGCTTCGGCTCACAGCTCCCTTGTCCTCAGTCACCACCTCCATTAACATTGGCCTCACTCATCCTCCTAATATTCACCTGTCAGGCACCTCTTCTTCACTGGGGGAAATCTCTCAGACCTTGCTTTTTGAAAAAGTATCCTAATCATTTTTTAATCTAAGGTAGGTCCTTCTCCTCCAATCCCTCTGAAACCCACTATTCTTTGTTTTCTTCACAACACTAATTGTTATTTGATGGGATCCTATTCACTTAAATAAATTTGTCCAATTCTTGTTTGTGTATTGTCTTCCTCTCCCACTAGAATATATATCCCTTGAGGACAGGCTTTTTACCTTTTTCATTGCATCTCTACTACCTGACACATGGTTAGTATTCACTAGTGATTTCTAGAATGAATGAATAGTAAATTTCATTGTTACATTCCTTGTCAGGGAGAGGGTACATCAGCAAGAAGTCAAGAAATCTAACACTGGATGATGCTGTCTGAGGCAATTGTGGCTTTTTTTTTTTTTCCCTTACCAGAATGTGCCCAGGGTGTCAACTTAGCTACTACTTTTAAATCCTTTCTCCCTCTGCTAGCCCACTGGGAATTTCTGCAGTGTTTTCCAGTGAAAAACTTTTATAATCTCAAAAGTAGGTTGGGGCTTTTGGTAGAGATTGTAGGCCTTTTTATGCCTACTGAGAGGAAATTTTCCCTTAAGAAATACTTTGTTCACTACAATTTATCCATCAGTATTGCATTTCTTCCATTCTAACACCCTAAATAATTATTTCTGAGGTTCAAAGAATATTTAAGGAAACAATTTTGAATACATGTCACCGAATTGAAGAACAATTATGCCAAAATCTGAGTTTGCCTAGAAGGAAACATACAAAAGTTTTTCTCTGAGTCTCTGAAAACAGTCTGTATTTATTAGCCTCTAAAATGCTTTTGTCCAGACCAGACATGCCATATGAATCACTGAAAACTCACCAAGTTCAGGTTAATGGGAAGCAGATCACAGCAGTAAAAAGGTATCAAAACAGTAAAGAAATAGTACAGAAAAACGGCTTTTTATTCTTTTCTTTTAAAAGAAAAATTTTATTTACAATAGCCAAGATACAGAAAAAACTTAAATGTACCTCAATGGATGAATGGATGAAAAAGATATGACACACACACACACACTGGAATACACTCAGCCATGAGAAAGAAGGAAATCTTGCCATTTGCAACAATATGGATGGAATTTGAGGGCGTTATGCTAAATGAAATAAGCCAGATAAAGATAAATGCTGCATGATACTACTTATGTGTGGAAGCTGAAAAGAAAAAAAAAGTTATACTTTAGAAGTTATCCTTCTACTCACAGAAACAGAGTAGAAAAGTTGTTGCCAGGAGCTGGAGAGTAGGAGAAATAGGAAAAGGTTTGTAAGAGGGTACAAACTTTCAGCTATAAGATGAATAAGCCTGAGGATCTAATGTTAAACATGGTGATTATAACTGACATGACTATATTGTTTAATCGAAATATGCTAAGAGACTAGAACTTAAAATTTCTCACCAAGAAAAGTGAAAAAAATAAAGAGAAAAATTAAGGTTTGACAGCCTATGCAAAGTAGTTTCTCCCTGTGGAATAACAGAAAAATCCAGAGCATGATTTTATCTTAATAAATCATATAAGGTCCACAGGTTGAAACTTAATTTTTGATTGGTAAAATGCCAGAAAGTAAATCATATTCTGTCCAGTCTCTTTATGTCCTTTCTTTTTCTTTTCTTTTTTTTTTTTTTAAGATTATTTATTTATTTATTTGACAGAGAGACACAGCGAGAGAGGGAACACAAGCATGGGGAGTGGGAGAGGGAGAAGAGGGCTTCCTGTGGAGCAGGGAGCCCGATGCGGGGCTGGATCCCAGGACCCTGGGATCATGACCTGAGCCGAAGGCGGACTCTTAACCTGGGACCATGATGTGAGCCAAAGGCAGAGGCTTAACCGACTGAGCCACAAAGGCGCCCCTCTTTATGTCCTTTCTGAACAAGCAGAGTATCTGGTCATTTCAGCCATACTCTCACTTAACCACATAAATCAATAAAGAACCGATTAATTTTTTCTTTTTTGTATTCTTAACGAGGGGAAGAGACTTCAAACTGGAAATGAAAACACTTTTAGCTATTTTATTGGTAGTTACCCATTTGCTCAGGGTCTCGAAATATCCTCATAAAGGAATCAACCACAGATTATGGATGTTGCAGACTAATTATCTACCATAACAAACTCCCTAGGTCAGTAGTGGAATGAGAAGTGGGACGGGTTTTAAGAATAAACAGTTTATGGGGGCCCCTCGGTGGCTCCGTCAGTTAAGCGTCTGCCTTCAGCTCAGGTCATGATCTCAGGGTCCTGGAATGGAGCCCTGTGTCCAGCTCCCTGCTCAGTGGGGAGTCTGCTTCTCCCTCTCCTTTCCCCCCCCCACCCCCCACCTCCTGCCCCACTCATGCATGCATGCTCTCTTTCTCTCAAATAAATAAAAATCTTTAAAAAAATGAATAAACAACTTCTGGGTTATTATTTTGAGGAACATAGTTTGAACTTTTTCTAGATGTTTGTTTCTATTTCATAGCAACTTGTAATTTTAAAGATATATCCACTCAAATCTCTCTAAGGGTATTATTTATACTTATTTTAAAGTTGTTTTCTGTGTAATCTTTAATTTTCTTAGTTTTTTTTTCTTCAGATGTTTAATTTGGGGATTCTTTATACAGTTGGTATCCTTAAATCATGAGATTTTGGTGGACACAGTGCCTTGCATCTAGACTTCTTAAGCAGAGCCTGAGCAATACCATATTTTTTCTATGTAAGGACAGGAGACATGTTCCTTTTTAATATTTTAATGTACTCAGCCCCCAAGCCCCTAAGAAAAGTGTACTTACATTGAAACACACATTTTGGATGAAAAAATAAGCCAATGCTTTAAAAACTGACCTGGAAATAGAGATTATTTGGTTAAACTTGTAGATTACGTAGTCTTTTATGATATCGTGTAACACTTTAAGAATATTTCAGTTATGTTCATTAGTGAATAGGTACATGGTTGTACCTTAATAGTGATGATTAGTTGAGATTTGTCATGTTGAAGGGAGCAAGCCTGTGGCATTTTGCAGACTTTTCCTTAGCCCAGTACCATTCAAAATTTTAATTAGTAACTTGGATGAAATTACAAAAGGAAACTTTGTCAAGTTTGTGGATGACAAGCTGGGAGATGCCAGATTTAGGAATCAAAACCATACTGAGTGCACTGCTGGAATTAGAATGAATTTAGAAAAATTTTAGAAAAATTAAGAGGGATAAAGGCATAGTGTTATATATGGACTAAAAACCCAACCCAACTTTGAGTATAAAAAAGGAGAGATAAGGCAAAACAGCATAGTTACAAAAGACAGAGGATTTTTAGCTCATTTTAGTTAAATATCAACTAAGCAATGTCATGTCATTGTTAAAAAATAGGCTTTTAATATATTACTTTCAAGAGAAGAGATATCCCAACTGTGCTGACAAGACCTAAATGGATTAAAAGTTATCACATGCAGTTATGGGTACCATACTTTCAAAGAAATACAGAACATACCTCTTAAATAGCAACTGAAGGAAGAAGGGATTATTTCAAAGTAAAAACAAAAGTCCTCAGGAATAGAAGTTATCTGGAAATATTATAAAGGGCTGTCATGTGGGGGAGGGAATAGATGTACTCTATATAGACTATCCCAATGTTTGGAACCAGGACCGATAGATACATACACTAGGGAAATAGATTTTTAAATCAATGTAGGAAAGAACTGACAGAACTGTCTAGACATGAAGAACATGACCTGAATAGGTAATAGCCTCCTCCAACATTAATAGAAGTTTTTGATCCTGAGATATTTGTATATCTAATGTGTTTATTTGAGGAATTTGAGGCATAACCATGTATAATTATTCCTTTCAACCTAGAGATTCATTAATTCTATGACATCAAATTTTAAAAGTGGGGCGCCTGGGTGGCTCAGTCTGTTGAGTGTCTGCCTTTGGCTCAGGTTATGATTCCAGGGTCCTGGGATCGAGTCCCACATCAGGCTCCCTGCTCAGTGGGGAGTCTGCTTCTCCCTCTGCCCCTCTCCCCTGCTCATGCATGCACATTCTCTCTCTCTCTCACAAAAATAAAAATAAAATCTTAAAAAAAAAAAACAACTTAAAAGATTAGGGACACCTGGGTGGCTCAGTCAGTTAAGCATTCAGCTCTTGATTTTGGATCGGTTATGATCTCAGAGTCCTGGAATTGAGCCCTGCATCAGGCTCTGAGCTGGTCAGGGAGTCTGCTTGAGGATTTTTTTCCTCTGCTCCTCCCCCTGCTTGTGCTTTCTCTCTCTCTCTAAATATTTACTAATTTATTTTAGAGAGAGAGAGAGCAGGGGGGTGGCAGAGGGAGAGAGAAAGAATCTTCAAGCAGACTCCTTGCCAGGCTTGGAGCCTGATGCAGGGCTTGATTCCAGGACTCTCAGATCATGACCTGAGCTGAAATCAAGTTGGATGCTTAACTGACTGAGCCACCTGAGTGTCCCTTTAAAAATCTTAAAAGATTAAGAATGAAATTGGCAACAAGAGTAAAGGCAGCATAATTTTCCAGGAAAAGGATGAGAAGGTACAGACAAGTCAAGCAAAGGAATTTTGTTTTTAAAAGAAATCTGGGTGTTTGACATTGAAAAAAAAAAAAGAAAGGGTCCAGGGGAGAAGGGGTGGAAAAGCAGGAGATTGGGAACTGGGTTCTGAGAGATGGGAGTGGAGATTGTAGAGAAGAAACACATTTCTGAAGCCAATGACATGTTTGTGAGGATGGCTTAACATGAAAGATTACTGATTCTTCTGTTCTCCCAATTGATAATTTTTCTTCGTAAATTAGGAAATTGAGTATTTGGGGTGGGGGAGGGTGAGCAGAGAATTAATGACAGAGGAAGAAGATAAAAACCAGCCCCCACTGCTGGATACTGCCACTGCCACAGCCCAGTCTTTCATAGTGATGTCAATTTCTTTAGTATAACTTTCAGCAAATTTATTCTTGCTTCTTGTCTTGTCCCACATCAGCTCTGCTCTTCTGCTGTCATAATTTGAGTGTTTGTCCCGTTCTTAAGTACTTCTTTAAAAAGCTGAGTGGTAGATTCAATCTACTGATCAGATTATCATGTTTAAATGATTTTTCCAAAATGTAAAACATGTCTATAATTGTTTTGGGAATTCAAGCAGATGCAAAAAGAAAAAAAGTTAAATTTACTAATCAAACCTCAGTTCTGAGACTATATATCCTGAAGACAAATGTGGCAAATGGACATAAGGAAAACAGATTTGTGAAACTAAAGGGAAATTATTTTATGCATAATTCTATTGCATTTCTTAAAGAGTCTCACTGTTTGCGTGTAACACCCTGTGCTCCATGCAGTACGTGCCCTCCTTAATACCCATCACTGGTCAACCCATCCCCCCCACCCCCTCCCCTCTGAAACCCTCAGTTTGTTTCCCCAGAGTCCATAGTCTCTCATGGTTCATCTTCCCCTCTAATTTCCCCCCCTTCATCATGGAACACTACATCAAAAACTAATGAAGTACTGTATGGTGACTAACATAACATAAAAAAAAAAAAAAAAAAAAAGGCCAAGGTGACAACTACAAAAAAAAAAAAAAAAAAAAATCACAGTAAAAAAAGCAAACAAAAAAAACCAGAGTCTCAAACTTTAGCACACATAATGGCCTGGATGGTTTGTTAAAACAGATTTCTAAACCTTCCTACCTGGGATTGATTCAGGTTTGAGATAGGGGCCATGAGGCTGCATTTCTCACAAGCTCCAGGTGATGTTAATGCAGCTGCTCTGTGGACTACACTTATGGGTAAAACTCTTTTAAAATACACTGCAAAGAATGACATTTTCAGATCATCTAGTACTATCTAGTTAAAAAAAAAACCGGATAATTATAGATTATTAGGTCCCTTCCTTGAGTGACAATCTTAATGTCATCCTTCCACTACTTCTATGTTTGCTGTCACACTCATGTATTTCCTATATCACAATTTAGTATTTCTGCTTGTCTTTTTATTTGAATATTATAAAATGAAACATTATAAATACAAAATCAGTACCACTTGTCATATGTAGGTCATTTTCAAATAAAATACAATTTAAAAAACTACAAAATTCTTGCTAAATATTTTTTTAAAGAATTTTATTTATTTATTTGAGAGAGAGAAAGAGAACAAGCAGGGGGGAAGGGGAGTGGGAGAGGGAGAAGCAGGCTTCCCACTGAGCAAGGAGCCTGATGTGGGACTTGATCCCAGGACCCTGGGATTGTGACCTGAGCCGAAGGCAGATGCTTAATGACTGAGTCACACAGGTGCCCGCTAAATATTGTTTCTGAAGTTCTGAAGCCTCTTCTTTTTCTTAACAAGGGAATTAAAAGATGACAGCACGACTGTGACATTCTCCTTTACTTAATTAGAAGGCTCAAGGAAGAACTGAAAAGAACTTCCTTACTATTTGACTTAAATGTTATTTAGTGCTGTGTCTATGTACAACCTAAAACAATCCCATCTTCTCAACTTATTTCTCAAGTTAAATCTTTATCCTAACACCTTAAAAATAAGAGATATAATAGATCACTCATATACTTAATTGGTTTCTATTTTTCCCTACTAATTTCCGTATTTCTCAGAGTAATAAGGTGCCACAGGTTAATGTCAAGCTCCAAATGGAGATTAAAATACTTATTTTACAATTTTAATAAAATATTTAATTGCCCCAATCTCCTTCTCCTTCTTTTTTCATACTGTGCATCTGGTGCTTCTTGAAAGTTTGTTTAGAATTTATCCTGCATCATACTTTTTGCTGACATTATTAATAAACATTTTCAGAAGGGGGATTATGCCTTGTAAATTTTCACTTAGTGACATAAGCTATTAAAAAAATTACTCACACTATATTGTTTTGGCTAAACTTGGTGAATAAGTTAAAAAAATAAAAAAGCAGCCTTGACATTATGCAGCAATTAAAAAGAATGAGTTAGATTTATTCATGATCTGGAAGGCTGTACATGATGTACTATTGAGTGCAAAAATTAGGTTGTAATATGATGTATTATAATAATATTAATGAAAGACCCTTTCCCACGTGAATGTATACATACGAGTAGGAAGAAGGGCATAGAAGGATAAACAGTGTGCTGTTAATTTTTGGTCACCTTGGTTGCTAGTTGAGGTTAGAAATGAGGGTAGAAACATATAGTGAAAGATTAATTTTTTCTCCATAGACTTTGTGTCATTTTACCTTTGAAACATTTTTTTTTTTAAAGAAGAATTCAATGAATAGGATTTAAAACTGTAATCTGGATAACAAAGTTTAATGAACAACCTTTTGGTGAGGATTTGAACCTGGCACTATAGGTTAGAAATGCTGTACTAGCTCTAATTTAAGTATAAAGGCTACATTTCCAAAAGCCAAACTGCATCTTAGACAAGTAATAAATAACCCACAAAGAAAATGAATATGAAAATGGCTTCCATGAGAAATGCATCATACCTTAAGACATTGTTATATACAAGAATATAATTATTACATTTAAAAAATAATTTCAATTAACCAAAGAGACAGACAATTGAACTCTGTAGCAAAATGCAGACTTTCTAATATATTAATTTTAAAAAATACTATAATGTCATGGAAGAAGACTAATATTTACCTGAAGAAGAAACTTCATTAATGCTTCTAATACTCATGTGGATTTTATAAAGCCGATAAGATAAAGGCAACAGAAAAATAAAATACCCTTTTATAGAATGACTTTTCTTCTTGAAAAAGAGTCCCTTATAAGCTTTTATTTTGAAATAAATTTAAAGATTGTGATCGAGAAACCACAAGTATTTCTGGGTAAGGCTGAAGACCCATTTGCTTGTTATCTTTCAACTTCTGTACTATAACTTTGGCAAATTCTTCTCCTTGGATGTCAGTGGTGTCCAGTAACTGTCTGACTTTTGAGGTTCTTGTAGGTTTGGTACTAATGAGTTCATAGTCCTCCTTCATGATCAAGTCCCTGGACAGAAGAGCGTCTAGTGACTGGTTAAGGCAAGCTTCTGTCATCTGGCTCACAATGTCTTCCCTTTTACTCTGGATCCACTGTTGGGCTATGCCAGGCTGTGATCGTACTGCAGAAGAGCAAGGCATGACAAATGAGTGAGGACAGGTAAACAGCTATGAGTAACATTGGATGAACAAAGAAGTAATAAGGAATAAAACCCCTAATTTTCTACGATTATGCTAATATGGAATACAAGTATTTTGGAGGATGCTGCTAATTTTCAGGAAACACTCCAGTTCCCTTCCCAGAAAAAGCCTTTTTATATACTATAAATCCACGGGGGCAAAACCCAATCTATCTTATAGATATATATTTTTTAATATAAAGGATATCTGCATATTTTTAAATAAACAAAAATAACTTTACCTTTAGTAACATATTAAGTCACACCTCCTTTTAGCACTCCCTCCCTACACAGATGTTAGATGTTCATGGAATACCATGTGGGCCTATTATTACATGTTAGCACTCTTATCTCCTAGGATTGGAAGTACTTTCCTACTTAAGAAGGTATATATTTATCATGTTGAAGAAATAAAGACAAATAAAACTTATTGCATGGCAAATATACTGAACATATAGTTGCGAGATAAACAGCATCATTTACAAAGTGCTAAATATTTACCTGAGTTTCCCTCAGCTGGGACTGGATTTATTACTGTTAAAGAGCATAGGGTGGTCTTGTAATCACAAAATGTCCCCTTTTGAGCTGCAGAAATGTTACTATTGCAACTGTGATTTACTGGATAGTGACACAGCGTAGAAAAGTCTTGAGTTTTTCCTACAAAACACAGTATCTTCATTAGGGGTAGGATAGTCCTTAGCTATTCCTATTAGCTAAAATATCAACATTTGGGTCACACAGAGGATAGTATTCAATGTGTTTAAATTTTCACTGTTATTAAAGCTGGTTCATAAACCTAATTCCACAAGTAAATATATTTTAGAACAAAAATGCGTTTATAATGAATGTTTTTACCACACTTCTGTCTGGCTTGTCAGTTTTATATAAACTATAAATCATGAAATTTTACTTCTTCACATAATCCCATATTTCTTCTGTGTCTTCTTCTTCTTCTGTACTTTAAATGTGTCTTCTAAATCTATTTATGATATGTGTCTTTCTACACTCTTCCTCGGTAATCCTATTCAACCTCAGGGTCTCAACTGTCACCTCTCTTCCAAAATCTATATAATTAAATTTCCTGTCTTCACTGAGCCTTAGTCTTACATTTTCAACAGTCCACTAGACATCAACCTCATATGCACTGCTAAGCACCTCAAATTTGAAAAAAAAATTAAAAACTTAATTATTCATCTAACTCTAAAACCTATTTCAACTATTTCTGTTAATAGCATCAATGTTCTCCCAGTCACCAGGCTTGACAACTTGTTCGCTCTTTTTTTCTCTCTTCCTTCCTACAAGTAGAATTCTATAAACTCCTTCAGTGTGTCCTCTATAACATTTCTCTCATCATTTCTCCCTTCTTGTATTCTGGATCAGGTCTCATAACCTCTCATGTATATTACAGTAACAGACTAACAGTCTACTAATTGGTTTCCCCATCTGCATTCTCCTTTTCCTTCCATACATATTCCAGCCAGGACGAATCTTCCTAAAGCAAAAAATTTTTATCATGTCACACCCTTGCTCAAATATCTGCAATAGTTGCTCCCTACCCAAGTGAAAAAGCCCAAATAGCTCCGCCAAGTGTTAGAATTTGTGATGATATGACTCCACCCTATTGATCTTTTATCTCCTTTCATTCATCCTCTTTACCAGCTAAAACCAACTACTCACTGTTCTCTGTGTTTTCTTGCTTCTGTGCCTCTATGTTGTTCCTTTTGCCTGGAATGCCCATCTTTATAACTATAGGTCCAACCTTCAGTCAGAAACAATTTCTTCATGATGACAACATGGTGTAGTGGAGTGACATGAAAATATTTATCAAAAGACCTGGCTTCAAGTCTTGGATTTGCCAGCTACTAACTATGTGATCCAGGAAGTCTTGATTTTAAAAATCTGTAAAATGAGGAATATCTCCCTCACAAGGTTGTTGTGAAATGCTTTATAAAAAATGTTACTTTTCCAGTGTATTACCATAGCTCTACATTGTATCTCCTTTACAATACATCACTTTCTATCTCATACTATGGTTACTCAGAAACATTTCTCTTCTCTTAGAAAGTATTTTTTTAAATATATTTCACAAAGTTGAACACAATGCATTCAATATTTTAATGTATTTATGGAACATCCCACTACTATTTTCACAACTTAAGATTCTAACACTTTTAAAAAATGAGTTATGGCTACAGATGAAAGCTGTGTTCCATACAAACCATGACTGCTTACCAATAATATGATCTTAAAAAAAATGGAAAACCTGCAAGTAATACTGACTGAAAAATTTACATACTAGATAAAAAATCATTGTCTGGAGATGCTGACAGGGACTTTGAGGCTCTACTAGAATCACTACTTTCATGGGGTTGAGGGGATCCACACGATTCCTAAAGTAAATAGAAGATAAATGATTTAGGTTAATAGAAAATCATTTTAAAGTTAAATAGCTTTAATTTCTGAATAGTTCTTGATTTTAGTTTACTATAAAAAAGAATAAAAACTATTACAATTTATACCTTATAAAATTAAAGAAACACATATATAAAACGAATCTTATATATTCTTAGGAGAAATTATTAATTTGAAATATGAATGAATGCTACTAAAGAAATCTTTCCTTTTAGATAGCCACAGAAATGGCATTTTGCCTTTCATTAATCATTGTAAGAGGTAAGGACAAAGCAGTATTATAGCTAGTTTACATTTGGATAAGAAGGCATAAATATAATGGTAAAAATGTAATCAATGATTTGCCTATGGACACATTGGAACACCATTCATTATATGAAACAATTACAGGGACTAAAGTTAATGGCAAACAAAGAAGCAAGGACTATATATGATTCAATGAAATGAACAGTGGCGTGAAAATTAGGAGTGTTGGAGTCTGAAATGGAGATTGCCATCGGCTACCTAATAAATCTTAAAATCTCCTGGGGTTTTAGCTTCCCACATATAAAGGAAGGAATTAAGACTAAATGATTTTTCATTTTCTTCTCATATTTTGAGTTTATCAACATAATTTTTTTACCTCCTGTGGTCCATGAGTTACAGGTATGTTCAGAGATGACTCCATTTTCTTCTTGTCACATAAGTGAACAGTGCTTGAGGCACTCTTTAACTGGAATGAATGCATATATGTCCTTTAGTTGAAGGTGATTAGGAAATTATGTGAGTAAAATACAATCTGCTTAACATACTTTATATGTTTATACAAAATCACTGGAAAGTAAAGTTAAATCATTTGAGGATATAAACATAAAACCTAAAGGTAATAACTAGAGAAACAGACTTTGAATCCTGCCTCATATCATTTGGTTACCTTGAGCAAATTTATCTTTATTATTATTATTTTTTTAATTTTATTTATTTGACAGAGAGAGAGACAGCGAGAGAGGGAACACAAGCAGGGGGAGTGGGAGAGGGAGAAGCAGGCTTCCCGCCGAGCAGGGAGCCCGATGCGGGGCTCGATCCCAGGACCTGGAATCATGACCTGAGCCGAAGGCAGACGCTTAACGACTGAGCCACCCAGGCGCCCCGAGCAAATTTATCTTTAAAGATGTACTAATACTGGGGATGCCTGGGTAGCTCAGTTGGTTAAGCATCTGCCTTCAGTTCAGGTCCTGATTCCAGGGTCTTGGGACGGAGCCCCGTGTTGAGCTCCCTGCCCAGCTGGGAGTCTATTCCTCCCTTTCCCTCTGCCCCCCCACCCAACTCGTGCTCTCTCTCTCTCTCTTGCTTTCTCTCTAATAAATAAATAAAATCTAAAAAAAAAAAAAAAAAGATGGACTAATACCTACATGCCGGATTGTTTAAGAGATTAAGTGAGATAATGAACAGAAGGTATAAACTAGGTACTTAATAAATTTCAATTTGTGTAAGTATATGTATCTATGTATCTATCATAATTTTTAAGTATTTACTGTATTTTAGGCACTGTGCTGGTAAGTACAAGTATTATTTTCGTTTTACAGATAAGAAACTGAGGGCTAAAGTAAAGGATACAGAGTGTCCTAATGGAATGATGGGGATCATGTAGCCAGTCAGGTCTGGTTTAGAATCCCAGGATACTTAACTATTGGATTTTAGGCATGAGACTTACTCTCAGTTTACCGTTCTGTAAACTGGAGATAAGAATACCTATTTTGCAGGATTATTGTAAGGAGGATTATAAACAAAAAAAGTCCTAAGATTACTTAGTAAGCATTCAGTACATGTTAGCTATTAAGCAGATGATTTATTTATATGCTAAACCTCTGTATTAAAATCATTTAGTGATTTACTCCCACCTCTATAAACCAGTTGGATTAGCTGCCATCACTAGTGAGTGATTTTAAAAAACAAGCCTGTAGTATGCTTCTCTTCTCCAAACCAACATAATGTCAACTGCTCTACAGAACTTTAGAAATTGGTGGGTACTACACCAGCCCTCCATATTCATACTTATATGACTGCCTGCTCCATTACACGGGTAAGGAATTTTAGAAGAAAAAACCACTATTCATCTGTATATATAATCCACCTAGCATAGTACTTTGCACAAAGCAGTCCAATGAGCATTTGTTAAATACCTTTTTATGTGAACCTTTAGAATTATTCTTTGGATCTGTCTCTGTTATATAAGTTTTTCTGTTTTTTTAAATTTATTGAAACATTTCTGAGAATGCAATATCCTTGAATTAATAACATCATTTCTCATAACTGATGTTATGATAATTCATATTATTTATGAACTAGTAAATCAACCCTGAGAAAGAAATGAAATGTAATATTAAGGAAAAACTTCTTTTGGTTCAGTTTTTACTTTTTAAGATATAGGAAAGGCTATCTTTGAAAACATGATTTATGGGACCTGGTTCAAAGAACTGGAAAAAATGTAGGAACATCAAACAAAACAAGTCACCCTAACTGGTGGTCTTTGTTTTCAGAAATCCCTCCCTCTCTTCCTCTCCCTCCCTCTTTTCCTTTCTTTTTAAAAAAGATTTTATCTATTTATTTGAAAGAGAGCATGGCAAGGGTGGGGGGCAGTAAGAGCAGAGGGAGAGGGAGAAGCAGGCTCCCCGCTGAGCAGGAAGCCTGATGCCAGCTTGATCTCAGGACTCTGGGATCATGACCTGAGCCGAAGGCGGATGCTTAACTGACTGAGCCACCCAGGAGCCCTGGGTTTTCAGAAATTTCTTTCCTTTTTTTTTTTTTTTTAAAGATTTTATTTATTTATTTATTTGCGAGAGAGCGAGCATGCGTGCATGCTTAAGTAGGAGGGGCAGAGGGAGAGGGAGAGAACCTGGAGCAAACTCTGCATTGAGTGCGAAGCCTGATGTGGGGCTTGATCTCATGATCCTGGGATCACAACCTGAGCCAAAATCAAGAGTCAGGAGCTTAACTGACTGAGCCACCCAGGTGCCCCCAGAAGTTTCCTGATGAAAAATCTTATTAAATTTGTATTCTACTCTTGGCCCTGCCATTAGCTAGCTGTGTAGAGTGTTGTGTAACTTTCCTATACCTCAGTGTCTTATCCATAAATAGAGACGATATTCTTCCCCTACCAGTTTCACAGAATTGATAAAGAATATTTTTAAATAGAAAAAAATACTAAAATTCTGAGTAAAAACAATAGAGCTACTTAAGAACAACAAAGAAAGTAATGTTTTAGTAATTTAGCAATGCTATTATTAAATGGTATTCAGGTATTTGAAAATATGTACTTTATTTTATATAAAAAGCCTAAATTTCTCCTAAAAAATTAACAGTTTTAAATATAGATCATAGTGTTTTGCAATGATGTAGATGGAGCTAGAAGGTATTATGCTAAGCAAAATAAGTCAATCAGAGAAAGACAATTATCATATGATCTCACTGATATGTAGAATTTGAGAAACAAGGCAGAGGACCATAGGGAAGAGAGGAAAAAATAAAACAAGAAGAAACCAGAAAGGGAGACAAACCGTAAGAGACTCTTAATCATAGGAAACACACTGAGGGTTGCTGCAGGCGAGAGGGGTGAGGCAATGGGGTAACTGGATGATGGACATCAAGGAAGGCATGTGATGTAATGAGTACTGGGTATTATATAAGACTGATGAATCACAGACCTGCACCTCTGAAACCAATAATACATTATGTTAATTAATTGAATTAAAATTTAAAAAAGTGAAAAAAATACAGATCCTAGTGTTTAAGTTGTTTGGGGACAAAAAAAAAAAAAAAAAAAGAACTGGAATGGTTCTCTTCCACTTTATAACCAAGAGAACAAATTCTTCTATCCACCTTTGCTTGGCAGAAGAAGAGAAAGTTGTAAGGAGAGAAAAGAGAACTGAAAAGATAAAGCAAAAAAAAAAAAAATATATATATATATATATATATTACAGAAGTTTATAGCTACTAAGAAGTGGAGAGATTGGAATGTTCTAGAAAAGACTGTACCTACTCAGAAGCAGGGAGGTCAGTGAAAAGTTATCAAAAGAATGGAAACACAGTTCTCTAGTTCCTTAAAACACAGGCACTAATACTGCCACCATCAATTTTTAGTTTGGCTAAAGGTGGCTGTTTCTTCATGCATTTCCCTCTTAAACTAAAGGTTATGTCAAAAGATACAGCAAACTGCAAGAGGCAATCAATGTCATTTAATGATACATAAACTGTAGACTATGCTTGTTTACAACTCAAGACTTTGGTTAATAACTGATTTTTTTTATTATTATATCTCAGATGCAATTTAATGAAACTCAGCAAGTATTCAACTATGCTTACTTTGTCCCTAAAGGACTGTAGTTGCTTTTTATATTTATTTATTTATTTATTTTTAAAAGATATTATATATTTATTTGACAGAGAGAGAGCACAAGCAGAGGGAGCTGCAGGCAGAGGGAAAAGGAGAAGTGATGCAGGACTCGATCCCAGGACGCTGGGATCATGACCTGAGCCGAAGGCAGATGCTTAACCGACTGAGCCACCCAGGTGCCCCTGTAGTTGCTTTTTAAACAAATTTTGATAATATTAAGAAAACCTTGCAGTAATAGGTCCCTTCAATTGTTCTAATCTACAAATGCCAGAATGAGTAAATAAGACAATTGTTCTAAGTAATTCATATCAACTGTTACTTTGATTTATATAATAGAGTTTTTGAGTGGGAAAACAAAACAAAATAAAATAAAGCATTAAAACTATACATTTTGGCTTCAATTATTAATACAATTCTATAGCTTAACTTGGCAATAAATCTCAAAAAAAGCCCAAGAACACTGAATAAAAAGAAGTGTAAGAACCCAGACTTCTATTACTCTCTATATACTAAAACTTTAGGTTAAGAAATACAGGGTAAAAAACCCTAGTGATTTAGGGCATTCATTGTACATAACAGGCAGTCATTACACGTTTTAAGCTTACATTTCATATATGGGAGTTCTGGAAATGCCTCTGAAATCTAGAAGTGGCATTTGAATGAAATGGAAAAGCTCTTTGGTGACAGAGAAAACAGTATTCATAGTCTCTGTTAAACTGTAGCCTATATGTGTGAAAAATATATAGATAATAACTAAATTAAACTAAGCTGAAAATCTCCATGAATAATATATGATTGTTTTAAATTCAATTTCTACTATTTCATTTAGCAATTTACCTTTGTTTTCTTTAGCTGAATAACAGCTTCAAGAAAATTTATCTCTTCAAATGTCCTCAGAACTGGTTCAAGTTCTATTAAGCATTCTAAATAAGAAAAAAAAAAATTGAGTTCAGATTGCTCTAATCATTAAACTGCAAAATATAAATGCTAATATTTCACTGAGAAGGCCCTAAGTCAATTTTTCCCCAAACTGATGACATTTAACCCTCTTAAGAGTCTTTATTATATGCATAAAGATAGAAATATACATCATGGAATACACTTGAGAGTCTAAAAATAAACCCTTATAGTTATGGTCAGTTGCTTTTTGACAAAGTTGCGGAGGCAATTCAACAGGAAAAGGATCATCTTTTCAACAAATGGTGCTAGGACAGCTGGACAGCCACATAAAAAAAGACAAATTTATACTCTTCCTAAAATCATACATAGAATTAACCTGAAATGGATCATGCACTTAAATGTAAATATAGGAGAAAATCTTCATGACCTTGGGTTAGGCAAAGAATTTTTAGATATGACGTTAAAAACAGGATCCATAACGAATTTTGATAAATGCACTTCAAAACAATTGAAAGCTTTTGCACTTCAAAAAGCTGCTATTAAGAAAAATGAAAAGACAAGCCCCAGACTGGGAGGACATTTTTTCACATCATGTATCTGCTAAAGGACTTATATCTAGAATATATAAAGAACTCTGACAATAATAAGACAAATAACCACATTTAAGAATGGGAATGTAACATGATGCAGCCATTTTGGAAAACATTTAGGAGTTTCTTAAAAATGAAAGATAAATTTACCATACAACCCAGCAATTCAACTCACTGATAGCAATCTAAGAGAAATGAAAACATGTTCACACACAGACTTGCATATGAACAGCCATAGCAGCATTATTCATAATAGCCAACAAATGGAAATAATCATAATTACTACTACAACTACTACAATAATATATGAATTTATTGCTGAAAGGAGAGGCCAGGGCTCCAGATATAAAACTGAGCATCGCTAACATATGGATGGTATATAAAGCCATGGTCTGGACTGGATTATCCAGGGGGTGAATATACATAGGACACAGACAGTAAAGGGCCCATGGTAGAGCTCTGAGGCGTTCCAACAGTTCGAAATTGAGTAGAGGAAGAGAAAGAGATTGAGGAAGAGAGGATACTAAATTGTGTAGCCTCTGGTGTCTTGAAGCTGCCAGAAAGAAAGTTCCAAGGAAGGAACAGCTAATTAGTCATGTCTAATCTGCCACGAAGCCAAGTAAGGTAAGCAGGATTTTCTAACACTGCCATCCTTGGTAACCCCAACAATGTAGCTTTAGTAGAGATATGAAAACAGAAGACTGATACAAGTTTGTTAAAAACTGAGTTACAGGGAAAGAAGCAGAGACGACAAGTATGGACAATTCCTACAAGGTGTTTAGATTTGAATGGGAGCCAAAACATGAGGTGGTACCTGAAGTCAACACATGAAGTCGAGTTTTTTTTCCTATATAAAAATAGGGGATAATAATGGAATATATCTGTGTGATAGCTGAATGATCCAGTAGACAGACTGAAATTGGCACTGCAAGAGTAGAGCAAGAATATAAAGGAAAAGAAACTGGAGAGGGCTTGGGGATGGTATTCAGAGCACAAGTGATACGTTTACATTTGTCTAAGTATATGGATACTTTTTTCCCCTGTAAAAGAGATAAGGCAGGAAAAATGGATACAAGTACAACTAAGATTGTAGATCTGGTAGTGGATCTATGAGGTAGTAGTGCTCTCTCATGGTTTCTCTTTTCTTAATGTAGTGTGAGAACAGATGATCAGCTCAAAGGAAAGATGGAGCATGAAGTGCCAGAGGTTTAAGAAGGGAGGCTAAGGTATTAACCACTGTCTTCTTTTCCTAAGCTCAGAATCTATCAAGAAAAGCCACGGGATAATGATAAATGATGATCAAAGTATCAACCTTTATTACTGATAAAGATAATTGGAGAATTTACCTTTAGATCTGTAGCCAATGGGCTTGGAAAGAGTTCACAGCTTTACTCAGCCACAGGCCTCATCTACTTCCATATGGGGGAGCAGAAAATGTATGCATCCTTTAGACAGGCTGACTTCTAAAAGAAGGAAAAAAACTGAGAAGGAACCAGATAAGCATGCTCAGTTTTTCTCCAAAATTAGCAAATGAGGTAAGTCTGAGGAAGAGTGCTGAGGGGCACATAAAAGCTGGAAATGTTCTTTCTATACTTTCCTTCTTAGGGACTGAAATGGATTTCATCTTCACTTTGGGAACATAAAGAATGGATGGGCCTTAGGTATCTCCTACAATAGTACAAGATGATCACTGATATAAGGAAGCAATTCTCAAACTTTTAGGTCTCAGGATTCTTCAAAATTATTGACTATCCAAAATAGCTTTTGTACGTTTGTGTCATATCTATTGATATTTACTATATTACAAATTAAAACTGAGAAAAATTTAAGACATCAGAATATATATGTGAGAACACATTCCATTATTTGTTGGAGCAATGAAACCATCATACCTCATTTAGCCTTTGGAAAAATCCACTATATACTCATGAGAGAATGAGAATTAAAAAAAAAAATCTTAGTATTTATTATTTTGGTGAAAAGAGTTTTGATTTTGTGAATTCTTCTGAAAGTCTCAGGGACCAACCACCCCAGGGGCCCTTGTACCACACCTTTAGAACAGTTGATCTATGAAAATGGAATAGTACATGTATTTGAGAAGCATAACAGAATTGCTAAGTAGTGTTTAGTGTCCAATTTTGGCCATTAATTAATTAATTTTAAAGATTTTATTTATTTATTTGAGAGGAGAGAGAGAACATGCATGAGCAGGGGGAGGGGCAGAGGAAGAAGCAGACTCCCCACTTATCAGGGAGCCCCAAGCACCAATCCTAGGACCCAGGGATCATGACCTGAGCTGAAGGCAGATACTTAACACTTAACCAACTGAGCCACCTAGGTGCCCTGGCCATTAATTTAAAGAGAAACCAATAAATAACTCCCACTTCTGGCCAAGATGGAGCAACAGGGTTTGATTTGCCACTCTGCCTAAAACAACCAAAAAAGCCAGACAAAATACATGAAACAGTGGTTTTCAAGATACTAGATACCAGGCAACAAAGGACAGTGATCACTGAGATGGCAAACAAATCAGGTGAGCCTTATGACTGCCCACGCTTACTGTGTTGAGAGTTTCTAGCTGCAGCTTAAGAGGGAAGTGAGGTGGAGCCTCACTTCTCAATTGAGTGGAAACTTAATTGAAGAGATGGGGCTGAAAGTCTGGGTAGACCAAGGCAGAGAGAGTTCATAGGGCAGTACCAGAGAGGGGAGACATACAGAGAGAGAGCTCTGTGATCTGCAGAAGGCTCCTTTAAGTATTCAGCAAAAGTCTTTAAAGAACAATAGGGAAAAAACACGAAGTCTGTAGAGAAGTAAGTATGCCTAATGGTATGATCTGCAGAGAAGTTGGAATTTTTAGAGAATGGAAAAGAAATGAATAGTTGGAAGTGGCACTGGGGACAAAGGAGATATATATCCTCCCACATAGCTCTGGGAAATAAGAAATAAAATGTGAATCCATTACAAGCAACTTTTGATTTTTTTAAATATAGTACTAATGAGCATTGGACACAAATTTTGAATAAAAAATATATTTCATTGCTTTTTTAGTTAGAAAGATGATTCCCCAGTCTGTGGCTTATCTTTTCACTTTTTCTTAACAGCATCTTTTGAAGTGCAAAAATTTTCAGTTTTTTCAAAGCTCAATTATCATTTTTTCATGGATCTTGTTTTTGATGTCATATATAAGAGCTCTTTGATTAAGACAAGATCATAAAAACTTTCTCCTGTGTTTACATTTAGATGATGATCCGTTCTACCTTTGAAATAAATCTTAATTCTATCTAATTTGTCTATCATGGATTAGCACCTTAATAAACTCTTGCTAGAGTCTCCTAGGTGGTCTCTTTGCTTCCATGCCTACCCTTCTCCAGTCAATTTTCCACACAGCAACAAGAGTGATCTCTCCAAAACTTAAATTAGATGTCATTTCCATACAAAACACACTTTAATGTTGTTCCATTGTACTTGGAATAAATTTCTAGCCTTTTAATGGTAGCCAAAGCCCCTCCTTATCTCTCCAATCTCATCTCATAAAATAAAAACAGCAACTGAATTAAAAACAAAAAACAAAACAAAAAACAACTTTAAGCTTGCCATCTAACTTGTGTAATTTTTCAAGGAATATTTTATTCACAGTATATTCACTGTTTTTGTAATTCAAAAGGTCCAGACTAAAACTGTACACTCACTTAAGAAAGATGGTCTTTCATCTGGATTTTGCGCCCATCCACTTTCTATTAGAGAGATCATAAGTGCTCGATGAGGTATATCAAGTGGCAAACTTTCTTCGTTAGTGTTAGGTCGATGTCCTTGTGATACACTATACATGATCTGTAAAGGATTGGTGACTTCTGTCAAAACAAATATATTTCATTCATTAGAAATATATTATGATTTAATACACTAATTAAATACATTCTAAAGTCAACCAAATGAAAATGAGGGAAACTTAAAATCATAGGAATAATGCATTACCCCCCTTTCTGTTAAAAACATATATATACACATATATATCCCAGCCAGTGACAGACTCGTCTGCCTCCTGTCGTATTTACAGCCTCACCTCACCACATTAATTTTAAGCTTGGTCACCTGATTTGGCCAATGGAACATGAATAGAGCAGAGCTCGGCAGAACTGAGTGGAACCTAGCACAGCCAAAAATGGCCACTCACACCTAATGTGAATGAGAAACATACACTTATTTTGTAAGCTACTGAGATTCTGAGGTTGTTACACAGATAGCTGACCCATACAATCCTCAAAATAAAGAAATGGACAATGTTATCAGAAAACTTAAAAATTATTTTTCAAAGTTATAGAAGGAGCACTAATTAAATTTTCAAATAAAGAGTTTTAGAGCTGGAATGAATCTTAGAAATAAAATTCAAAATTTTCATCTTGCAAATTAAAAAGAAATGAAGACTCAAGAGATTTAGTGGCTTGATTACAGAGCTAATTATTGTCAGAACAAGAATCAGAATCTACATTTTTCTGACCCTTAATCCAGTACAGTTTTTAATATACAGTGGATTCAGAATTGATAAATTGTTTTTATAGTGTGTTTTCCAAAAAATGAATGGTAGGCAGATTTAAAATAAGATGGGCTTTATTTAGATAGTTCTGAATATGCCCTACCAACATGCTGTCGTCTAGAATAAGGAAGTGAAAGTACACTTACCTTCAAAAGGCTGTTTTCTGGTTAAGACTTCCCATGTGATCACTGCATAGCTTTTTAAGATAAAAATATACATACAGGACATTATAAACTAACTATGCACAATAAACTAAAATAGTACTGATTTTAAAAGCTGACTGTGGAGATATCATTTTTGCAAGTAATAAGGTAGTGAAATGCTACATAAAGAATCACCATATATAATAAAAATGATGTGTTTATATACAGTTTTGTTCTGAAAGGGAATTAATCTAATTTGAAAAATTAACAAATTACTGTAATAAAAATTTGGAGTTAAAGGTAAGGATAACTTGTTGTGGATGACTTTTAATGACCTCTAGTTACATGATTCTATTATTCACACAAAATAAAGAGCAATAAAAAAGATGATCTCATGTAGCTCTATTCTATTGACTTTTTTCTGGCCTAAGTACTATCTCCTTTGGTAGTGTTAAGTGCTAACCACACTGTTTCCCTCCCTCCTCCATCAATGTCACATAAGATAATAACCTTTTATTTTTTTTTATTTTTAAGATTTTATTTATTTGACAGAGAGAGAGACAGCGAGAGCAGGAACACAAGCAGGGGGAGTGGGAGAGGGAGAAGCAGGCTTCCCGCCGAGCAGGGAGCCCGATGTGGGACTCCATCCCAGGACCCTGGGATCATGACCTGAGCTGAAGGCAGATGCTTAACAACTGAGCCACCCAGGCGCCCAGATAATAACCTTTTAGTACTATATTATAAATTGACAGAACAATAATATATACTTTAAATTCTTTTCAAGGATGTAAAAATGGCTTAAAGCAAGGCATCTTTAATTTTAAAAATATTAACGACTGTGGTCTCTATTTTCACCACACTTATGAGAGAAGACTAAAAATCACACTTTAAAATGTAGCTTCGGGGCACCTGGGTGGCTCAGTCTGTTAAGCGTCTGCCTTCAGCTCAGGTCATGATCCCAGGGTCCTGGGATGGAGCCCCACATCCAGCTCCCTGCTCATTGGGGAGTCTGCTTATCACTCTCCCTCTGCCTCTCCTCCCTCTCATGCTCTCTCTTTCAAATAAATAAAATCTTAAAAAAATTTAAATTAAAATGTAGCTTCAAAATTCTCATTAATCTTGTTTTTGGACAAGGTTAACTCTGACCAAAAATAACATATTATACCTATATATATCATGCTTGACACTGGCCCTTGATTTTTGTCCAGGTTCGTAGTTCTCAGGTGGCATATAGATAATTGTCCCTCCTTCTGGTGAAGATTTACTAGTTCGTGATTGTGAGAGGGACATCATACGCCATTTTGATAAACCAAAATCTGCAATCTGTAAGGGAAAAGAGTAAATAATTGAATTTAAAAATTAAAAAAAACAACAACAACAAGAACTGTCTTTGTTTATATTCATTGTATTTAGGTATGAGACCAGAGGAAGTGTTCTATATTAATATTTTATTTCTACATATACTATCAGTTTCTTAATACATTAACTTCTAGAGTGTTGAATCCAGTAACTCTAGAAACAATACATACTGACTTGAAGTTCATAATGTCACAAATTTTAAAATGGAAACTGAGTTTTGAAAAATTAAACAGAGTATTTTTTGTCCTAAATTCTGAATGAGCATATATGCCAAACACTACTTTTTAAGACAAGTAGTTTTACAGCATGTGCTTTCAAAATTCTCCTACACCTCACAGAACTGCTAAACTACTGGTATCTAATATGACTGCCACTGGGCATTGTTTGTAACTCAGGTTTATATGTTCTTATTTACAATGCCCTAAAAATAGTAACCTTAATTTCTGAAGCAAGTAAAATTCCAATATATTAGGTCATTATTATATGATTTATGCATACCACTAAAAGAATCATATCTGTTGGCAACAGTCTATTTAGCATATAAGACATATTTATGTCCACAACAAGTACTGCCTAAAGAATTATTGGTGCCATTCTATACTTTTGATATATCCTTTACAGTTTTGCTTTACTTGTAAATTTTGTATAGATGTTATACAACATCTTATAACTATTTAAAGGTTTCCTTATTTTTTAAAAAATGGAAGACAAAATATAAGAACAGAAACAGTATTTAATGGACAAAAGGGTGTAGTGAATCTTTAAAAACATTTAATTTAAATTGCTTAGATCTTCACACTGCATAAGTTAGAGCCAACAGAGGGAAATGAATTCTATCTAGCACACCATTGGTGTTTCAATTATTTAACTCATATACTTTTACTAATTTTAATAGAAGAAAATTTGTTTAGTGTTTAGATGAATTTGATATTAAAAATATTACTTTAAGAAGGGAGGGGGTGGACTATATGATTTTTTTCATACATTATTAAAATAAAAGGGTAAGTCTAAGAAAAAAAATAGAAAAGACCAAGAGAAAACATGGTGCCAATACATGAAGAGCTAAGCTGGATTGATTCTGAAAGGCAATATACCACGTGGCTGAGAACATGGGTTCTAGAGCCTAAGATTATATTACATTTATATTCCAATTCTACCACTTGTGTGTGAACTTGAGGAAGTTTTTAAATTTTTCTGTGCCTCTGTATGATTACCCACCTGCAAACTGGGGATAATAACACTATATCACAGGGTTGTAGTGAGAAAATTAAATAACTTATTCTAAGCAAAGCATTCAGAACATTATCACATAATAAGTGATCCATATGTGTTAATATTATTGTTTTGTATACAGGTTGCTCTTATTCAATACAATCTGTTCTTCCCACCTACCCTCTAAAACCAAAAAAAACAGCACTCCAGTTGCACATTTGCTAGAATGATAAGCATTACTATAAGTAGAGTTTATTTTTATGCCACAAGTGAAAAATGTTATTTATTTATTTATTATTTATCTATTTGAGAGAGAGAGAGAAAGAGAGAGCACAAGAGTGAGAGCACAAGTGGGGAGGAGGGAAAGGCAGAGGGAGAGGGAGAAGCAGGCTCCTCGCTGAGCAAGGAGCCCGATGTGAGGCTCGATCCCAGGACCCCGGGATCATGTTCTGAGCCGAAGGCAGACACTCAATTGACTGAGCCACCCAGGTGCCCCCACAAGTGAAAATGTTAAAAAAAAAAAAAAAAAAATCTGAGATGTGGTCTCACCTTATACCTGAACCATAATTTGCAAATTCCTGGGCTAAATGTTGGTTTGAATACAGTGTTGTAGAAAATGTATTCCTGAGCTTGCTTCCTTATGTGCTCCTTCACCTAAGATCTTCATCTTTATTTTCAAACCTGACCTAAAAACCTTAATCAGAATTCTATGAGCTGATTTAGTCTGGTTTTCACATGGAACTATACTTCTCCCCTTTCTCTGTTACAAATAATACCATTAAATTTGACTCATTAAATCTGGATCTTCAACAGAAGGATAAAAATGAATAATGTGAGGGAAGGAATAAGAATGCCATGATTTCTTGAAAGTCTTGATAAATTTATTATTCAGCCATGAAGACAGAGAATAAGAACTTTCCCATTCTACACAAGATCTTAAATATGATTTAGCTAAGGGCTTTCTTTTTAACTAAAAAGATGATTTTAAAAATTAGAGGAAATTAAAACACACTACTCATAAAAATCCACAATCCTCTCACCCTAGTAGAATAGCTATTTTCATTTACATATACTATCCATATCTATAAAACTATAAAGTTATCATCAGTAAGAAGTTACGAAGAATAACCCTAAAGTATTCTGGTTTCCACACCGGACTGAGAGAATAGCAGAGAAAGCAAATATGGCACATATAAATATTTTCATTTCAAAGAAGCGTATCACTAGTTCATTTGTATCTAAGGTGCACTAATGGACACGTGGCAGATAACCAAACTAATGTATCCTTTTTAAAGTAGAAAAGTCTCAGTTGACCTTAATCAGTAGTAAACATTTTTCTTTCAGATACTATGTTTCTGGTCAGCATTCCAGTGAGAAAACTTACCTCAGAAAATGGTAGCAAGGTGTAAATTTCCATTTAATTTCATTAAGTATTTTTAAAGATACTTTGCACTTCATTTAAGGCCTTTCCAAGAAAATAGGTAGATTAAATAACTGTTACTTTTTCATGAGTCAGTGATGAACTTTGACTTTTAACGGACATTTATAAAGTACAAAGTAGAGACACATAAGATGCATGTAAAAGAATGTCGCTAATTTATAATAGTATTAGAAAGGTCACAGCTCTGTATGTACTAAATTAATAAAAATTATAAAAACTAAATCTAGCCAAACTATTCTAAATTCTATTCATATCAAAGAAAGACCAAGGATACCCTGTTGATCAGCGAAAACAAGAAAGTAAGAATCATTACCTATTACTTTGCTTCTGTTTACTCTGCTAAGTATAGTTTCCAGACTGAGATGAAGAAAGTATAGTACAAGGACATTGAAAGGTTTAAAAAATGCAAATCTCAGGTTATTTTATATATATTTCAGGTTACTGAGAATACTTGCAAATATCTCCATGGTGCTATCAGTGTTCTTTGTGGGACAGAATGGAGAGGTACTACAGGATATGAGAAAAGTAAATGACATTCTGACTTTCAAAAAGGAAAGGAAAATGTTGATTTTGCAAATCTACTTATTGGTAGACACTATCCTTAATCCCTGCTTAAAAAATTTATAAAATTTAATAAAAGGGATATCAGCAAGAATTCATGAAAAACAAATTATATCAGACCAATGGTCAATTTCAGGTCTCACATGCTATATCCCAAGTCCTTGGCACAATGCCACTGCTGCTCCATAAATATTTACTGACTAAAATTATGACCAATTTCATTTCCTTTTTTGACAGTAGTAGTACTGTCAAAGAGTAAATGTTAAAACAGTTTGCATATTATAAAACACTCTGTTATTTTATTTATTTTTTTAAAGATTTTATTTATTATTTATTTGACAGAGAGAGACATAGCGAGAGAGGGAACACAAGCAGGGGGAGTGGGAGCCCGATGCGGGGCTCGATCCCAGGACCCTGGGATCATGACCTGAGCCGAAGGCAGACGCTTAACGACTGAGCCACCCAGGTGCCCCCACTTTGTTATTTTATAATAACATGCATGACTACTAAGTTATCAGGCCTATCTGGTATATATAGAAGATCCGGAATTCATTCGTTTATTCAACAAATACTTAGTTAATGCTTCAATATGGCACCTGCTGAGCAGGTGGCAGTTAATAAAATAGACTAAATTTCAGTCTTTGTGGAGTTTATTTTCTAACTGGGGGAGACAGTCAATAAACATATTAATGATAATATGACAGATGGTGAAAAATAATATGCAGAAGCATAAATCAAGGTACAAAGACACAGAGGAACTGGGTAGGTCATCAGGGAAAGCCATTCTGAAGAAGGTGAGGGAATAAGCCAGGAGGACACCTGGGAAAGTAGTCAAGCAAGGACCCCTGATGATATTCTCAAGGAAAAAATGGAGAAATATGGGCTGTAAAACAGTTCTGCACAAAGTAGTCCACACAAAATTAATGATTATTCTCCAAAAGTGCTAAATAAGGATTAATATTGACCTGGAAGGAGGTTTAAGCACCATGTTGTGAGGCTCTGATCTGAGCTCTGTACTGGTTAATATTTAATCATGACTTAAAGATACAAAAACTAGCTAATTAAATCTGAGGATGACACAAAGCTGGGAGACAAAGTTAAAATCCTTGGGCTACAGAAATGATACTGAAAAAGATCTTAAGAGGCTGAAGTGATCACTCAAATCTAACAAAATAAACTTTGATGATGTCCAGAAAGTATTCTGCAAAGTACACAATAAGGAGACGTGACTTAAGCAATAATACCTGAACAAAAGAACCTCTCAGGGCTTGTTGATGTTAAGCCCAATTTAAATGTTGTGATATGGGGCGCCTGGGTGGCTCAGTCGTTAAGCGTCTGCCTTCGGCTCAGTTCATGATCCCAGGGTCCTGGGATTGAGTCCCGCATCGGGCTCCCTGCTCGGCAGGAGGCCTGCTTCTCCCTCTCCCATTCCCCCTGCTTGTGTTCCTGCTCTCGCTCTCTCTCTCTCTGTCAAATAAATAAATAAAATCTTAAAAAAAATAAATAAATAAGAAATAAATGTTGTGATATGATCACCCCCCAAAAGCCAATGATTCATTAAGTATTAAACAAAGTGCTTAGGGACCAGGGAAATGACACTTCCATTCAAGTCTATATTCATAAGGTCACAAGGAGTATTTTGTTTCATTGTGAGGATAAAAATTTAACAGAGATTTAAACACAGAAGCATCTGGATAGCACCTGCGATTAAAAGCAATGTAATAAGGAAGTTGGCTGAAAGAACTAAGGATGTTCAGAAGACAGAAGAACAAAACATGAGTGTATGTGAGGGGCAGGGGGATTATAGCCATCTGTAAACATTGAGAGGGCTGTCATATGGGAAGTAGAATTGGATTTATTTAGTTTATCACAAAAAATAGAACTAGGACCCATGGATGAAAACAAATGGAAGGCGTTTTGATTAATCACATAAGGAAATATCAATTTAAGTATGGATATTAAGAGTCCCCTGTCATAGACTAACTGCCTTGGGAGATAAGGGACTATCATAGTGAGGATTCAGACTTGAATGGACTTGCTGACCATTAAGGCACTTCTACCTGTGTGGTTTTATAGCTGATGTAATAGATTAGTTTCTTTTTTTAGTAGTACTGAGATGGCAGCTTGCTTCTTTTCCTTTCCCCTCCCATTTTATTCTAGGGAGAGGAAGTGCCTTTAACAGGGGTTTTGTTTTTTATTTAACTTTTCTCACATTTTTTGTATTAATTTTTCTATTGTTCCAACCTCCCTGTTATTTTTTCTTTGAACATTTTTTGATATTTACAGTAATCTCTAATTACATATATTATTATAAGAAGTATAGCAAAATAACATAAAAATAAAGTGAGTTACATTTAGTGTTAGTTACTTAGCAACTACTTTTTATTTGCTGTCATCAGTTAGATACAGGGTAAACTATGAAATCACTACTACACCTGGGGCCTTTAGGCACCTAAATCTTATGACCTTTACGAAAGTTAATTCAAAGTAGGTCCTAGATTTAAATGTAAAACATAAAACTCTAACACTTTTAGAAGATAACTAGAAGAAAATCTTTAATACCTATGGCTTGATGAAGGCTACTTAGATATGACAGCAAAGAATTATCATAAAGGAAAAAAAACCCCTGATAAATTGAACTTCATCAAAATTAAAACTTTTCTTTGTGAAAGACCCGTTAAAAGGATGAAAAGAACAAACCACCAAGTGGGAGAAAATATTTGCAAACTACATATCTACATTTTAAATATGAAGGACTCATATTAAAAAATCTAAAGAACTCTCAAAACCCAGTAATAAAAATCCAAAGGATCCAATCAGAAAATGGGCTTAAGACATGAAGAGACATTTCACTGAAAAGGATATAGATAGCAAATGAGAAAGTGTTCAACATCATTAGCCATTAGGAAAATGGAATTAAGACTATGATGAGCTATCACTATATACCTATTATAATGCTAAAATAAAAAACTGTGACAATACCAAATGCTGGTCAGGATATGGAAAGGCTAGGTCAATCATACATTGCTGGTAGGATGTACAAAGGTACAGCCCCTCAAACAGTTTGGTAGTTTCCTAAAATGCTAAACAAACCCTTACCCAGCAATTGCACTCCTGGACATTAGCTCTTGGTTATCTAGAGGAACAAAAACTTATGTTCATTCAAAAAGTTGCACAGGGTTGTTCACAGGAGTTTTATTGTAACTGCCAAAGACTGGAAACAATATAAATACCTTTCAGTAGGTGAATGGTTAAACAACTTTGGTATACACATACCATGAAATACCATTTACCAATAAAAAAGAACCACTATTGATATAAGCAACAACTTGGATGGATCTCAAAGTATGCTAAGTAAACAATATTAATCTCAAAATACCACATACTGTATGATTCCATTTATACAACATTTTCAAAATGACAAAATCATAGAGAACAGATTAGTGGTTGTCAGTGGTTAGGGATAGTGGAAGGGAGGAGATGAGTGTGAATACAAAGGGGTAGCATGAGTGATGTATTTGTGATGATAGAATAGTGCTGTATCTTGATTGCTGTGATGGTCACACATGTGATAGAGTAACACATAAACTATATACATGCATTGTAACAATGTCAAATTCCTGGACTTGAAATTGTACTGTAATTACATGTAATGTAATCACTGGCAGAAACTGAGTGAAGGGTTCATGGACTCTCTTTGTATTATCTTTGCAACTTCCTGTGAATCTATAATAACTGCAAAATCAAAAGAAAAAAAAGGGCTTACTTGATCATTTCAATTAAGGACATAATGACTTTGTATTTTGTACCATAATTCTATCTATCTTTTAAGTCTAGGAATAACTAAGCCACTGAAGCTGGAAGAAGGGACACTGAAGAAAAGAATTATAGGCTATGGAAAACAGAGAGATATTAAATTGGTTAAGTAGAGAAAAAAACACTAAAAAGTTTTTAAAACTATTAATCTCAAGGATGCAGATAAACTTTTTTTTTAAGTAATTACCTTAACATGAAATTCATTATCCAATAAAATATTTTGAGTCTTCAAGTCATGATGAAGTAGAGGAGGATTCATATTGTGCAGGTAGTTTACACCCAGTGCAATTTCATGCAGGATGCGAAATCTCAGTGGCCAAGCAACATCAGGATATTCTGTTTTCTTCATATATATGAAAATAAACAAAACTAAAATAAGTGACCATATTCATTACATTTCCACTTAGAAAATTAAATACTCTATGTGGAAATACAGTATAAACAAAGGTCAAGACATATGTTCATTTTTATTACATAGTATCCTGGTATCAATTTGGTATTATTTAACATCCATGTATATCTTATTTTCCTCAATTTTTAGAAAAAATAATGATGACTTTATAGTACTGTTATTTCCTTTTAGTTTATGTTGGTAATACAACTACATGGTATTGGCTCTTCTTTCTTCATTTAAACAGTTTTCAATTTTTTTTTTTCTATGTAATACCCAAACACATTACCTATACTCACATCTATCTCTCATTCTATGGTTTGTATCAAATAACTACATGCACACACACAAACACACAGGCACAAAAAATTTCTTTTTAGTACATACCATTAACTCAAAATTTATATTTTAATTTTCCTATTGATATAAAATCATACCTTATTATAATAATCATTACATCAATTAAAATTATGACCATATTATGTTTATTTACTAAGCATGAATTTCTCATACTTCTTATCGTACAATTTTTGTATTCTAGCTTGAAAATTTAGCTTTTGGAAGTTTTGCTTTTGTGAAAGAGACAAAGATCATTTTCATTTTTAAGTGTATGCAATACAGACATATTTAAAATATAATGTTTTATATCTTGGTACTTAAAGTGATATTCATCTGAACTTTTTGAACATAAAAGTTAGTGTAGCTTCCTAGGAGAATGAACATACTCAGAAAAATTAGATAATTTGGGAAGATCTGGCAATGATTCACCAGGCACCAAGCTACTGGATACATTCTAAATGACATGAAAAAGTATGCTTTTACTGAAAGCTCAAATCTGTTCTTGACAATTTTTTCTGCAAATGGGTAAGCGTATAGCTCCCTGATTAACCTGCTGTTTACATTCTATTTTGATTTTTTTCAACAGTCTTCTTTGAGGTTGGGGGAGAGTACTTCAAGATAAATCCCGCTCTAATAATACAACAAAGGAAACCAAAAGAAACATAAAACATTACTTCCTCTGGTATACACAGACCTCCACCCCAGTGAGTAACTGAATCTTTTAGTCTGTGAAAAGGTAATTTTCTTCTAAAAATTGTGTAGTTCAAAGGAGTCATAAGGCCTCTGTGCAGTATAGTATCACATGGAGGCTTTTGATCATGGAGACAGAGGTAGAACACTCACTCTATATGTTATGATTCCTTCTAGGGGTTGGCAGTCCCCGGAAGGAGGCTTTATAATTTCTAATGGGTTCCAATTTTGGGTATCAGAATACCTACTGGGTACTGGGGTGTGGGAAGAAAATATTAGAATTTATACTTATATTCATTTTTTTAAAAAGGAAATTGTGCTTATAATATTTGTGTCTTGATTGCTGTGTTATACAAATATTATACACAGACACCAGTTATTATACTCTGTCCTTGTCTCAGATGGTCCTGTCATAAATAGAAAGTGATATACGCTGAAATAAAGAGGAAGTCCCTCCACGAATGGCATCCATTCTCTCGTTTGCTTACAGAACGTTGTGATGTATCAGAATTTAGGAGCATCCACTAATTGGAATTTACAGATCATGTTACCAGATTTTAACTAAACCAACACTCACAAAACAGACCGAGTGATTTAAAAAAGACTTCTCGAGAGAAACTGTAGGTTGCAGATAGTATTAATATAAGATCAAGCAAACAACAATAGATGAATACATACAGTTTGAGAATAAGAATCCACAAATTTGCTTACTGATAAGAATGAGGACCCACCCCTCCAGTTTGCTTACTGATGGGATTTACAATCAAAGCCAGAGTAACTAGTACATTGATAAAAAGATAAATGGCTCATGCCTTTGTCTATTATTGGAAAAACCAATGTATTTGGTACTCAGAGACAGACTTATTTGGCCTATTTAGAACTTTATGGACTGGCATTATTAACATTTAATTTGAATCCTAAATTGTTTTTAAGATAAAATAAAATTTGGCTTAACTAACAGGAGGTTATATAGTGTACAGAGTTTATCTGTTCTCTTTCCCTCTCCTACTTCTTTATATATACATGTGGTTACTAGAATTCAGTTTACACCTCAGGAACAGTAACCTAAGCAAAATAACCTCAGTCCTGCAGAATGCAGCCTGACTCTCTTGATATTTTTAACAACACAAAAGAAGTCATAAATTGTCTAACTTTACCACTGTAATTGTTTTCCATTCTTATTTTGACTCATCTATGGCTCTCCAAATAATCTGATAGCTAGATAGCTTGAATAATAGAATGATAGCTACTAAAAATGCACGATACTTACCCTGTGTAGGAGTTCATTTAATGATCCATTTGGCATGTATTCCGTAACTATTCCCAAAAATTCAGGCTCATTGCAAATTCCCAAAATTGGAAGAATGTAACTAAATCTAGCTTTGTGTAAAATTTCAGCTTCTCTTAAAACATCATTTCTTTCACTAAAGAAAGAAAATGCATAATTATTTCAAAGTAATGAAAAATACACAATAATCATGCCTATAACATTAAGACTAGATTTTTCCCCCCATTAATTGACCTCATGTAAATTATGCACTTCTCTGTCCCTTAGTTTCTTCATATTTAAAGTAGGGATAATACCTGCCCTATACATTCCACAGGTCTGTTTAGAGTCCATAATAACTTCTCTGAGCCACTGACAGAAAAAAGTGTGATATACACAGGTTATTATTATTGTACTTTCCTAGGAAAGGAAAAGGACACAATATTTGAGAAAGTTTATAAAGTCTATTGATATTAGAATTATTGCTGTTTGAATTAATTAAAGTTTATGTTGTATTAGATTATATTTGATTAGAATATTATATTAAATTTCATGGTTGCATACCATGTGCATTTTTTCCAAATACTTACATAATACATTTAAACGCTGTAGATTTAAATGACTAGATGATAATAGTTGCATAAGGGTCAAAAATGCTTAGAAATTATACAGTGGAACTCAGGAAAAGAACACCTAGAACAGGTAAATGCTTGTAACAGATCCCTGGGGCAACTCTGGATCCCAGGTTCATTTGCTTGTTCATTCACAAAACAAATAAATACTGAACATTTATTATGAATAAAAACTATGCTCAACATTATGGAGAATATAAAGATAAACACAGTCTGTGTCCTCAAGCTGCCAAGAAATTTTTTAAGAAAAATAAATACTCATTGTGATTTTGATTTGCATTTCCCTAATGATTAGTGATGTTGAAGACCTTTTCATATATACCTATTGGTCATTTGTAGGTCTTCTTTGGATGTGTTAATTATCTTGATCTTGGTAATCACTCCACAATGCATATGTCTATCAAATCATCATGTTGTGCACTTTAAATATATATAATTACATCTGTCAATTATTCCTCAATAAAGTTAAAAAAAGGAAAGCAAGTAAAAAAAAGAAAGAAAATACATACTTAAAACATAAGGCAGAATGTGATAAGTGCCATCATAAACAAATAAATAAATAAGCAAGCAAGCAAGTTAAGTAAGTAAGCAAATGAATAAATAGAGAACTATGGGGAACTCAGAAAAAAGAGTAAACTTTGGGCTAGGGGAGTTGAACGGTCTTTAAAGAGGGATTTCAACTGTACTTTAAGGGCAGATAGAATATCAACCATTGGTAAAAGGGCCAAGATGGATATGGCCTCCAAGATGGGAGGACTTTTGCTTTTCTTTCTCATCTGTGTGTCCCTCAGACCTGAAACAGGACCTGGCACCTGGTAGATATCTAATAGATATGTATCAAATGTATTCAAGGAAGTTACAGTGAAGGTTGTGTTTGGAAAATGGCAGATTGTTTAATATGAATCAGGATACCTAAAAGAGCATGTGAAAGGAATGAAGGTGAATAGGGTAGGCTAGAGCCTCATCTGAGAGCCCTAAAGCCAGGTGAGGGTATTTACACTCTATTTGGTAGTTAGCAAATTGTGATTGTAGGTTTTTGAGCAGGGTAATGACATGAGTAGAGCAAACTTTTAGGATGACTATTTTGGCAGAAGGATGTACGATCAGCAGAAATGGGCAGAGTTTGAAAGTCAGGTGTTAGAATATTACAATACTAATTAAAGATGTGAAGCAATGAGAGTCTGAAACTATAAAGGTCACAGTGAAAATGGAAAGAAAAACACTAGCTGAATAGAATGCCCAGGCGGTGGTGACTACGGTAGACATATATTTAAAAAAAAAAAAAAAAAAAAAAAGGCAAGGGAATTGGAGATGTCACTGGTTTTTACCATAGACAGATGTGTTGGTAGCAGCAATAAAACAGAAACATCTCAGGGGAGGGGGGTGGGAGGATGGGTTGGCCTGGTGGTGGGTATTGAGGAGGGCACATTCTGCATGGAGCACTGGGTGTTATGTACAAACAATGAATCATGGAACACTACATCTAAAACTAATGATGTAATGTATGGGGATTAACATAAGAATAAAAAAAAAAACTTAAAAAAAAAAAAAGAAACATCTCCAGAAGTTTATTGGATAAGCAATGATGGTTAGTTGGTGCTTAAACCACTCAAGCTCTGGATGAATGGCTGTTGAAGTAAGAAAACAGACATTCCACATCAGACTATGAGGCTTGCTCTAAAAGCAAACAAAAGCCAAAATAAAGCAAAAAATCTTATTTATGTTCTGAATAGATAATATATTTATATGTTTTAAAATTCAAGAGTTACAAGAGGACATAAAGTAAAAAGCTTTTTTCCTTCTCCCTGTTCTCAGCCACTTAATACTCTGTGAGGCAACCTATTATTCAGTTTATGAGACCTGTTTTAATTAAACTTATCCTCCCTAAATTGAAAAGGTAAGAGATGGAGGTCAACAAGAACTACATCTTATTGTTTAGCACTCTTGCAGGGAGACAGGGGATGGACTTGAAGATTTCTGGATACTGAAAAAAAAAACTAGAGAGAGAGCATGCTGGTGAAGTCTCAGTGATACTTAATACACTTATTCTTTCTCTCATTAAGAGTATCAGGCATTCTTCCTTCCACTGTGATCCTATTATGTGTCATACACTTTATATGTACTATCATCCGAAGACCAACCCTCTAAAGTTGGTTACCTTAACACCACTTTATATGAGGGCACTGAGGCTCAGATAAATAATTTTCTAATAGGCCAACATTAAGTGGCAGGGTTGGAGTCAGATTTGAATTGCAGTTGTGGGACTCCAAAGCCTGTGTTCTTTCCATTCCACTGCTTCATCAGAGAAAGGAAAGGATCAAGGAAAGTTCCTGAAGTCAGATTTCAGGAAAATTGAGTAAGTGGCAAAACAGAAAAAGCCAAAAATAAATAGGTCTAAAATAGGTTTTATATTTTTAAAAATAAAAAGTTACAGTTTTCATAGGCATATCACCAAAATTACCCAACTCAAAATTTCAGTCACAAAACAGTTATGTCATCCACACGATGTTTGAAGAACCAATCAGACTCATCCACACATAAAGAGTCGGGAGATTGTTGGGGAAGGCCCACTCATTGGGGAGAAGTCAGGTTACGGAGAATGACTCACCAATCACTAAAATAAAAACACGTAACTGCACATAAACTTATTTTTCTTCCAGATGGTCTCAAAGAACAATGCAAACCTTTTCCACACCAGAGCCCAAGTACATGGTTTATTATTCCCACTTTATAAGTGAGGAAATGGACACCCTGTGAGTCAACTGCATAGCCCTGTCCTATGCTCAGATTACAAGAATACTGCTAAAGTTAACATTTTAGGTAACAAGTGGGAAAAAGAACCTGATGCAGTAATGCCAGAGGGTTTAACTGGTCCTTATGACTTCTTTGACAACAGAATTTCCTACCAATTTACTGAAGAGTTTTAGGTTATGAAAGTTGTTAGTAAGAATAGAAAGGGAACCCCCTCTTCATTCCTTTGCTCTCAAATAGCACAAAACTTGGATAAATTAAAATCTTGAGAAGCAGCATCCAAAACAGGAAGATCAACTTGCTTTAGAATACCTAAAGGGTCCATTAGGGTTCGATATCCATAAATTTACATAGCTGATTCTAGAATATTTTCAGTCTTTCTAACCAACCACCACCCTTCAAACTTGACTACATACACATACACACATTTGCCAGCGCTTGCTCCACAGAACTCAAGGCCCAGGTGAAACACACACCACATCTCATCAATATCACTAGATCTGGATTATGATATACAAAAAGTGGGAACAATCTCCACAAGTGTCTCAAATTTACCGTGAGATCTGGCCCATCCAAGCCTGACAGCAGACAGCAAAGCAAAGCTACAGGCAGATGAAAGTCCAGTGAACGTTGGTAAGGCTGAAACTGAGGGATTCATCTGACATTGGGTACTAACAGCCTCTGACCAATCAGGCACCCGGCATGAATTCTGACATTAGATGGGGGGAGGAGAGGAGAGTGTTGCAATCATGGATGTTAACTCACTAAGGACTGAACGCAGGGCCTAGTTAAATCTCTACTGTAAGGCAAATACACAAGACTAAATGACTAGACCTACTGACTAATACATTCGATCACAGGTCAATGGTATAGGAATGAAATGTTTTTCTGAAACAGAAACTAATACTAACTTTCCCTTAGAACCTAGACAGTGCACGGAAATTGTTCAGGATGTGAAAGACACTCAAAATTTCTGGTCGTTTAATTGTTTTCTGATTCAGTGTATTGTTAGCAAAATAATACACATCCTTTGGGGACAGGCTTCCCTGCGAGAGCGAGAGGAGAAACCAAAGCAAGTACAGTCTGGTATCTAAACTTCCATGACCATACGTAATAAACCACAAACAAAACAAAACAACCGCAGGCCGACACCGAAACACCCTGCTTTTGGTGTCTGGAGAGAGGAAGCCCAGGAGTAAGAGGGACAGCGCAGGAGAGGGCGGTGGAGAGAAGAGGGGAGCAGAGGAATGCGAGGGCTGCATCTCCGGAGAGGCCAGTTCTCCCCACCACGCAAGCCCCGAGCCTCGAAGGGCTGCCCCGAGGCGACGAGGGGTGGGGCCGACCGCGAGCGTCGCCGCCGTTTGGGCTCTAGAGCCCGCCTGCTCGGGGCCGGTGTTCGGGGCTCCGCGGGGGTGCCCTACCTGTCGAGCAGAGGGGTGTGGATGTGCAGCTGCTTCACGGCCACCTGAACGCGCCAGTCTGCGTGGCGGGCAAACGACACGGTGCCCGACGCGCCGCGGCTCAGGTAGCGCAGGTCGGCGAGCTTGTGGCAGGGAATGGTGGGCAGGGCGCTGCAGATGGCCTCCCGGCTCATGGTCGCGGGCGGCGCGGGCTCTGAGGCCGCGGGCCGGCTCTGGGTGTGCCCGCCGCTTCGGCGGCTTCCGGAGCTCCTCGGCTGCGCTCGGGAGCCCGCACCCGCCCCCCCACGCCTGTGCCGGAGCCGGAGCGCCCGGGCACTACCCGCGGCGGGACACTAGGTCACGAGGCAGCCCATGCCGCCCGCGGCTCTCGCCAGTCGTCGCTTTTCTGGAGTCAGAGGGGACTTTTCTGGGTATCGGAGTCAACTCTGCCGGGGCTACGCGTCGAGGAGGAGCTTCCTCCCCCGACCTGGCCTTCCCAGGCGCACCAGCCACCCGAGCCGGGCAGTTCAAGCTCCTCCCTCCCCAAACTTCTCAGGTGACGTCACGGCAGACCCTGAGGCGGGGAGAGGGGCCCCGGACCCCGGGTCCCCGGCACGTGGTGCGGCCCCCACGCTCTGGGCGACACCCGCGGGGCTGGGGCGGGGCTTAGGGGTGGGGAAGGGAGCCAGGGACGCTCGTTTTGTCTTCTTTCCCCCCAGTTTTCCAGGTTTGGGGAAAAGTTTTCTCTTGAGGGAAAAAAAAAAGTTCCTTTCAGCAGCCTGCTGTCCGATTTTGGTCGACGTGCTCTCACACCAGGGAGGAATCTTGTGTGAGCCTCACAGTCATGGGGGAGTCTCCAGACCCCAGAGGTGGCGGGGTGCGGGCGGGGGCGCCGGATTACAGACTCCGCGCCTGCGCGAGACGCGCGGGTGAGGGGTGGGCGTGGTGGTGACTTCCGAGAGTTTGGCACCGATGAGCGCAGCGGGTCAGGTAGGGTGTGAATCCACCTGCCTACCTGGACTCCAATCATCCCTCACTTCCAGGTGCGTCAGGAGTGAGAGGTGGGTGATAAATCCTGTCAGAGTCTGACTCTGTTAACAAGTTCTGGTGTTTTGCTCGTGTTCCAGGCTCCTCTACTAGGGAGCTACTTTTCTCTCTCTCCTCTCTGGCGCCCATAACTATATGGAGATTGAAAAATAACTTTGAGAAGAGTCAGTCCCTCTGATTCCAGCTAAGACTGCAAGAATTTCTTTTTCATAGATCTGGGAGGAATGCATTTCATTTTTAACCCGAAACAACCAAACATCTTTCCGTTTTTTACCTTAGAACAAACACCTTTCTACTTGATTATTTTGTAGAGTGTGAGTGCGAGTATTGTATACAATACTAAGTACATACTAGGCATTTTAATGAATTCTAAGGCCACAGTAATAAGGAATGCCTGACTTGAATGGGGTATTTTTGTCAGCAGAGAACAAATGTTTCCTGTATTTTTGTGTTGCCTCAAATGAGAGTAGCAATGTTATATTTTACAATACTGGGAAGTTGTGATGAAACATTGTATTTTAAAATTTTGATGATTTAAAATAAAATATTTAGTTTTAAAGATATGGTCTGATACTCTGTGCTTTATTGCTTAATACACTTTTTTTTTAATTTATTTTTTATTTTTTAATTTTTAATTTTTTTTTTAAAGATTTTATTTATTTATTTGAGACAGAGAGAATGAGAGACAGAGAGCATGAGAGGGAGGAGGGTCAGAGGGAGAAGCAGACTCCCTGCCGAGCAGAGAGCCTGATGTGGGACTCGATCCCGGGACTCCAGGATCACGACCTGAGCCGAAGGCAGTCGCTTAACCGACTGAGCCACCCAGGCGCCCGCTTAATACACTTTTTGCTACAAAAAGTGCTCAGAACTTTCCCCATTCATTCATTCATTCATTCATCATTCATTCATTCATTCATTCATTTAATTTTCCAGTCATTTAATAAACTAAGAGTTCCAGAAAAAGAACAAAAAATAGGAAAGGAGGAAATGATCAAAACAATAATTCAAGAAATTTTGGCAGGTTTGAAGGACAGGGGTCTCCATATTGAAAGGGCCACCAAGTACTGTCAGTGAATTAAAAAAGACCTATATGTAAGCACATCCTTAAAAAGGTAGAACCATAAGAACAAATAGAAGATTCTACAGGTTTTCAGAAGGAAGAAACAAAAATAAAGGGATGGGGATTAGAATGGCATTCGATTTCTCAACAATAACACTTTTATGCTAAAACACAGTGAAATGAAATCTCTTCAAATTCTAAGACAGTAGCTTCCAACCTACAATTCTATAGTCAGCCAAACTATCAAGTATAAGGGCAGAATAAAAATGTTTTCACATATACAAGGATGCAAATGTTTCCTGTCTTTCCATCCACCTTTTCTTTTTCTTTTCTTTTTGAAAGAAAGTGACAGGAACATGTGCTCCAACAAAACATGGGAATAAATCAAGAAAGAGAAAGACATGGGATCCAGAAAACAGAACCAGGAGGATGTGAAGGTAAACCCCAGGAAGTGGCAGAATTAGAGAGCAAACTTTTTTCACTGGAGCAGGGAGATGGCAGATTCCAAGGGAAATCTAGTTAAAGTAATTGATTTTATAGATTATCTAATTTTGAGTTTTGGGGAAATTATATTGATAGATGTATGATAGATCTAATGAAATATATGATAAAATTGGAGAGAAAACTTAAGAAATCTAAGTGAAAAGCAATTAAGTCTATGAGAAATAAAAATCATACAAAAACAGAAACAACAGTTCTACAAACTGTTTGGTGATGGTGAAAAGGGTAAGACTTCAGAGCTTTTGTAATATTAGTATATTGTAAATCTCCAAGAAGGAGAGAGCGTGAAGCATAGAACTCTATAAAATTTATATTTCAATTACAATACTTAAAAAATAAGT
This sequence comes from Mirounga leonina, assembly GCF_011800145.1. Lineage (NCBI taxonomy): Eukaryota > Metazoa > Chordata > Mammalia > Carnivora > Phocidae > Mirounga > Mirounga leonina. The sequence goes on along the minus strand of NW_023270415.1, from coordinate 37,408,643 downwards.
AATATATGCACATTGTTCAACATTTAAAAGTATAAAACAGATAATCCCATGGGAAACTAGGCAGAAGACCTAGACACCTCACAAAAGGGGCTATCTAAATAGCAAATAGCAAATGAAGGACTTAAGGTGCTCAACACTGTTAGTTATCAGGGAACTACAAGTTAAAACCACAGTGTGATACCACTACACAAATACTAACTAAAAATTAAAAAGACAGAATATACCAAGTGTGGGTGAGGATTTGTAGCAATTGGAACTCTCATACCCACTGCTGGTGGGAGTATCAGTTGGTACAACCAATTTTGCAAACAGTAAAGCAGTTTCTATTAAAATTGTGGCTATGCAGATTCTATGACATCAATTCCTCTTTTAGGTATGTGAACATGTATATGCAAATGCTAGAGTATTCATAGCAGTGCTATCTATAATGGCTTCAAACTGGAAATTATCCAAATATCCATAAACTGTAGAATTGGGTAAATAAATTGTGGCACATTTACACAATGGGACACTAAACAGCAATGAGACTGGACAATGTATAACAATATTGATGAATCACAGAAATATAATGTTGGATGAAAAAAAATCAGACGCAAAAGAGTATATATTTGTATGAGTCCATTTCTGTTAAGTGCAAAAAAAACCACTAAGCTATGCTTTTAGAAATCAGGACACTGACTTCTCTTGTAGAGAGAAGGGTAGTGACTAGAAGGGGCATGATGAGACTTCTGGGGTGATAGTAATGTTCTGTTTCTTGATCTAGGACCTAGACTCTGGGTGCCAGTTACATGGGTGTATTCACTTTATGAACATCTTTGAGGTTACACTTAACATGTACTTTTCTGTATATTGTTATACTTCAATAAAAAGCTAATAGGTTTAAATATAAAATATATATGTGGATGTGTATTATGTCTCTCACTTTATATAATTAGTTTTACACTATACCCTGTTCACCTTGCTTGTTTTTCACTTACGGTCTATCTTGGATATCTTTCCATGTGAATGCATAAGTTTCCTTATCCTTTCTTCATACCATAATTTGTCCTCCATTAGTGGACACTTAGATTGTTTCCACATATTTGATATTACAAATAATGCTGCAATAAATAATCTTTACATATGTCATTTGTACTTGTGCAAATATATCTACATATGTAATTCTTAGAAGTGAATTGTTGAACCAAAGAGTTATGCCCACTTGTAATTTTGGTTTATATTGTCGAATTATATTGTCAAATTGCTCTTCATTGAGGTTGTACCAAATTTTTTCCTGCAGACAGTAAGAGTACTGTTCCTCCACACAGTTGCTTTCATTTTCTTTTGAGATAGATGGTACAATGTTGGACTGATGATTGCTGGAGTTCAATGCTTCTAAACTCATTTAAATGCTAAGATTCTTTTTATTGCAAGACTTCTAAATGGTTGATTCAGTTTATTTATCACAACCTCAAACCTTTAGTTTTCATGAATATGTTCACCATGACAGAGTTTAAAATGTATTCCTAGTCATATATGTATTGTTTAGTTCCCATAATTAATTGGCTAAAGACAGAAAACTTAAAGAATACTGATGCTGAATTACATCAACTAAATGAGAAAAAAATGAGAATAGTATTACAAATTAGGTGAAAAAACAATTATCACATTTGTATGTTGAATTCATCTGTTCAAAATTCGGTAAAATCACTCTCTCTCTCTGACAAATAAATAAATAAAATCTTAAAAAAAAAAAAAAAGGATGCCTGGGTGGCTTAGTCTGTTGAGTGTCTGCCTTCAGCTCAGGTCATGATCCCAGGGTCCTGGGATCGAGCCCCACATCGGGCTCCCTGCTCAGCGGGGAGCCTGCTTCTCCCTCTGCCTGCTGCTCTCCCTGCTTGTTCTCTCTCTCTCTGACAAATAAATAAATAAAATCTTAAAAAAAATTCTGTAAAGTCACATTAAGATTTGTTTTTCCATTTACTGAGAATTAGGGTTATTTATACTGCAGGTGCTCTTTTATGAAATAGTAGCTTGAAATCTCTAATATTTCTTCAATTAGAAAAAAGATGGAAAAATTAAAAAATAAATCACTTAAAGTACAAATCCAAGAATTTCAAACATCTCATTCTAATTTTTTCTCTTTTTCAGTCTGAAAGCACGTAGTAAGTTTTAATAATACAAATGCTGGGGAAGTCTCTGTAATTACGTAACAGTGAACAGTTTTCATGGGAAAACTAACATTTGGGATATGTTTGGTACATTTTCTTCCCCAAAAATCTCAAAAAATACCTGATAAACTCTGTGATGATGTGGAGTCTATTGTTATGGAGAGTCAGAGAAGTACACAATTTTGCAGTTAATGAGCACCATAATGTTTCTCATTTAGCATTCTAATTGTTCTCACTCCTAAAATTGAACATGTTATTTTAAAATTGTTGATACATGATGCTTTTTCTGATAAGCTAAATTAAATGAAATTCTTCATCTCAATTGGAAAAAAGTAAACAGTTCTCATGCTAGAATTATTAATAAAGAACTTTAACGTCAACCTATTAATATAGTATTGATAATAACAGTTTTCTCAAACATTTTTCAATCTAGAGTTGCACTTTTATTATTTAGCATTCAGAAAAGGTGAAATTATTTTTAAAAATTCCTAAGAAGTTAAATTAATATACCTTTCTGTGAAAGTGCTGAAAAGTAAAAAAAGAAAAAAGAAAAAAAAGAAAAAGTTTGAAGATGCTAGTACAATCTCCCATTGAATGAATACCTAGCAAAGGGTTGTTCAGCTTCCTTTGAACATTTCCTGACAATAGGGAATAAACTACATTTTGAACAAGATGTTTCCATTGATTGATTAGAAGTTTCTATTATTAAAATTCTCTAACATTCCGAGTTTTACAAAGTTCTTCTGGTCTTCATATTAGCTACTTATGCTATATTAAATTGACCTAATTCTTCTACCTAGACAATTTGAGCTTTGTTATTCATTCAGCAAACACAAAGGGGATACCACTTTTTTTTTTTTTAAAGATTTATTTATATATTTGAGAGAGAGAGAGAGCGTGAGTGCTCAGTGGGGAGGGGCAGAGGGAGAGGGAGAGAGAGTCCTAAGCAAACTTTGCCCTGAGTGTGGAGCCAAACGCGGGGCTCAATCTCATGACCCTGAGATCACACAACTCTGAGATCATAGGACCTGAGCTGAAACCAAGAGTCTGATGCCTACTGACTGCGCCACAAGGTGCCCCTAAAGGGTATACCACTTTTTAAGGTGATATGAGGGATTTAAAAACTGAATACTTTGAAAGCAGTTATGTCATCTTTAGTTTTTGGCATCTTAATGTATCTCGTTTATTTCAACTTGGTTTTCAGACTCAGTGGTTTTCCTATGAATCTACTCAATTTCACCAGTATTCCCCTAAATCCAAATAGATTAGAAAATTCCATATGAAGTTTGATAGGCAAGAGGGACATGTGGCTATGCCTGTCTCTGATCTGAATCTATTAGTACAATGGAAGACAATATTCATTTTTTTAAGCAGTCTTGTTAAACTATTAATTTAAGGTTGAACCTGTGGTCAACTAAAACTGGAGCTTTTGTTTGTTGTTTCTTTATTTGTTTGTTTTTCATATAAACTGCCTTGAGATCCGGTTTTCTCTCCTGCATTCGTGCAATTGATGCTTTTAGATGCAGTGTTATGGGTTGAATTGTGTACCCTAAAGAGATGTTGAAGTCTTAACCCCCAGTACCTGTGAATTTAACCATATTTGGAAACAGGTGTCTACCTCAAGTTAAGATGAGGTCATTAGGATGGGGCCTAATCCAATATGACTAGTATCCTTAGAAGAAGGAGAAATTTTGACGCTGATAGGCATATAAAGTGAAGACACTGTGAAGACACAGGAAGAAAACTATCTACAAGCTAAGGAATGCCTAAGGCTACCAGAGGCTAGGAGATAGTAATGGAACAAATTCTCTCTCATAGCCCTCAGAAGGAACCAACTCTGTTAACATCTTGATTTTGGACTTCTAGCCTCCAGAAATATGAGAGAATACATTTCTGTGGTTTGAGCCACCAAGTTTGTGGTTCTTCCTTATGGCAGCCCCAGAAAACTAAGATCCCCAAGTGCAAGTTTTACAAACTTTTTTATTTGGGATTAAAAATAGAGCCACAGGGAGTTGCAAAGATAATATAGAGAGGTCCCAGTATCCTTCACCCTGTTTTCCCCAATGGTTACATCTTCCATAATTAAAATATAATATCAAAACTAGCAATTTAACATTCATCCAATGTGCGTGGTTGCACTGTATCATTTTATCACATGCATAGATTCCTGTACCACCATCTCTCTCTGTCAAAATACAGAACTATTACGTGACCACAAAGATCTCCCTCCCCCCATACTCCACCCACTTCCATCCTGAAAGCTTGGTAACTAAAAATCTGCTTTCCATATCTATAATTTTATCATTTCACAAATGTTATGTTAGTGATAGGTATGTGATATTTTGAGATCGGATTTGCGACTCAGCATAATGCCCTTGAGATCCATCAAGTTGTTTCTCGTATCAGTAGTTGATTCTTTTTTATTGCTGAACAGTATTCCATGGTATTGGTATACCAAAGTTGTTTAACTATTCACCTATTGAAGGACATTTTAGTTGTTTCCAGGTTTTAGCTATTACAAATGAAGCTGCTATGAATAATTATGTATAGGTCTTTGTGTGGACATACATTTTTATTTCTGAGTGTTCTTTGTTTTTATCTATTTTAGAGAGAGAGAGAGGGCACGCAGTGGGGAGGGGCAGAAGGACAGGGAGAGAGAGAATCCCAAGCAGACTCTCTGCTGAGCACAGAGCCAACGTGGGGCTCCATTCCACAACCCTGAGATCATGACCTGAACTAAAACCAAGAGTCGGATGCTTAACCGACTGAGCCACCCAGGTGCCCCAATTTCTGAGTTTTTCTTAAAAAAGACTGCCACACTATTTTCCAAGCGACTGTGCCATTTTAAATTCACACCAGCAATAGATATGGGATTCCAGGTTCCTACATCCTTGCCAGCATTTGGCATTTTCACTATTTTTAATTTTAGTTGTCTAATAAGTATATGATAATGTCTCATTTATAGACCCATATTCAATTTTTTAGTTTATTCATAATAAGTTTTGCTATATCTTTGTAGGTCCATTCTTCCAGCCTTCCATGATTCTCTTAAATATGTACTTTGCTGTATTGGCTATTCCAGGAAATGTGATGTTTGGGATGATACATATCTGACTTCAGTTCTCTCCTTCTTTATGAACTGTGTAATTTTGGGCAGGCTGTTTAAATTCTTTAAGGCCTATTCTCGCCTTTTGTGAAATTATTCCTCTAACAAATTTTATAAATATGAAGTAAAATAATGCTTATAAAATGGTTAGTATGTGGCATACCCTCAATAGATGCTATGTTCATTCCCTTCTGTGTTTTCAATTCAACAAAAATGTAGACCAGAACAAATCAAGTTCAGAATCTAGAGGTCACTACTACAGACCCCTCTTCATTAATTAACCAAATAAACCATTATGTAGGAAATATTTTTCACTTAGGTTGTGAAGCTTTAGGATTTTTTTTTTTTTTTTTTTTACATTTTAGATTATAGCCTGGGAAAAGTATTTGTTTTATTTGCTCATTGAAACAAATCATATTGGTAAGATTTATTTTATTTTATTATTTATTTATTTATTTATTTTTAAAAGACTTTATTTATTTATTTGAGAGAGAGCATGAGGTGGGGGGCGGTGGGGAGGAACAGAGAGAGAAGCAGACTCTTCACTGAACAGGGAGCCCAGGACCCTGGGATCATGACCTGAGCCCAAGGCAGATGCTTAACTGACTGAGCCACCTAGGTGCCCATTTTTGTTAAGTTTTTAAAAGTGCAAATATAAGGCATAATTTGGCAGAAAACATTCAATTAGTATGTAAAATCTGGCTCAAATCTTTCTGTATCAGCATGATCTGAGTTATGTGGCTAAAGAAACAGAAGTCCTTTAGAAAGACTAAAGGATTTATTGTGATCATTCAGAGTAAAATGATCAGCAATCAAAATCTTTGGAAGTATTCCATGCAGGGAAACTTGTTTGCTAAAACGTGCAAATTGCTAGTGGGTGGAGTTAGGATTTTGGTGCTATTTCATAGTATTTGGACAAGGAACTGAGGAGTAGATATATCATGCCTCAGTCGCCTGCTATCTTGTTCCATGAGGTGCCCTGATAGAGCTATTCATACAAAGAGTAGTGGCAAAAGAAGGAAAAGTGGTACTATATTGTTAAAACTCTGATTGGCTGACTGGAGTGCTAGGCAAAAGGTCCAAGGAATCTTCCCCCTCATTGTCCTCTTCCATCGAGCTTCAAGCTGGAATATTCTGGATTTAAGATAGAACTGGCTATCACTTTTTCATAATAAAAGAAAAATTACAGCCGAATAAATTTATACCTTAGTCCTCAAATTATACATATGGTTATTATATAGAATAGAGAAAATAATTTGCCATAAAATCACCTACTTTGATCCCATGCTTAAATAAGAAAGGCAGCTGAAAAGTACTGAGTGACTACTATCCCTTTACCAAATATTTATTGGCAAGAAACATTTTCTCCCTTATCTTCTTTTCATGTAAATGTTATTTTTAATTAAAAAGAAATATATGTACCAAATTGGCATGGTAAAATATTCAAAGTTATAAAAAGGTATATAAAAGAAAATTAAACCTTCCTGATGCTCTAGATCTCCAGTCCATTTCCCCTAAGGCAACAAATAAATTTAACAAATATTTTACGTGCCATAACTTTAGGGCCTGGAAGTATAAGGACAACAAAATACACATGGTCTCTGTCCTCTAAATGCATTTTTTGTTCCAAGTGGGATAGAAATCTGAACATAGAGTGTAATAAATGTTCTGATAGGGAAGTCCAGGGTACTCTCAGGTAATAGAGGAGAGAAGCATGCATGGTAACCTAATGAAAGAGAGGGTAGATGAATTGCCCAGGGTCACAGAGTTTGTGAATTACTGTGACAGGATTTCCTGAGCAAATCTGAATCAGAGCCCGTAGTCTTTCCGGGAACTGCCTATTGTATCACTATCACATTTTCAGTTTCAGTTTATATGTTTCAGGAGAGAAATTTAGTAGCAAGGGGGAATTTCTCAGTTTCAAAAAGATGGTGCTAGACAAAAAAATTCACTATTAAGGGACATTTCATGGGGAATTCCATTTTCCTTTGACATTTTACTTGGTAGGTTTCCAAGACTATGGAAAGATATGTTACTAGCAGCTCAGTTTGCGTTTAAAAATTTCAGCCCCTAAAATTAGTAGGATATTTTACTTTTTAAAATTTTTTCAGAACTCAAAGTCATTTTTTCCATCTGCCATCCTGACATTGCAAGCAACATATACTACAGTATATTAACTTTTTAGGCAACACACACAGACTTTTTTTTTTCTCTCTCTCTAGGAAGTGACTGTGTGAAAGAGGTTTGTTGTAAGTTCAGTAACCTTTTCAGCATCCTGTTTAGGGAAGGCACAAAGTTGTAGAAGAAGGCGGAGCTTTCTTTATTTGGTAGCCAGTATAGTCTAGGTTATAACAGAACAGGCTGAAGAAATTGTCTGGAACTAGAAACTATGAATCAAGGATCAAAACGTCAGCGGCTGAGCAGGTTGCCAGAGAGAACTCTAGGGTTTATTGGGAAATAAAGAATACTCAAGAAGCTTCTCTGACTCAATTTTCATAAATTGTAAAGAAGAATGGGGCAGCCTTATTGCACAACTCCAAAAGTCACTCTTCACATGGGGGCGGTGCCAGTCACATAGAATACATTATGAATTGGGCCCCTACAGTTGTGCAATCTCCCAGGATTGTTCTGAGAGTCTCAAGTTATACAATGACTCTAAAGGGACTTTATAAACTAGAAACCTGTCAATATGTGTAAATAATAATAATAGTTGTTCTTTTCCTGGCCAGCCCTGCCCTTCAAGCAAAACGTTCTCATCTAGTTAGAGAAAGAGAAAGGCAGCCCCCTATTAGCTGAGAGCTGGCCAGACACTCACAGTGAATCTACAAAGTTCTCATGTTGAGTATAAACACTTTCTTTTAAGACCAACCTCAGACAAGACCGCTTTGTGACTGTAATGGAGCCAGACAAATAATTAGACCATTTCATGATCACGTCTGAACAGACAGAAGTAAGAACATTGTCCAAACCAGAAAAGAGAGTAAATATCCCCCTTTCCTGGCTAATAATGAGTGACGGCCAATTTATTTACTGATTACTTTAGCTCAACTTCATTCCTCTCACAGATAAGAATTATTAAGATACTTAGAGAATTACTCCTGCTTCCAGACAGCATCCAATGTGGGAAAGATGTCTGTTTTCTTGAATGCTCCCCCAAATAATCTAACACAAGGCTAAGTCCTGCAGAAAGTTTTTTCTAACATTACTGAGATACCCATGGTTCCCCATGGTATACATTTCTTCTTGCAATGAGTCAATACACCCAGCTTTATAGAACTATAGATGTGCTCTGGTGGTTTTTGACTAGAGGACCTTGACAGGTTCATAGAGCAGTTAGTACCCAGCCAGGAGTCCTACTATCTGCATCTCAGTCAGTGAGCTAGCTCCTCTGACTTCCTTAGTGACTTGTCTATGGTGTTGGTGCTATTTCAGAGCCCAGAACTCCAGAGGAAGAGACTCCGGCTGGTCATAATCTCCATAATCTCATCTTTCAAGTTCTTTGTGGATTATGAGGATATGGACATCAGGTACTGAATTTCTAAAACAACAACAATGGCTTTAACAGAACATTTATTTAATGTTTGCTATGTGTCGGACACTCTTCTAAACAATTTACATATAATAATTCATTTAATACAACAGTATTATGCATTAGATGCTGTTGTTATTCCCATTTTGCAGATGTAGAAACTGAGGTACAGAGATGTTAATTACTTGTGTAAGATCCCACAGCTATTAAGTAGCAGAGCCAGGATCTGAACCAGGAAAATCCTATGGCTGCATCCTGAATCTGTTCAACTGCTCTAACGAAGTGGTATTAGACTGCTGAGAGATGGAGTGTGAATGATATGGTAAAGCTCAACATACTATAATAGGAAGAGTTATTTTATATGTGAAGAATATCTTTTATTCTTGATATGAATAAATGCAACCCATATGCAAGAATATCTTTTAAAGCAGTTCAGTTTAGTAACTGTAAAGTGTCAATATGTCTCTTTAATAATAGCTTACTGTTAGGAATAACTTAAAATTTGTGAACTAATTCCATTGAGTATAATTTGCTTTTTCTTTTACATATTAACAATTTAATCCAACATTTATTGAATGTCTATGATGTGGATGGGTCTTTGATATATGATATGGGACACACAAAGATAAATAAACTCTATACATTGCTACCTACAAAGGTGATGACTAAAGTCTTTATATTCACAATTTTTATCCTTTAAAAATCTTTCTCATTATAGGGGCGCCTGGGTGGCTCACTCGTTAAGCGTTTGCCTTCGGCTCATGTCATGATCCCAGGGTCCTGGGATTGAGCCCCGCATCGGGCTCCCTGCTCTGCGGGAAGCCTGCTTCTCCCTCTCCCACTCCCCCTGCTTGTGTTCCCTCTCTCACTGTGTCTCTCTCTCTGTCAAATAAATAAATAGAATCTTTAAAAAAAATTTTTTTTCTCATTATAATAACAACTTTGTCTTGGAATATAATTGACATTAACTGATCCATTTTAGCAGAAAAATATATGGGTGTTTGGAATCTGATGGCTGTGAGTTAAAAGTCTTCCTCCTTAACCAATGTGTGTGACCTCTTTGATAACATGTAATTTCAGTGAGCCTTCTTTCCTTCATCTATTAAATGGTGATAATAATACCTTTCTTAGAGGTGTTATGAGAATCAAACAGGATTATGTGTATAAGGTTATATCCAACAAATACTTGTTTCCTTTTTCAAAATGAAGCATTTAGGGCCTTGCCAGGTTTAGTTTAAGTGAGTTTAGTCATTGTAAAATGACCATTAAGGTTAGCTTGTGAAATATTGAAAAGTGATTTGAAAACTATGTAGCCATGCTCTTTCTTAAAACCTTTTTTTTTTTTTAATTTGAGTATAGTTGACACACAATGTTACCTTAGTTTTAGATATACAACACAGTGATTCCACTTCTTCATACTTTGGGCTATGCTCACCACACGTATGGTAGGCGGCCATGTTCTTGTTTCAAATGTGAGCTCTGTGAAGACAAGGGCCATGTCTGTTTTGCTCACCGGTGCCTAAGACAATGAGTGAGAGTGATAATAACGATCACTTTAAGCTGTGGAAGGATGTTTTTATAGTTTAGTCAAAGGCTGCAGTTCTTTGGTTAAGAGCATGCAAGATTATCTCGTGTGCTCATTTCAGGATTTTATTTATTCAAAGCTGTAAGTTCACATTTAAAAATCCTTATAGTTCCCAGAGGTAAAGCTATGAGAAAAAGTACCAGATTTTAAAAAACCTTTGCAACCAGTGTTCCAATGATTATCTAAACTGTAGATTCTATCCGGTGCAGTAGTATTTTCTATCACCTATTTAGAAAATGAAAATTTTAGGGCGCCTGGGTGGCTCAGTTGGTTAAGCGACTGCCTTCAGCTCAGGTCATGATCCTGGAGTCCCTGGATAGAGTCCCGCATCGGGCTCCCTGCTCAGCAGGGAGCCTGCTTCTCCCTCTGACCCTCCCCCCTCTCATGTGCTCTCTCTCTCTCTCTCATTCTGTCTCAAATAAAAAAAAAAAAAAAGAAAATGAAAATTTTATTAAATATTAAAAAAATAAACCATATATAACTGAAAACACTGGATGGAAGATAGTTTATTTCAAACATAATTAGATATTAATTTAAGTTTATTCCTGTGGCAGATTTAGTCAAAACTCTGTCCTCTCACTGAGTGAATAAATGAATCTCCTTAAAAATTTGCTATGAAATAAATAGATAAAAGAAGTGTTAAAATTGCGGGGTGCCTGGGTGGCTCAGTTGGTTAAGCGTCTGCCTTCGGCTCAGGTCATGATCCCAGGGTCCTGGGATCGAGTCCCGCATCGGGCTCCCTGCTGCTCAGCGGGAAGCCTGCTTCTCCCTCTCCCACTCCCTCTTATTGTGTTCCCTCTCTTGCTGTGTCTCTCTCTGTCAAATAAATAAATAAAATCTTTAAAAAAAATTGTTAAAATTGCAATAGTACTTCCTTACACATAAAAATGTTTTACATTCTACAAAATACAATAACATAATCTTATGTTGTAACTATTATCCCTATATTGAGATATGATAGGGCTAATAAATGATATTCTTTACTCAAAGATCAGGGCCAACTGAGAAGCAAGCAAAAGAGCAGTGGGGATGGAGACCAGAATACCTGTTTTATACTAAATTTGGGGAACATGATTTAGAGATATTGGGCAGGTGGGCTTGCTAATCTTGTACCCACTTAATCATAGAAAGAACAAATGAGGCCTGCTCCCATCTAGGCAGTATTACAATAGGAGTTAGGCAGAATGTATTCTCTCTGAAGGCAGGAAGATTCCAAAGAGAAGAGGAAAAGAAAGGGGATGAGCTACTATGCTCCTAAACTCACCAGTCAGGCAAGATACTCTTATTCCTCTAGGAAGCAGTACTGGGGATAGATGGTGCAGCAAGAGGTCAGATATGTTATTCCAATAAAAAAACTCTTCTCCTGGAAGGAAATACTAGAATGGAGGAGCGGTGGTAAGTGTTTTGCTCAACAATTCCCAGTTTAAAAAATGGAAAAACAGCCTAAAAGTAGAGTTCCTGCCTCAAGTATTACAAGTAGAAGGTGATAGAACTGGGTTAACCAGATGGTCTAATTCAAGTTCATTGCATCAGAGAGCTCTTGTAATTAAGTCTGTGATGTATATCCTAGAGTTATAGTAAAGCTAGGACCTACAAATATAAAGAGCCAAATATCATAAATTTGCATCTTTTTTCATATTTTCTTTGTTATTAGTTGATGAACTCTGTAGAAAAAAACGCACTGTGTATATTTTTACTTAGTGAATACTCAAATGGCATATCTGAACTAAATGCCTGAGATACCTCAGTTATTAAAGGTTACATTGGAGACATAGCAGAGTGTACATATGTATAAACATATAAATATTTAACAGAAATACTTAAGGAGATTCAGTAATATTCATTCTAAAACGTGGCATTTGCTAGACAAGTAATGAATGATGAATTGAATCACTATTATTTTGTAGAGTTTAAATGATTGGGAAAACATGGAAAGAAGTGATCTGAAGATGCAGTTCAAAAGAAGGGACCATTTTTGGTATTACAGATGGGAAAAAAGTTGTTCCCAGAAATTTTTGGTATATTTAGAGAGGACTACAAGGTCCAAGAATGAAAACCATGTCTTTCAGGACCACTCATGGGCCTGAATGATGTAAGGGAGCAAAAGCCATAGTGAGTCAAGTCTGTATTCTACTACACTCTGGGGCAATAAAATGTTTTAAGAATTGAGTTCCATAATATGAGTTTGTAATATCTTATCTATAATTTGTGGGTAAATGGCCAAGGGCTCTAATTCTGCATAATGTGTGCCTGGCCTTAACCACATATAAAGACATGTTAATAATATTGTGCTTGGCTGCAAGCTCAGTCTCTATTTTAGTACCCACATTGTTTATCTTCCCCGAAACTTGCTGCTGTCCTTCATAGGGGTTATGAGAGGAATAAATGAGATAACAGATATGGAAGTGCTTCATGAATTGGGACACATTAATTAATTTCAGTTTTGAATCAAGGCTCTGCTCTAAGATTTCCTTTACTCTAGTTTAGTGTCATTTGAGGGCAAGCACTGTGCTAGGCACATATAGAAAAACACGGGGTATTGTCTGTCGTCCAGGAGTTCCAAGAGAAGAGACAGCAGTTTTTAGAGGCTTAGCAATTACTCACCCTTGGATGTTTGTCTGCTCACGCAGTTTCTAAAATTACTCATCTGTGGGGAGCTCAATGAAGATTTCTCCACTGACTAACATAAGGCAGAGGGATCAGGTAATTGATGTAACACTTTCATTCATATAATAAAGCATTTAATCTTACACATGGAATTTGGCAAAATATGCAAAGAGTAACCGAACTGGCTTTGGGGTTCTAGCTGTGCCAGTCAGTTTTGGTTTATTATATCTCCTATGCTTGCTGTAACTTGTTTGTTTATATAATCTCATGTGTAATCTCTAAGCTTTTAGCAAGAGCTTAATACTATGTTTTTGAATATAGGTAAGTCACAACCTGATTAAGGAATAGTTTTTTTTTTTTTTTATTAGAAAGAGAGAGAGAGAGAGAGGGAGGGGGAGAGGCAGAGGGAGAGAGAGGCTCCATGCCCAACATGGAGCCCGATAACGGGACTCAATCCCACAACCGTGAGATTGTGACCTGACCTGAAATCAAGAGTCAAACACGCAACCAACTGAGCCACCCAGGTGCCCCCAAGGAATCTTTTCTAATGCAACTCTTTCCCTAAATGCCAAACATTTAAAGAATTCCAAAGCCCTCATATGTCTCAGTTACTGCATGTAACATTAGTGAATGCAGCAGGTTGGCTGCCTCGGCATTATAGGGTGCTTGCTTTGACTGTTGAGCTTCCCAGTACTACAAATAAAGCACGGATTAAGAAAGTGCAAAGGTTCAACATCTTACCACAAAAATAGCGATGAAGTTCTTTCTTTCTTTTTCTTTCTTTCTTTCTTTCTTTCTTTCTTTCTTTCTTTCTTTCTTTCTTTCTTTCTTTCTTTTCTTTCTTTCTTTCAAGATTTTATTTATTTGAGAGAGAGAGCAAGCGAGCACAAGCCAGCAGAGGGGCAGAGGGGGAGGGAGAAGCAGGCTCCCCACTGAGCAGGGAGCCGGTGCTGGTGGATCCCAGGACCCTGGTATCATGACCTGAGCCAAAGGCAGAGCTTAACCGACTGAGCCACCCAGGTGTACCAGTGATGGAGTTATTTCATTCCTAAAAACAAGATAACTGTAGGATACCTGTTGATCTGTGAGATAAAAAAAAAACTCTTTAAATTACATACTAATTTAAAATATAAATACTGATGCCAATCCACTGGTGATGAGGTGGAGCCTAGGGTGTGAGGACTCTGGGCAGGTTGGAATGTGTAGGCCTTGTTATTCTATTACTGATCATGGATCCTGGGGGTAAATGACATGAGCCTGTGAGATTTCTGAGTCATTTCTGAAGTAGGTTTTCGTTCAAGTTGGGCAATCATATAAAAGTAATGCAAAATACCTGGGCACTAGCCCAACCTTGAGTTGATGCTTAGAATGAGGTTGGTAAACAAGAGACCCAATTTTTTAAGCCAATGAGAAAATTGATGACGTTGTTTTATTCAGGGGGCGGGAATTGGCAGGATGACAGAGAGGTTTATCCTGAGCTCTTAAGTGTACTAAGAGTAGATGCCTAGCTTTACCTATATGGCACTTTGAGTCTGTAAAGATAGTCTTATATACATGTATTAATATATTTCAGATATATATGATGTACTTATAACATATGTATCTATATATTACTAGCTAATATTTGTGTATTGCATCAAATTCAGAAGAATCAGAAGGGGATATAGTGAAGTTAGTCCCCACCCCCTCCCATGCCTCCTAGCCACCCAATATCTCTCCTGGAAGGCGAATTACAATTGCCAGTTTTTTTCTTCCTTCTTTCTTGCTCTTTGTTCTACCTGGTTAACCTCTCCAAGCCCAAGAACTCCTGCTCAGAATCTTTCCAGCCTCTGCATTTTCCTGCCTGGTTAAATTTAACCTTATTTACCTCTTTCAAAGCCTTGATGCTTTATTTATTCCACTTTAGTCTCTTTTTCCAGTTCTCCCTAACAAGGTGCCTACATTTCATCTTTACATATACTTTTTCCCATTTCCTAGACATCATTCATGTTCTTTGTTCTTCTCTGGTCTGTCTGAAATATCTCCTTCTCTGAGACGGAAGTCAGACCCCATTTTTTTCTGACAGTTCTCCATCCCCATTGGTTTCCTTCTTCTCTGAACTCCTAGGCATCTACAAAGGGGGTTATTTGAGTTCCCATTTTCAGTATTCCAAAATGATACCAAAACATATTAAATAAAACATTGTGTAGCATTATTTTGACTGGAACTATATAAATCCAAAAAGAAGCAAAGAGACTAGCTCAAAGCTACCAGATGTTACAATTAGAAGTTTGTCTTTGATTAATGAAGAACAACCTTTAATATACAAAATCATTCAAAATAAGGTCCCTGGGGAAAAAAAGTAAAAGGAGTTCATGATGGAGAGAAGCTGCAAACCACTAAATGTATACACATTTAATATTTATTTATATGTAGTGAAGGGGTGGAGAGTGTGATCTTTGAAGTCAGACAGATCTGGGTTTGACACTATCTGTATAACTTTGGGCAATTTGCATTATCTCCTGGAGTCTTGGTTTCTCTACAAGGAAATGAGTCAAGGCAAGTAAAGCACTCAGAACAATGCCTAGTAAATGCTCAATAAATGTTATGTGTTATTATTATTGTTGTTATATCTTATTGTGGGTGGTTTGTCTCCTCTGTTAGGCAGAACAGTTGTCCCTCCTCTACCTCCAAATGTCCATATCCTAATCTCCAGAACCTTTGAAGGTTATCTTACATGGCAATAGGGAGATTATTCTGGATTATTCAGGTGGATCCAATGTAATCACTAGGGTCCTTAAAGGGTGAACGAAGGTAGAAGATTCGGAGAAGGAGATGAGATGACAAGTCATTGTCAAAGTTAGAGTGATTTGATTACATATCAGATAAAGGGCTAGTATCCAAAATCTATAAAGAACTTATCAAACTCAACACCCAAAGAACAAAGAATCCAATCAAGAAATGGGCAGAAGACATGAACAGACATTTCTGCAAAGAAGACATCCAAACGGCCAACAGACACATGAAAAAGTGCTCAACATCGCTTGGCATCAGGGAAATCCAAATCAAAACTTCAATGAGATATCACCTCACACCAGTCAGAATGGCTAAAATTAACAAGTCAGGAAATGACAGAGGTTGGTGAGGATGCAGAGAAAGGGGAACCCTCCTACACTTGGTGGGAATGCAAGCTGGTGCAGCCACTCTGGAAAACAGTATGGAGGTTCCTCAAAAAGTTGAAGATAGAGCTACCATATGACCCAGCAATTGCACTACTGGGTATTTATCCCAAAGATACAAGTGTAGTGATCCGAAGGGGTATGTGCACCCCAATGTTTATAGCAGCGATTTGATGTGACATTTTAACCTGCTGTTGCAGGCCTTGAAGGTAGAGGAAGGGGTTGGGGGCCAGGAGCCAAGGAATACAAATAACCCCTAAAAGGAGCTGGAAAATGTATAGAAAGAGATTCTCCCCTAGAGACTCCAGAGAGAAATAGCCCTGCCAACACCTTGCTTTTAGCATAGGGAGACCCAGCTCAGACTTATGACCTCTAGAACTGGAAGATACTCAATTTGTGTTGCTTTAAGCCACTAAGTTAATGGTAATTTATAAAGCATCAGTAGGAAATACATCTCTTCAGCTGGACTCCTTCATGAAGACCAATTTTGTATAGCTCCTAGTGTCCAGAATAGTGTTGAATGTAAACATAGATCAATGAGTTGGGTATACTGAGGGTTCCAGCAGAGAGGCATAGCAATTTGTAAATTGCTCTTTCTAGTGAAGAAGAGGAAACCAGAGTTAGCCACCAGTCAGTTCTCTGAATATGGATTTCTATTATAATATAAGTTAAAAATACTGGGGAAATTCCCTATCTCACTGCCAGGGATAGATGCTAACTGGCAATAAAATTTATCTACAGCCCAGTCATGGTTTTTCCCTCAGTGTCTCTGCCTCCCATAATTAGAGCTAGTTTACAAGCTCAATAATAATTACTACCATCTATTGAGCACACAGTATGCACTAGGCCTTGTACTAAATGTTCTGCACACATTAGCCTATGTAATCCTCACAAAATTCTTGTGATAAAAAGAGATGTAGTGCCTTGTTTTTCAAACTTCAGGTTATGACTTTCAGTGGATCCTGAAATCAGTTTGTTGAGGAGTGATCAGCAGTTATAAAAAAATAAAATATAATAAAAAATATCAATGCATTGCTCGAAGTAAGAGTAAGAATGGTTTTGTAAAATGGTTTCGATTATATATAATACGTATATGTGCATGTACTGGGTTGTGTTATAGAACATATTTCTTACTTTCTATGGGTTATAGTAAAAATATTTCTTAGGTTATATTTAAAAATTTTAAAGACCACCAACGGGGGTGCCTGGGTGGCTCAGTTGGTTGAGCATCTGACCCTATTTCGTCTCAGGTCATGATCTGAGGGCTGTGAGATCCAGCCCTGTGTGTGGAACCCACTTAAGATTCTCTTTCTCTCACCCTCTCCTTCTGCCCACCCCCATCTCCCTCTAAAAAAAACCCCCAAACAAAAAGCAAACCACCAATGAAGTGGTTGAGGTATAGGCTCTAGCAACAGGGCTACCTGGGTTTAATCTCAATTCTTTATTTTATCATCTCTGTGATGTTACTTACTCTGTTACCTCATCTTACAGGGTCCCATTTTGTAAGATCTTTCTGAGGGTTGGGTGGGTTAATGCAAGCAAAGCTCTTAGAACAATGCCTTAGTAAGTAATGGTTGGTTAATGTTACTTCCCCATGCCAAATGGTTAGTAAGCAAGGAACCGGGCAGATTCCTGTTCTGTCTGACAAAGTCTAGTCTGGAGTTTGAAATCTAAGGCATTTCTTGCTATCTTAGCCATCTCCTCAAAACAAACAAATAACAGAATAAGTCTCCCTTTACAATGTTACCAGCAAGTTAACCTCAGGAAGTTGGCCTCGTTAACAGTCTTGTCTCTGAGGGAAAACAAGCTTTGTGACTTGTTCTGAGTTTCAAGAGAAGAATGTGTAAAAGGTGCTCAGTGGCATATATAACAAATGGATGTCTCACTTAAACCATTATAGTAAGGGTACCATATATAAAGGGAATCAGATCAAGTAAGAAATCCTGCAGGAATCTGGAGGGAGGTCAGCTATCTAAAAGCATATTAAGTGACCGGAATTCTGGTCTTGTTTTGCAGTTTTATTTTTGTCTTTTTTTTCTTGCTTTATTTCCTCCTCTGCTTTAGCAGGCAACTCAGGCATTTTTTTTTTTTTTAAGATTTTATTTATTTATTTGACAGAGAGAGACACATTGAGAGAGGAGCACAGGCAGGGGGAGTAGAGGGGGGGAGGCAGGCTTCCTGCCGAGCGGGGAGCCCGATGCGGGGCTCGATCCCAGGACCCAGGGACCATGACCTGAGCCGAAGGCAGACACTTAACGACTGAGCCACCCAGGCGCCCCAACTCAGGCATCTTATCAATCTCTTAAAAATGTTTTGACCCTACCTAGTGTTAAGTGCTTTGAGTGTTGATTGAAATATATTGCCAGGCTGTATTGCTTTTATAGTCTCTGAAATTTTAAGAATTTAAGACACTAATGAATCTCAAGTTATAGGTAAGTCTTAATTAATAAAATTATTCTAGGCCTTTAAACTGTTGATTTTAATATTCAGCCAATATCCAACTTAAAATGAATTCCATACCATTTCCATGTTGCTTGACTGTAGAGTTATTTTTTTGCTACTTAAGTTTTTGCTGGAAGATATGTTTCTAGGCTTTAAGATTGGGGAAGGTATGAATCTAAACTGTGTACTAGGATCTGGCAAGAAGACAGCTGTGTTTTGAACCAGCAGGGAAAGGAAGGAGGTATATTCAGCACCCTTGCCCCATTTCAATACATCCACTCCTTCATCTTAACATTTGTTTTGTTGGTTTAAATGTCATTTACAAGCATATGGCCCTACTGCCTTAGAATGCTAAGTAGAAGGGAAAATAGTGCCAATAATTCCCTGACAGGAATGTGCCTCTCTTCCACTTTTTTTTCTTGAAGAGTATGATCTTTCTTTCTTCTTTCTTCCTTCCTTCCTTCCTTCCTTCCTTCCTTCCTTCCTTCCTTTCTTTCTTTCTTTCTTTCTTTCTTTCTTTCTTTCTTTCTTTCTTTCTTTCTTTCTCTCTTTCTTTCTTTCTTTCTTTCTTTCTTTCTTTCTTTCTTTCTTTCTTTCTCTTTCTTTCTTTCTTTCTTTCTTTCTTTCTCTTTCTTTCTCTCTCTCTCTTCTCTCTCTCTCTCTCACTTTCTTTTCTTTCTTGATTTAAAATTTTAGAGCAGTTTCAGGTTCATAGCAAAATTAAGGGGAAGGTGCAGAGATTTCCCATATATCCTTACCCCACAACACATGCATAATAATCTCACCCATTATCAATATCCCTCACCAGAGTAATACATTGATTATAACTGATAAATATACATAACCACTCAGAATCCATAGTTTACATTAGAGTTCATTCTTAGTGTTATACATTCTGTAGGTTTGGACAAATATATTATGGCATGTATCCATCATTTATAGTATCATACATAATAGTTTCACTGCTCTAAAAATTGTGCTATGCACTCCTACCCATGATCCCCCCACCATGGTAACCACTGATCTTTTACTGTCTCCATCGTTTTGCCTTTTCCAGAATATCATATAGCTGGAATCATATAATATGTAATCTTTTCAGTCTGGCTTCTTTTACTTAATAATATGTATTTCAGTTTCCTCCATGTCTTTTCATGGCTTTCTAGTTCATTTCTTTTTAGCCAAATAATATTCTTTTGCCTGGATGTACCACAGTTTATTTATCCATTCATTTACCGAAGGGCATCTTGATTGCTTCTAAGTTTTGGAAATTGTGAGTAAAACTACCATAAACATCTATGTGCAGATTTTTGTGTGGATGTAAGTTTTCAGCTCCTTTGGGTAAATATGAAGGAGCTCAATTGCTGGATCATATGATAAAAGTTTGTATAGTTTTGTAAGAAACTTCCAATCCATCTTTGAAAGTGTCTGTGCCCCACCCTCTCTGTCTCTTTTTAAGTCTATGAACAATCTTTGAGATTGGCACTGGCCTAAACCAATAAGCATTTTGGTCACTTAGTGGGTATAGTTTTGCAAAGCATTCTGTGGAACTGGTTATTTTTATCTATAAGCATGAAGTTCCAGCAGCTGACCCTGGACTTCTGGAACCCAATTTATGATGTATTTGTAAAAGGCCTAGAGAAGCTGAACTATGTTTCTCATTGGTCTTCAGTGGGTGGGTACATAGGAATTGCAACAAGGATTGGGCAAGTGGTCTCACAAAGATACATGTGGAGGTAGGTCTCTGATGCTCTGAAATATGCTGGATCGTCACTGGCTTTGTGAGAACACAGAAAAAGCAAAAGTATGCTGGCCTTTTAGATGGAATTCAGTTATCCTTTCTGTCAACACAGTATCCTTTCACACCTGCCTTCTATTTGGTTATATATCCATGTTGGTTACTCATACATGTTAGAGAGTGGTAGGAGCACACAATGTAGCTAATGTTGCTTTTAAAAAGTCATATAGCTCTCTAATAAAATAAGTCCATTTCAAATCATAAGTTTTAATGATAAAAAATATTGTGATTTGAATATACCTAACAAATGATATCTTTCTTCTTGAACTTGGAGCCAAGGAGGGTTGAACTCAGTGGTCAGCAGGTAGGTACCACATACCAGCTGTCATGTGAAGCAGCAATGGATTCAGTACACACACAAGGCCTGGTGCAGCCACAGGAGACTTGACAACTTCAGCTCTGAATTAGGTTAGTGGGTTCAGGCTTCAGCACTGATGGACAACTGCCAGGTTCTCTGGATGGGGCAGGCACCTCACCACATGGTAGAGAGTAGAGGGAATTTATTGACTTATTCAAAAAGTATTTATTTAGTGAGCACTCCATGAGTGCTGACGTTGTTCTAGATGCTGGAGACACAGCACTGAATAAAAGAGGCAAAATCCTTGCTCTCCTATATGTTTTTTTTTTCTTCTGTTTCTGGGGGAAAGGAGGTAAAGCAGGGTACCATAGGCAGCAGAGATAATAAAGAAATGCATGCTCCTGGTTGACAGACTGGCTCTGAAAAGATTGAGAGAGGGTCTGTGAACTATCTCAGTTTCTTGTTCTAATTCGGTTATTATCTGAATTATCTGGGAAGAAGTGATGCAAGGAATATTAGTATAATCTCTTTAAGTAAACATGAGGCAAAGGAGTGGAGGTTACCTTTCATATTTGGGGGTCCCTGGCTGGCTCAGTCAGAAGAGCGTGAGACTCTTGATCTTGAGGTCATGAGTTCGAGCCCCACACTGGATGTAGAGATTACTTAAATAAATAAAACTTAGAAAAATGTTTAAAAAGTCATATTTATACATAATATTCAACAAGTGTGGATAATGCAATAAGTGAAAGCCTTTGCTGATTCTCAAAGAATCACTCCTTCTACCTCCTACAAGATAACCATTGTTAACATTTTATGTTAATATCAGTAAGTACCCAATCAATATCAATGTATTTTTTCTCTGAGCATATAACATACCTAGTATGTGTAATTAACCATTTTTGCCAGGTATAAACATGGAAAAATAAAGTAGAAAAAGATAAAACAAATGAATATTCAGACACTTTAGGTATCCTTACTAAATACACCTGCTATCTAGTTGTAAAACAGTACTATTTTCCTTAACTTTCATCTTTCTAATATGGGAGAAAAAGGAGAAAAACCCCACATTTTAATTCTCTTGCAGCTACTGTGATCCTTGAGTCTTTTCCTTATTCATTGATTAAGTACCTGCTATTCACCATGTAAGGTACCAGAAATAGCAAGATTAATAAATACTAATTTCCTTTAAAGTTGATGTCTGTTTTACCCGTGCTTCCAGGAAAACTGCTTTTGGTGGGGCTGCTGAGAACCTTTTAGCTCTCTTTCCTGCAATGTGCACTGATTGAGAGTCCTCCTTTCTTGGCCTGGTGTCTTAGCATCTCACTAATTAGCTGGTTCTTCTTTTGAAGTAGGGCTATCTTAAAGCTCTCCAAGAAGGCCTCATGTCATGTCTCTAATACCTCATATTCTGTGATCTCTTTTCTTACTCTTGAAGACAGAAAGATGGTGAAAAGATGCTGCTTCATTTCTTTCCCTATCTGGATTAAGAAGGAGTTATATATTCGAATTTTGATGCTGGCTTATCCCTTGCAGCTTCTCTCTCCAATGCCTATCACAGAGGCTCAAATTATTAGTGAATAAGGAAGCTCATATGTTTCCTTGTAAGGAGCATCATTGTTCTGGTTCTTTACAGAATTTCTTAAAGGTTGATACAAACTCTGCATTTTTAACACCCTCTGTGTTTTGCATGGGATCATATTTTTGAATAATTCTTTCAAAATGAGCAAAGCAGTTCCTAGTCATTCAAAAACTATAATCTTTCCTCAAGTTACTTGACAGTAAAGCCTGGATCACCTGAATTATGGCTTGAATTCTACCTTTTACTCACTAGTAAGTGTGTGACTAGAGAATGATAACAAGTATTTACATTATGCTTCCTAATTACAAAGCAGCATAGCTAAAGGACTTCATTTGATTTTTCATAAATGGAGGACTCAAAATCTAAGCCAAAAATAATACAAAAAACAGTAATTAAAACATGGTATACCAGAAGGGTAAATTCTTATGAAAGATGGCAACCTACCAATTTAATGGGCTCAGTTACTCTAATCTTTTCATCTCCTAATATACCTTATTATTAAAAGCCATTATATGAAGATACATATATGAATCAAGCAGAATAATTCACAAAAGTACCATGAGAATTTTGGACTCCTTTCAGGTCATGGGAGGCCTTCCATAGAAGAAGAATTAGGAGGAAGTCTACATACTGTTTCCTGAACATGATTGTTAACACTAAACTGGTTATACATGTCTAGCTTCTCCAACTAGTCAGACATTCAAATAAAAACTAAGGAAATATGTAATTTGTTTATGCACACTTGTACAGGACTATAACCACAAGTAGCCTTTATTGAGAATAATATCCAATTATTCATGACCCCCCACTACAATAGTCCCACACATTGAACCTGTTCTACTCTCCTTTCTGCCTGAGTCATCATCTTAGATTGTAGGTTATATTACATGACAGTAAGTCTTTGAAGTCACCAAGATACTTTAGTTTTCTGCTCTGATATGCTAAGCTAGTGGCATTTATTTGTGAAGTTCTGGACACTGACAGTCCCCTAGCAGAAAAGTCAAAGGTTTCTGTATGGTTTCTAATATGGTGCTTCTCAAACTTTACTGAGTATATGAATCACCTGGGAATCTTGTGATTCAACCAGAATGGGTGGGGCTTGAGATCCTGCAGATCTAGCAAGCTCCCAGGTAGTGCCCAATGCTGCTAACCCATGTACCATAGTTATAGTGGCACAAGATAGAATAACTGAAGGGTCTCGGGAGATACTGTGGTCTAAGTAAAATTGCTCTCCCTGATATTCTCAATGAATACCTATTGTATATAGCACTGGATGCATTTTAACCTAGACAGAAGTAAAGATCTTGTCCTTGTAAAGATGTATACATATATAATTTCCACCAAATACCAAAAATAAAAAAGAATATTTATTTTACTGTTTTAGATAGCTTTAGAGTAATCATTATGGAAATAGGAAAAAAAAAACTTATTGAAGAGGGGGTGCTGAAAGACATACAAGAAATGAGTTGGAATAAGAAATTAAAGAGAAAAACATAAGTTGCAAAGATGTGAGGTGGCACAATTGGACAGGAACAGGAGTAGAAAATAAGTGACAAAATGAAGGCAGAATTGGAAGGAAGGTTTGGGGGGAAGGAAAGAGTCTTTGGGAAGGGGAGAGAAAGTATTTGTAGTCCACATTTCTAAGGGCTCCAAGCAAGCAAACCAGTCATGCTGGGAAGTTTCATTTGGCTTCCATTTTGTCCCTGGGTCTACCCCTGCTTAGTTCTGACAAGATAAAGAATATACATTTAGTCTTCGATGTATGACTACAACTGTAACACTGACTAAATTATGATCTATCCTCTAGTCTAGTTTTGTAAAGAAACTCCCATTTACTCCTCTTTAGTCCCCCTTTAAGGATATCCCTTCTGGTATGTCAGTCCAATTTCTTACAGTAACTCCTTAATTTTCCACAAGGAAAATTGAATTTTCCTCTTAAAACAAAGCCCATATTTGGTATTGTAAAGAAAAGGACACGATTTTGATACATCTTATTTTAATCATCTATTATGAAGAAAATCACTATAATCAGCCTTTGCAAAGCAGCTTATGTCAAAAGTTGCAATATTTGGAAACCCAGTAAAAGAATAATTTTTATTTTATTCTATATGAAATAACCTTTCATATAATTTAAACAATTCAACTGTGGGGGGAAGGGACAACTGGATCAGGTGCCCAGGCCTTATATCTTCTGTCCTTTGAGGATCTCACTAATCTTTGTTGCCACAACCACCCTTGTTGGCATTGCCATCTTTAGCACCCAGGACTCGCTAAGGGCACACACCCCTTCATGAGTTTACCACAGTGGAGCTGAGACCACTCCGTAGACCCTAACAATGTTTACCAGAAGTTCAGGGCTAACAACAGAGAATTACAATATAATGAGATAAAAGTAACTGCTTGTATGTGCCTTGCTCTTTAGAGCATACAGAACCCATCGTCACCCACCTGGAAAGTACCAGGAAGAAAAGAACAGTTTGGGAAGGTCTCTTTATTTTGCTCTTCCAGGGCTACTGTCCCTTCTGTCTTTGGCAGACTTAGGAGGGAGTTCTCTGATGATTGAACAATCACTTCTTCATAGCCCTGACCTCGGAGGCTTATTTGGTATGAGGGTAGGAGCCTAATAAAGATTACATCATATGAACTGTTGAAATAAAATGCCATGAGAGTTCGTTACTGCTGTTTTCAAAAGAAAAACTTAGTAGGTTACAGATATTTTAAAAAAGCAAGCAACAAATCAAACAACAGATATATTTTTAAAAAATCCAGAATAATCGGTAAGTCAGTGCTTTTACACACTACAATTTCAAAATGAAACAGATTTCTCAGAATGTGTGTTACCTCATATGGTGTTAGTGGTCAAGTATGGAAATAGTAGTTGTGTGTGTGCTGCCTTTTTGCTGCTCATTTTCCCAAACTTTTATTTGTCGTTTTATGTTGTCTCCATTGGGAACTGAAGGCATATATTCTGGATGTTATAACTCTTTAATTCATGTGAGGATATTTGGTTATACATTTTTGGAGTTAGGTTTATGCATGCCACCTTCTGGCCATTATTAAGAATGCCTCTAAAATGAAGGAAAACAGGAGGATGGTGGGGGGTGGGGGAGAGACTTCAACCTGCAGCCGTGCTTTCTGAAGTCCAGTTCTTCAACCTCACCATTAGAACTGCCTATGGTACTTGTTAAATGCAGTTTCCAGGACCTCAGCCCATACTTAACATGATCAGAATCTCTGGAGGTGGAGGGAGAGTCAGTTTGTAGCAAGAACTGACGATTCCTTTGACCACTAAAGTTGGAGAACCACTGACTTAGCAACATGCAGGACTTTTCTGTCCCTAATTAACTATGTAACTTAGCTGCCTTCTCTTCCTTCCCATACCCCATGCCTCCATTGCTCCAGTGCCCTCAACTACAGGGGTTAAAGTAGTCCGTGTGTCCTTTCAGTGGGGACCAAAGCTTTTACTGTCCTGACGGCACAGGTGCCAATGGTAAACCTAACTCCCTGACTCACTTTTAGTATCATCATAAAAATGAAAAAAAAAATGTATTTTGCATTTTTAAAACTTAATTTCCTTTAAACTTTGCAAAGCACTTTTGTATACCTTATTTCATTGGTCCTCAGAGTTTACTTTCTATAGACTCCCTTCAGAGACCATAGAACCAGTTTTCTTCAATTTTAATATGCACTTTCCATTCCATATACATAGGAGAAATGCGTATTAAAGTTGAAGAAAATTCATTTTATCACAGATTTTGAATTATCATATATATTGATTTCATCATATATATATATATATGGAAAATAGGGGCTGACCTCCTCTAAATGATCAAATGCCTTAACATGTACTCTTTCTAGAGGTTCCTAGATTATATAATTCCTGTTTGTACATGTTTTAAATTTGCATTAAGTTCCTCAAAGATATTTTTTTATCATTAAAAACTCCTTAAAGTTTTTGTTTTGTTTTGTTTTTTAATGCTACCCTGGGATTCCTGAACTTCTTCATCAGTCTAGATGTGGTCTCTGGAATTCAAAGGATAACTGCAGATTGAACATCAGATTTGTTCTGGTAGAATGACTGGCTCTCCCTGTTAAGGCAATTTATTTAAACTAATAGAGCATCCTTATTTATGCTAGCTTATTGTTAATTCATTCCATAAATATTTATTGAGTGGCTATTATCTACAAGGCACTATTCCACGGGATACAGAAGTGAATTAAACATAAAAATTACCTACCCTCCTGGAGTTCACATTTTAGTGGTAAGAGACAGACAGTACCCAATGTAAAGTATAATAAGTATTATGGAGAAAAATAATGCAGAAATGATGGCTAAGGAGTATTGAATGGTTTGAAATGATAAACAGGGGATTCTGGGAAGGCTCACTAAGAAGGTTATGTTTGAATAAAGATCTGGAAGCGGTGTGAGACATCTGGGTAAATAATGTTTTAGAGAGCAGTGTAAGTACAAAGACTCTGAGAAGCAAATATTTTTTCCACTTTTATTGAGAAATAATTGACATACATCACTGTATAAATTTAAGGAGTATAGCACAATGACTTGACTTACATATATTGTAAAATGATTGCAATTATAAGTTTAGTTAGCACCCATCATCTCATATAGATACAATAAAAAGAGAAAGCAAAAAAAAAAAAAAGGAAATAAATTTTTCTTATAATGAGAACTCTTAGGATTTACTCTCTTAACAACTTTCCCATATATCATTTAGCAATGTTAGCTGGAGTTATCATGTTGTACATTACATCCCTAGTATTTTTTTGTCCTGTAACTGGGAGTTTGTACCTTTGACCCCCCTTTCTCCAAATCATACAGTATTTGTCTTTTTCTGTCTGACTTAATTTCACTTAACATAATGCATTTGACATCCATGTTGTCACAAATGGCAAAATTTCTTTGTTTCTTACAGCTGAATAATATTCCTACACACACATACACACACACCATAGCTTCTTTATCCATTCATCTATTGATGGACACTTAGGTTGTTTCCATGTCTTGGTTATTGTAAATAATGCCACTATGAATATAGAGGTGCAGGTATCTTTGACTTAGTGTTTCTGTTTTCTTCAGATAAATACCTAAAAGTGGGACCTAGATCATATGGTAGTTCTATTTTTAGTTTTCTGAGGATTTTCCATACTGTTTTCCATAATGTCTGTGCCAATTTACATTCCCACCAATAGCATGCATTTATTATCTCTTGTCTTTTTGATGATGACCATCCCAACAGGTGGGAGGTGATATGAGAAAGTAATGTGCATAGTCCATTCCAGGTTAGCAAGGAGAAAGTGGGGAGGCAAGAGTAGAAACTGAAATCAGAGAGGTGACTGGGTGCTGGATTGATCAAGACATTATAGACCATTGTGTGGACTCTGAGTGAAATGGGTAGCTATTGATGGGTTTTTAGTAAAGTAGGGCCTGGACTGTTTTAAAAAGTTCATTCTGAATCTTATGTTAAGAAAGATTGAAAAAGGCCAGGGAAAGAACAGGAAGACCATTAGGAGGCTGTGGTAGACTATTATTCAACAAATATTCACATTCCTATCTTCTATATTAGGTAGAATAAATTTTCCCCACCCACTAAAACTGGATTTGCTGATTTAACTTGCTTTAGCCAATGACATGTGAATGAAAAGTGACTGTATGCCAATTGAGAGATGAGACTTTAAAAGACACAGCTAGTTTTTTCAGCCCTCCTCTGTTTTGTCAAAAGAATATTCCAAGTAGCCAGAATTCCTTTAGCCTGGGACCCAGAATGAGAGACATGGAGCAAATAGGAACTTAACCAGCAGCCTAGAATTAAGACAAGATGACCTAGCAAAGCTCAACGAAGCACAGGAAAGTCACAGCAGACTTGTGGATATATGAGCAAGAAGTAAATTATGTTGAAAGCCACTGAGATTTGGAAGGATATTTTTTATGCAGAAAAGCCTTGACTCATACAGATACTATTGTAATAATTTAGGCAAAGAGTGATGGCAAACTAGAATGAAATAGGGTGGTTGTGGTAGGATTAGAATCTGGTTATATTTTTGAAGACATAAGGAAGATTGAAAGAGAGACATGATGCAGGGCATGCATAGGAAATCAGAGTTAAACTTTGTACATATTAAGTTTGATATACTTATTATATTTATAAATAGAGGTATCTAGCAAGCAGTTTGATATTAAAAAATGTCTTCAGAAGAACACTACTGCTTCTGGCCATGATAGATTAACAAGGACTGGATTTATTCTCCCTTTAGTTGTTGTTAAACAACTAGAAAATTGGAAAACAGTATTTTCAAAGCATTGGATAACAAACACTGGGGATCCTGAGAGAAGGAAAAACAAACAAGGCAAACCTTATTGCCCCATTTTGGCTTGCCATCTGCAGGCAGTTTTCAGTCTTCAGTGGGTGGAAGGAAAACTCAGACAAAGCCTGGTGGTCTAGCTGAGTGGAGGAAATAAAGATAGGGGTTCAGAGAGGTTAAGGTAGCCAGAATCTTTCTTGGGAGCAGGAGGAGAAAGAGAAATAGAGAGGGAGAGGGGGAGGGAGAGAGAGAGAAAGATTGATTCAGAAATTTGCAGAGGCCCCTTGAGCCTTTGTCTGAATACTGATATATGCAATGTGAGAGAGGAAACTACCCCAGGCAGAGGAAAGAGCCACTGAAAAACAAACAACAAAAAACCCCAAATAATTCTTAAAGCTCACATGAGGCTGGGATGAGTTTGTGTTTTCAGCAGTCCGAGAGGAAAGATCTTGTATTGTATGGGACATTGGAGAGAATGCTCAGAAGGGTACCTTAGTAGTTAGGTAGTAGTGAGGCTAAACTAGCACTAGGCTAAAAGATGCTCTGAGGTTCCCTAACAAAATTTAAACATAAGCTTCAAAAGGGCTAGACTGATTCAAAGTAACTTAACTGTGTGCAGGAAGAAAGCCCAACACTATTAAAAGGAACACAACAAAATACACCACCAGATTATGTAAAGTCTAAATGTCCAGTGTTCAATAAAATATTACCAGAAATTCAAAGGCAGAAACATGACCTATAATCACAAGAAAAATGTCAATAAATAGAAATAGAACTAGAAATTACAAAGGTGATAGAATAACTAAAATTGATTATTATAAATTTACTTCATGTTAACAAGAAGGCAGAGGGAAACAAGGATGTAATGAAGAGAGAAACAGATAATATAAAAAAGACCCAAATCAAACTTTGAGAGAGAAAAAATACAACATCCAAAATGAAGAATAGATGGGATGAATAGACTAAGTAGAAACTACAGAAAGACAGAGCAATAGAAACTATAAAAATGAAGTACAGAGAGGAAAAAGATCTAAGGAAAAGTGAATAGAGCATTAATGCCCCAAGGTACCAAATCAGGAGTTGCTACATATTTAGAATCGATATCCTAGAAGCAAAGTGGGGAGAGGACAGAAAATATTTAAAGGAAAATGGCCAAATTTCTCCAAATCTAATGAAAACTCTGAGTTCCCAGATCTAAGAAACTCAACAAATCCCAAGAAGGGAAAACATAAAGAAAACCATGCCAAGACACATTATAATCACATTTTAGGAAAGCAATGATAAAGAGAAGATCCTAGTAGTAGCCAGAGGGAGAAAGACATATTCTCATTAGGAATTTTTTGTCAGAAATTTGGCAAGGAGAAGACAATTCTCAGTATTAAAAGAAAAAAAGTTGATCTAGAATTTTATACCTAGCTTTCTGATTTTTCAAAACTGAAAGTGAAAGAAATACTTTTCAGACAAACAAAAGCAGGCAAAATTAGTGTCAGCAGATCTACACTATGAGAAATGCTAAAGGAACTTATCAGGCAGAAGGAAAATGATAGATACCAGATGGAAATTTGAATCTTTATTAAGGAATGGAAAGTGCCAGAAATGGTAAATACGTGGTAAATATAAAATACTCTATGTTCTTAGTTTTTAAGTCTCTTTAAAAAATAATGGACTGCTTAAAGTGAGATAGAAATAATGTATTTTTGGGTTTAAAACATATGAAGTAAAGTGTATAATAAAAATAGCTTAAAGGGCAGGATGGCAAAATAGAAATATAGTGTTGAAAGTCCCTCATACTGTGCATCAAATGATTTATCATTTGAAGGTAGATGGTTGTATTAGTTACCTATTGCTGAATAACAAATTACCCCAAAACTTAGCAGGTTAAAACAGCAGTGAAGCTTTGTTTTCTCACATAGTTTCTGTGCTTTAGGATGGGCTTAACTGGGTGGCTCTGGCTCAGGATCTCTCATGAGGTTGCAGTTAAGATTGAAAGGGGTTTGCTTCCAAGATGGCCAACTCATGTGACTGGGAAGTTGGTGCTGCGTCTTGGCCACAGTCCTCAGTTATTTTACATGTGAACTCTTCATAGGACTATTGAGTGTCTGCAGGCCATGACAGCTGGCTTTCCTCAGAGTGAGTGATGCAAAAAAGATAGGTTGGAAGCCACAATATCTATTTGACCTAGCTTAAGAAGTCATATGATGTCAGTTTTATATGTACTATTGTTTACACAGGTCATCTCTATTCAGTGTGGGAGTAGACTATATTAAGTCTGAACACTAGAATGCAGAGATTACTGGAGGACATCTTGGAAGCTGATTAACTCAACTGTAGTCAGTCAAAGTGACATATTGTAAACTCAAGAGCATCAATGAAAAATTCCTTTAGCAAAACTTCAGCAAATCTAATCCAACCATATATAAAAGAGAATAATACATCCCCCCCCAGTTTTATTGAAAAATAACTGATGTACATCACTATATCAGTTTAAAGCATACAGCATGAGGGTTTGATTTACATATATTGTGAAATGATTATCACAGTTGGTTCAGCTAACAACCGTGTTCTCATATGGATACAATAAAAAAAAGAAAGAAGAAAATGATAAAGGAAAAGGAAATTCCTCCTTTTGATAGGAGGATTTACTCTCTTAACAACTTTCCTATATATCATATGTTAGTGTTATAATTATCATGTTGTACATTGTATCCCTATTACTTATTTATCTTATAACTGAAAGTTAAATCCTTTTGACTATTTTCCTTCAGTTCCTTTCCCTCTACCCCCTGTGTCTATAACCGTGTCTTGGCTATTGTAAATAGTTTTGCTTTGAACATGGAGGTGCAGATATCTTTTCAAGGTAATGTTTTCATTACCTTTGGATATATTCCCAGAAGTGAAATTGCTGGATCATATGGTAGTTCTATTTTTAATTTTTTGATTATCCTCCATACTGTTTTCCTTAGGGGCTGTACCAATTTACAGTCTTGCCAACAGTGCACAAAGATTTCCTTTTTTCCACATCCGTACTGGAATTTGTTATCCCTTGTCTTTTTGATGATGGCCATTCTAACAGGTGTGAGGTGATATCTCACTGTGGCTGTAGTTTGCATAGGATAATAAATCTTGACCAATTAAAGTTTATCTCAGGAGTTTAGTGTTGGTTTAACATTCAAAAATAAATATAATTCACCAATTAACAGAAAATAAAGAAGATGAAATTCATAATCACCTCAATGGATGAAGTAAAAACATTTTTCTCAAAATTCAACTCTCATTCATGATAAAAACTCTCCAAACCAAAAATAGAAGAAAGGCATTTACAAAATCCATACAACCAATATCATACTGAATACTTTCCCCTTAAAACTGGGAACAAAGGGCGCCTGGGTGGCTCAGTTGGTTAAAGCGACTGCCTTCGGCTCAGGTCATGATCCTGGAGTCCCTGGATCAAGTCCCGCATCGGGCTCCCTGCTCGGCGGGGAGTCTGCCTCTCCCTCTGACCCTCCCCCCTCTCATGTACTCTCTCTCATTCTCTCTCTCTCAAATAAATAAATAAAATCTTTAAAAAAAAAAACAACAAAAAACTGGGAACAAAGGGAACAAGGAAGGGTGTCCACTCCCACCACTTCTTTTCTATTTTTATTGTGATTTCTAGCTAGTGCAATATGATAAGAAAAATAAACAAAAGACATAGAAATTGAAAAGGAAGGACCTCTTATTTGCATATGACATGATCATCTACATTTATTTTTTATTTTTATTTATTTATTTGTTTAGAGAGAGTGTGAGGTGGGGGACAGGGCAGAGTGAAAGAGAGAGAGAATCTTAAGCAGGCTTCACACCCAGCATGGGGCCTGACGCAGGGCTTGATCTCAAGACTTTTAGATCATGACCTGAGCCAAAATCAAGAGTTGGAAGCTTAACTAACTGAGCCACCCAGGTGCCCCAATCATCTACATTTAAAACAACAACAGTTAAGGAATCTATGCAGAAGGTACTGAGCAAAAAAAGAAGCTACTGGAAGTAATACATAAATAACAAAGTTGCAGGATACAAAGTCAATATTCAATAAACTAATTGTATTTCTTTTTTTCAACAAATTAATTGTATTTCTATATATTTGCAACCAACAGTTGGGATTTGAAGTTAATATAATACTTATTAATATTATAATATTAATTATTATATTATTATATAATATATTTATATAATTATTTTATTTGTTGTAATTAATTATAATATAATTATAGTCAACATTATGATATTAATATAATAAATAATACAATATATTAATATAATAAAAATCTTCAAAAAAAGATTTTATTTATTTAAGAGAGAGAACGAGCACAGCAGACAGAGGGAGAGAGGGAGAGGGAGAAACAGACTCACTGCTAAGCAGAGAGCCTGATGCGGGGCCTGATGAGACCCTGGGATCATGAGCTGAGCTGAATGCAGATGCATAACTGACAGAGCCACCCAGGTGCCCCTATAATAATACATTTTAATGGCATTTAAAAAGTTTTATAGTTTTAAAATATGAAATATTTATTTTAAATTTTATAAAATATGTGCAAGAATTATTTACTTAAACATACAAAATTTATTGAAAGAAAGTAAAGAAAATCTCAATAAATGGAGACTTATACTAGGTTCACAGATTGAAAGACTAATTATTGTTAAAATGTCAAGTCTCCCTAAATTATCTATAGATTCAATGCTATTAAAACCCCAGTACCTTTTATTATTTGGTAAAAATTGACAAGTTGATTCAAGAATCTATATGCAAATTAAAAGTGCTAAAGAGCCAAAACAATTTTTGAAAAAGAACAAAAATTTGAGAACTTACACTATCTGATTTCTAGTCTTACTCTAAAGCTTTGCAGTTATCAAATAGCATGGTATTGGCAGAAGGATAGATATATAGAAAAATAGAAATAGACAATCCCAAAGTAGATACATACACTTATTTATTTTCAACAAAGGTTTCAAGGTAATTCAGTGGGGAAAGAATAGTTGTTGCAATAAATGGTGTTGGAACAATTGGATAGCCATATGAACCTTGACCGTTAGCACACATTCTATAAAAAAATTGGCTTTAAGTAGATTATACACCTAAATGTGAGCTAACGCCATAAAACTTATAGAAGAAAACATAAGCAAATATCTTTATAACCTTGTTTTAGGCAAATACATCTTAGGATACAAAATGAATAAACCATATGTTTTAAGAAAAGATGGTAAAATAAGAATTAATCAAAATGTAAAACGTTTTCTCTTCAAAATACACTGTCAAGAAAAGGAAAAGGCAAGCTACAGATGGGAAGAAATTATTGGCAAAACATGTATTTCATGAAGAACTTGTGTCCATAATAAAAGAAGAACCCTTACAACTCAATAATAAGATAAATATATGAAAATAAAAATGGGTGACAGATTTGTAGACACTTCCCCAAATAAGTTGTATGAATGGTAAATAAGCATAAGTAAGATGTTCAACAATGTTGGTTATTAGGGCAATGCAAAATAAAATCACAATGAAATGTTCACATGTGAATATTTTTGGTAGCTTTATTTGTAATAGATAAAACTAGAAATAACTCAAATGTTCCTTGACTGGGAATGAATAAACAGACTGCTATACATCCATGCCTGGAATTCTATACAGCAATAAAGAGGAAAGAACTACTGATAGATGTAATAATGTGGATGAGTACCAAAAGCATTATGCTACATGAAAGAGGCCATTCTCAAAATACCAGATAATGTATAATTCCACTGATACAAAGTTCTAGAAAAGATAAAACTATAATGACAGAAAGCAGACTGATGGTTGCCAGAAGCTGATGCAGGGTGTGTGTGTGGGGTGGGTTGGGGTGGGGGTGGCGGCAGTTTTACTGCAAAGGAACAGCAGAGAACTTTTTGGATAAAGTAAATGTTCTATATCTTGCTTTTGGTGGTGGGTAGGTGACTGTATTCATTTGTCAAAACTCATAAATTGTATAATTTTATTGAATATAGATTATAGTTCAAAACCGCTAATTAAAAAATTTTAAGAGAGGTCTGGGATAGAGATAAATGTGTGACTCATGTGCATATAGATGGTATTTAAGGCTATGAAACTGGATGATATATATGAAGTTCAAAGATTGAGCACTGGGGTACTACAGTGTTTAGAAACCAGGGAGATGAGTAGG
The DNA here is from genome assembly GCF_011800145.1 of Mirounga leonina. Lineage (NCBI taxonomy): Eukaryota > Metazoa > Chordata > Mammalia > Carnivora > Phocidae > Mirounga > Mirounga leonina. Next base: position 37,373,882 of record NW_023270415.1, on the reverse strand, counting down.
AAGTAGCAAAAATGATGAGGAAGGAGTAGTCAGTAAGGAAAACAAACTGTGTGAAATATCTTGGAAGCCAAATGATAAAGGTATTTCAGGAAGAAGCAAATGATAAATCTGTGTCACATGCTGCTGACATGTAAAAAATATGAGGAATAAATATTTCTTATTGAATTTAACAAATATGAGGGCAATTCATATTTTTCCTTGACAAGAGAATATTGACTGGGACTGCATTGAATTGGTTCAAAAAAGAATGGGTGTAGATAAATCAGAGATAATGAATATAGGCAACTCCAAATTAGTTTTGTTGTAAAGTGAGGAAGTGTAAAGGAGTGTAGGTTGGAGGGTTAGTAAGGTAATGAGGGAGATGATGATGATGACGATGATTATAAAGACAATGATGACGATGATGATAATTTAAGACGGTGTAATTTAGCATGTTTTTATGCTTAATAGGAAGGATTCAGCAGAGAGAGAAACATTTATGATATGGAAAAAGAGAAAGTATTTCCAGGAGCAATATCCTTAACCAGGAGAAAGTTGATGGGATCTAGAGGACGAGTTGAAGCATTGGCCTTGGATGGGGTATGGACCCTTTGTATTAACAGGAGAGTTTTTGTGTTTTTTTAGAGAGAGGGTGAGGAGGGGGAGAGGGAAAGGGAGAGAGAATCTTAAGCAGGCTCCATGCCCAGCATGGAGCCCGACGCAGGGCTGGATCTCACAACCCTGAGATCATGGTCTGAGCCAAAATCAAGAGTCAGACACTTAACCAACTGAGCCACCCAGGCGCCCCTAATGGGAGAGTAATTTAGAGTGTATGGGCATATATAGGGATGAGATAGGTAGATGTGTTGGTGGAGCTTGTGGGGATTCAAAATAAGTTACTTCTGTTTTCTACTTCTATTTTTTCAGAGATACAGGAAGCAAGATTGTCAACTGGAAATGAAGATAAAGAGGAAGTTGGAGGATTGAAATAAGAATAGAAGAAATGAAACAGCCATCTAGGGTGGGTGTGTGAAGGAACCAGGGAAATTCGGTTTGATTGTTGGGCAGCATTAAAAGGCTACTTGTGCAAAATGACTATCCCCTTAAAATGAGAACAGTCAATTTTCTCTGGATTCATCCAGCTACAGGATGGACGCAGGACCAGAGTAGATGGAGAGACAAATTTACCCAATATGAGAGTTTTGTTACAAGAGAATGAGGAGGTGGGAGAGAAGCAAGAGAGTTGAGAATATGCAAGGGCATGATGATAAAGATGGACTGTGTATTTAAGCTGTGAAAGGAAGAGGACCTGAGTAGTGGTGGCCAATAGAAAGGTGGTAAGATTAATGGACTGTAGGATCTAATGGGGGGTAAGAATTATTTAAACCAGGGTACTGGAGAGAGATAGTTTGAAAAACGAAAGCGATGTTTGGGGGATTTCTTAAAAGTGCAAGTTGGGAAGAGGAAACTACAAGGCTAGGGGTTGACTATGAGAGTGACTATCTGAAACGGGTAGAGAACAAGATTACTGAAAAAGAAGAAGTTGCAGTGACAGTTTTTATGCCCTAGGTCACATCCCCTTGGTCGACCTCTGATTTCATCAGCAGCTGTGGCAAACAGTTCCTGTTTGCTTTTGCCCTCCTACCTTGAGCACCTATTTTCCCTTTGCTTTTCTGCCTCAGGGTTTTCTCTTGAGAGCTCCCTCAATGCAGGCAAGGGTAGTCAGGAAATGTGGAAGAGTATGTACTTCTGGCAACAAAGCTAAACCAGTTGGGAACAGGAGTGGATGGATAAATGCCCCAGCTTCTCTTCTTTGGAAGGGCAGTTCAGTTTCACATGGTTCCCCAGAAGGACTGAGTAGCTATTGTGTATTCTGGCAACTAATACAGTAGCATACACTCCTTCCTGCTCCTCCATTGTTACTTCTGGGAATCATCTCTCTAGTAGATTACCTGCAGCCAAGTTCTTGTTTTAGGATCTGCTTTGGAGAAACCAAATTAAGGAACCCAGAAGCCAGGTTATTCAAAGGATCATTCAAATGGACATTTAAAAGATGATAGTAAAGTCGGAGCAAATAAAGTCATATAGGAATTACGATCTACAAGGAGCAGGGGCAGCATTATTTAGCCTAGTGCCTAGCACTCAATAATGATTTGGTAAATATTGGTTGAATGAATAATGCATGGAGCATGCTGATCCTTTACAACCCCATTCTTATGAATTTTGGTTTCCTACTATAAGAACTTCTTGAAGAAGAATCATTCTGATGTCCACCGTGTGACATCCATACCACACTGACCTGATTTAAATAAGAATGGTGAGACAGGTCTAAAGGCAGGTTGAAGATAGAAACTATCAATAAGTAAGAAAATCAATTATGCTGCTTTGAATTATCTGTGGAAAGAAATGTCTAGATATTTGCTGAAAGCTATCAAACTGGAACCGTTCTGTGTAGCTTAGGGAATTGCAGTGGATTATCTCAAGCTCACTCAAGGTGATCTTCCTTACCTTCCTCTTCAAATTGTGCTCAGAAAACCTCCTTCTGGACACAATCACTTTCACAGATTTATAGAATGCAGGAGTTTTTCTATTGCTGCACTTCTTTGTATGAAAGGGTTTTAAATTAATGAAATATTACTGTAAATTCATTAAGAAACACATTTACAGCTTTAATATTTGTGTTCCCCTAATGCACACCTAAATGGTTCCTGAAAGTGAAACAACAATGTAGGAGCTGATTAACTGTAAACATTATCTCTAAATGAAACAGCATATTTATAGGGAAAGAGCTGATTAATGTTGAACAGGAAAATGAGAGGAGCTGATGGAAATATTCACCTAGGAGTTATACCTGAGATGTTGTGTTTCTAAATGTAATGCCTTTTTTTTTTAATCCCTATAATGAAAATTGTCATTAGGAAGATGGCAGAAGTAGGTTGTTACTGCTGGTAGTGAAATAAGACATGGAGCACTTGAGAGTATATTCATTAAATGTACTCTTGTATTTATTGGTAGAAAGGAAAATGATCTCATTTATGTTTTAGAGAAAGACACCAATGTACACATTAAAGACACAGATTCTGCTATATTATTCTAACACTTTTAAGCATATATACAGCATAAACCATTTGCTTTTAAATGGCTGGATACCATGAAAGAGGCACTTTACATTTAAAATTTGTTTTATATTTTATAACTAAAACAGCTTAGACCCATAAATACATAATTTGGTATATCTACTTATGTACCTATACATCTGTCTATTAAGAAAGATGCTCCTGAATATCCTGGGTATCTCTATTGGTTCATTATAGAATACCTGCAAAAACTGATAAATAATAGAAAGTAAATTTAAACCATCCACAATTCCACTTCAGAGACCATTACTATTACCACAATACCATATTTTGGGAGGGCAATTTAACGATTTGAATTAAAAGTCAGTTCATATAAAAAAGATACCTAATTATTGGCTCAGAAAGGGATTTCCTTAAGGAAATACTTACTAGATGGATGCCTAGGGCATTTATTGCAGTGTTTAAAATATTTTTAAACATGCAATACCATATATCAAGCTATTTTTTAAAATTCATCATGGTCTAGCTATACATTCAAACACTAGCCAATATAAATGATTTTGTAAAGCAATATTCAATGACATTGAAAGATCTTCACTATATAAAGCTAAGTGAAAATAGTAGCATATAAAATAGTAAATGTGTGTGTGTGTGTGTGACATCTTCTTTGTGCGTGTGTCTGTTAGAGAAAGACTGTAGGTATACTCCTCACATTTCCTGATGATTATCTCTGAGTGGTGGGTTTTCAATTTCTTTTTTGTTTTTTGTACTTTTTAAATGATCTAAAATAAACAAGGTCCTTTTAAAAAATGTAAGTAATTATAAGAAAAAGCATATGCATAACTTAAGCCTCTAAGTGAAGCTATCAAATTATGGAATTTTTTTTCAAAGATTTCTTTTTCAAAGATTTCATAACTTTATTTCATATAAAATATAAATATAAAAGGTATAATACCTGAATATTCCTATAAAATCTTTACCTAGAAACTAGAGGAGTAGGAGAAAGCTTTAGGAAAGGAAGTAAGGAGATACATGAACCAAATTTCATCTAAAATAGTACGTAAGTCTCATCTAGTCTCTTATTCTTTTTACAGAGAATTGATTGAAAGTAACTCCCTTTCAGAAATGGGTCGCGAGAAGTATAGATGGCTCTGGCTCACTGTCCACTCCAGTACTGTTCTCTGGAGAGTCTGTGATAGAAGCTGAGAAGACAGGAACATGGTCGGTGGTGCTGTAAACATACTGATGTTCTTCAGATGTTATTCCAGTAAGATTTCTTTAACAAGCTACAAGTCCTTTTTTTAAAAGTAGGAGGATTGAATCTAATACACAGTCAAAACTTACTATAAAATAATTATATAATCTATTCCTCAACTTTTAGTTAAAATGGATGAAAATGAACGTTTTATGGGTGAAAAGGAGGTTAGAGAAGCAATGGAGGGGTTGGTGGTCACTGGGAGTAGCAGGGACTTTGAACAGCCAGAGGAGTGTGTTGATAGCTAAGACCAAGGAGAGAAGGTGTCAGAAATGGAGAGAGTACAGAATGGGTTGGCAAACTTTTCTGTGAAGAGCCACATAGTAAATATTTTAGGCTTTGCAGACCACATGGTTTCTGTCCCAACTGCGTGACTCTGCTACTGTAGCTTGTGAGCAGCCATGGGCAATGCTTGGACCATGAGCATGGCTACATTCCAATAAAACTTTGCTTACAAAAATACATGGCAGGCTGGATTTCACCTGCAGGCTGCAATTTGCTGACGTTTGGTCTAACTTAAGTGATGGAGAAAATGTTAGTAATGCAGATTAAACTGAAAAGTGTGTTGTGTCTATCCTCTTTGCATTGAGATAAAGCATACAAGATCTTTAGTGTTTGAGAACTGTTATCTTATTTAGCAAAACAGTTGCTCACATCATCAACAAATGAGTTAAGTTCTACCGTTCATCTCTATTCATCTTACTCATTAATAGAAATGACAAGATTAACCAACATCTGCATCCAAATTCAGAGAGCCTGTTGTTACACTTTGCAGCACACCACTGCTTCCATCCCAAGGGTCCTCTGGCTCTCATGCCTTCTGCTCTGACCTATGCTGAAATCTCGGATTATTGTGTAGGGATGGGGAGGCTTGTTTTCTAAAATGGGTGCTTCAGATCTGCTCCAGGGTGAATTTCTTTTTCTTACTATGCTGAACTTGTTTCAGCTTCTTCTATTGAAGAGGTCAACTTTACTTTTTGGTGGCTCAGTCCACTATATCCAGGTGTGTTTTAAATACATCATATGCAAGTAATAGGGAGAATATTCTGGTGACATAATTATGTCCCATGGGCATGAAAAGATGGGGCTTAGGGAAGGGTCTGGAAGGAGAGAATAGATGAAAGCATCGCTGAATTGCTTGAATTAAAAAAATGAGAGGATATTGTGACTACTATGGACCAAGTCCTAATTTAGACTTTGGGGACAGAATGGGGAGCAGGACTTTAAGAAAGGGCTCCTGCTTTTAAGTCGCTTATTTTTCAGTCTAGCTGGAATGATAATGAACAAGAGCTGCAGGTGCAGAGAAGTAGAGAGAATTCAGCAGAGGCAGGATATGATAACGAGGTAAATAAGATAAATTTAAACCCTACGAGGATCATTTGGAAGTATGAGTAGGGGGAAGGGATATGAGGGATAGCTTATTTCCTCACCTTTGTGGTATGGGGGCTTAAGCCAACTTATAATTAAAAAAAGGGTGATCTCCGAAGGCCAGAGAACACAGAGGCAGATGACATTGGTTACATACATTAACCCAAGACATTGCGGTTGTTTTGTAGTCTGTCCCTTTATCCATCCCCTCCCCCTCACAAATGGCACAGTATCAGATATTCTGTAAGAACTTGATTTAATTAATGATGGAAAGATGCCATTAGTGATGATTATGTTACATGTGCATATAACTGAAATGAGACACTCTTTACTGGGACCACACTTATCTGATTTATTGTCACTTGTATACTGCTTCAGAAATGGGCTAGGACAGTGATATAAGTCTTGTATAACATCATACACATACCCATATATTGCAGTTTAGCCAACGTATAAGCTTGGTTCTTGCAGGTTTCAACTTTAGCTCTTCACCGTGTAAAACAAAACAAAAACAAAAAACAAGACACAAAACAAAACATTGTGTAGTAAAATTTCTTCCTGAATATGTACACTTCCCAACTAAAAAATCTCCACAATGCAAGAAAACCATGGAGTAGATTCTTCCATTGTGCCAACAACTGTATTCTGGGATTATATATAGTTATTCCCAGGCAAACTGTGTTAATTCTTTAACCAAAACACTTCACTAAATGTTTCTATTTTTTTTCCATCTTAAAGAGAAACACTATGCTTATAGTAGAAACTGTAGGTTGAAGAAAGAAACAAACAAAAAGAAATGATTAGTCATTTTCCTCTTCCTTAATAAATAAACAGTAGTATAAAAGTGAGTTACTAGGAATTCCAATTTTTTTTTTACTTATATGATGACTTCAGTAACTGCAGCCAGATCTGGCTTTATTTTCAGGCTCAGTTTATGTGCTGAATTTCTCTAGCTTCATATAAGTGTTCATCATGAACACAGAATGTAATTGCTTGAGGAGCGCAATTCTTCATTCTACCCTTTCATACCTTATGAAGGTGCATACTAGAGATGACTTTTGAAAACGCTAAGTGCCAAAATGTTCATTACTTTTGTAAAGGGTGTTGTATAATTTTCCCCTGAAGATGTACTTCAGTGAACTAGCCACTGGATGTCATTGTTGTGACATACAGATGGAACTAAATCCATTTGACTCTTACTAGGAGCTGGAGCTGAGGGAAGGTTGAACATGATAGCTTCAGGTCTGTAGCAACACATCTGTTTGAAGAGTAAATTCAAATAAAAGAGCCTTCTTAATGAAATCCAATTACAGTTGTTTTTCTATAGCTCAAAGATGTCGGAATCATGCAGATGTGTTTTGGGGATTCTTATTTGGGTTATTTTTAGTGTATCCTTATTCATCCATCTTCTTAAGAACTTAGGTTACAAAACCTAAATACTGTTTTTTGTTTCTATTACATGTATTTTTAAGACCTCAGTATATTTTTTCTATACTCTCCTACCTCTGTGCCTCAATGGCTTTGCTAAACCTGCTTAAGATCACCTAGGAATTGATTTTTCCCCCTCTTGGTATATTTTGTGAATCTTGTGTTTTTCATTTTTTTTTTTTTTGTGAATCTTGTGTTTTTCAAAAATTACCTTCACAATAATCTGATCTAACCAAAAGAGTGGTAGTGTCCCCTGGGAAAAAGATAAGTCATTTTCTTTTTCAGCCATCCTCAGGCTAGAGGCTGGGCAATCATAAACCATTAGTGGGAGATTTCTTTGCAGGTTTATGTGGCCAAGTGAAGAAATGTGGCGCTTTTACCGTCTCCTAGTTGCCACCTCCCTGTTCTCCCTCAGTAGTTCTTTAAATGGCACTGATTCTCCCTTGTGATGGGGATATGGTGCACCCTCTTGGGCATGATGGTAGCCCATGACTCCTCCTTCCTCTAAATTGTGCATTCAAAGGGATGTCTCAGGCCATAACCTGTAGTCTTTAATAGCTTCGTCTCTGGAGTAAAATAGTCTTGGGTTCTAATCTTAGATAAACCATTTGGTATGACCTTGGTGGTTTACTTAATCTTTCTGACCTTTGGTTTTTCCATTTGTGAAGTGGTTATAATCATTCCCACCTGGAAGATTCATTAAGATTAAATAAGATGAGTAAAGTGCTTAGGATGGTGTCTGGTATCTTTTAATTATTAATATAAAGAGAACATTGTTAATATTACCCGAAACATGCAAAGACTGCGGTCAGTTTCAGCAGTGTTGAGGCAGAGTTACAGGGTGAGTGTGCGACAGCATCTTTCCCCCTCTGTGCTCAGAAAATATGCATAGCAGGTATATCAGAAATAATTGCTAACAGGTTTTTTTTTTTGGCAACTAAAATAATTTCTATAATTTTTATCAGAGTCTGCTTTTTTTTTTTTTTTTTTTACATCTTCACTGGCTTTGATAGTCAAAGGGTAAATATATATAATTCACGACTTGTAGGTCTTCACGATTTACTGTGGATAAAGCATTTTGACAAGTATAAAGAAAATACATTCAGTTGACAATTCTAGAAGCAAATTTACCTAAGGTATTTTATCATCTGGCGGCACCTGGAATATGCTGGGCACTCAATAACTATTAGTAGTTGTGATTAAAGCAATAAATTTAGAAGTAAAGAAATAGCATATATAAATAATTGACCAGATACTCATCATACCAATCCATATCTCTTCAGGGTAAACTGCTTGTATTATTTCAAGGAAATCTGTTTGGTGTTGTATGGGGTGTTGTGCAGGAGTCCTGAATTGGGTAGTATAGGTAACCTCTGCTTTCTCATATTGGACGACCATGCTATTTTGAGTACACGATTTTGGAAGGCAGGTATTTGCATAGCTTATGATCAGATTTCATATTGAAAATAAAATAAGAATATTATCCTACTCTTGTTCAAGTAATAGGTATTTGCAAATATAAATTCCCAAATGCAATTCCTGTCAATGTACCTAAAAGAAGAAATATGTAACTTTTAATCAATCATAGGGGCAAAATATGAAATGGTATTATTTTTCTCAAGCCACTGCTTTCAACTGTGTTCTTTCCAATCTCCCTTTCCTATCATTTAGTAACATCTCAGGCAGATCCCATAACTTTCAGATCACTTAAGTTATTAAAGCTCATTCCAATACAGTTTAAAATTTCTGTGTTTAGCCAAGCTCTACAATGGTGATTCTCAAACATTAGCATGCATCAGAATCACCTGGGGTGCTTGTTAAGAACACAAATCGATGAGCCCTAACCTCAGAGTTTCTGATTCAGTAGGTCTGTGGAAGGATTTGAGAATAATTGTTTCCAATAAGATCCCAGGTGATGCTCTTTGCTGGGAACCACTGCTGTATATCTTTGCTCCTGCTTATTCTAGGCTCTAGTGCCCTAGAGTGGAAAGGAAGGAGAAGGAAAGAGAAATGTTCTCCTTACTTAACTGGCTGTGGCTGCAGTCTTCTTTTGGATGGTTACTGCTCTCTATTTCCACTACTGGTTGTTATATGTTCTGACTGTGTGGCAAGTATCCAAATGCTGGATCTTTTGGGCCATCCCACATGTGGGTGAGTTCTTTGAGAGGTCCCAAGGAGTGTGTGTGTTCCCACTGAACAATTTCCTGATGCATTTGATTCTGCTTTGTTTGACTCCTTCTACCCTCACCTTTGTCCCCACCATTGGTGGCTCTCCCCATTCTCTTGTTGCTGTGTGCATGAATACCAGGAGGCAGGGATTATGAGGGCATTATTGATATGTCCATTACAGATGCATCTTTGTCATTCTCACTTCCATTAATATGGAATGACCAGTGTATTATAAAATTGAATGGACAGCATTCTAAAGTTTATAGACTATTTGGATTACAAGCTTCTAGATCTATCACAATACTACCAAATTCCCTTTTAAAATGAAATATTGTTCTATTTAGGATTAGGCCAATGTTTTTTAATTTTAATTTTTTTCCACCAGGTTTATTTAAATATTATTAACATATAACATGTATACTTAAGATGTACAACATGATGTTGAATATGTATATATTGCAAAATGACTACCACAATAAGGTAACACCACCATACCCTCACATAATTACCTTTTATTTTTTTTGGTGGAGATAACATTTAAAACCTACTCTCAACAATTTTTAAGTATATAACACAATATTGTTAATTATAGTCATCATGCCACACATTAAATCCCCAGAATTTATTCATATTATAGCTGGAAGTTTGTACCCATTGACCAACATGTCCTCATTTGCTCCACCCACAAATCCCTGCCAACCACCATTTTACTCTCTAGTTCTATGAGTCCAGTTTTTTAGATTCTACATATAAATGATATTATACAGTATTAGTCTTTCTCTGTCTTACTTTTTCAGGTATTATAGCTTTTATATTTATATTTTATATGAAATGAAGTTATGAAATCTTTGAAAAAAATTCTATAACTTGATAGCTTCACTTAGAGGTTTAAGTTATGTGTATGCTTTTTCTTATAAATACTTATATTTTTTAAAAGGACCTTGTTTATTTTAGATCATTTAAAAAGTATAAAAAACAAAAAAGAAATTGAAAACCCACCACTCAGAGATAATCATCAGGAAATGTGAGGAGATACCTACAGTCTTTCTCTAACAGACACACGCACAAAGAAGATGTCACACACACACACACACACACACATCATTATTTACTATTGTATATACTACTTTTTTCACTTAGTATAATGTCCTCAATGTTTATCTAGGTAGTTGAAAAAGGCAGAATTTCTTTCTTTTTTATGGTTGAATAATGTTCCATTGTATAGATATTTCACACCTTCTTTATCCATTTATCCATTGATGGACAATTAGGTTATGTCCATGTCTTGGCTATTGTGAATAATGCTGCAATGAACAAGAGAATGTGAATATCTCTTTAGGATAGCATTTTCATTTCTTTTCGATATATACCCAAAAGTAGGATTGCTGGATAAGGCAATTCTATTTTTTATTTTTTTATTGAATATATTTGACACAAAACATTGTGCAAATTTAAGTGGCATTGTGTTATTTTAACACATTTATATATTGTAACATGATTGCCATTGTAGCAATATTTATTACATTATATAAATATAGTACAATATTGTTGTCTCTATTTTTAATTTTTTGAGGAACTTCCACATTGTTTGCCATTGTGGCTGCGCCAATTTTTATTCCAGACAAATCCACATCCTCACCAATACTTGTTATTTCTTGTCTTTCTGATAGTAGTCATTTTAATAGGTGTGAGGTGGTATCTTGTGATTTTGATTTGCATCTCTTTGACAATTAATGATGTTGAGCATCTTTTCATGTACTTGCTGGCCATTTGTATGTCTTAGTAGGAAAAAATATCTATTTAATTCCTCTGCCCATTTTTTTTTTTTTAAGTAGGCTCTATGCCCAGCATGGAGCCCAATGCAGGGCTTTAACTCACGACCCTGAGATCAATACCTGAACTGAGATAAAGAGTCAGATGCTTAATTGACTGAGCCACTCAGGTGCCCCTCCTGCCCATTTTTTAAATTGTTTTCTTTCCTTGCTATTGAGTTGTATGAGTTCCTTATGTATTTTGAATATTAACTCCTTATCAGATAGTTTGCAGGGATTTTCTCCCATTCCATAGGTTGTCTTTTTATTTTGCTGATTGTTTCTTTAACTGTGCAGGAGCTTTTCAGTTTGATGTAGGCCTACTTCTTTATTTTTGATTTTGTGTGCTTTTGGTGTCATAGCCAAAAAATTGTTGCCAGGACCAATCATATTCAAGGAGCTTTTCTCGTACTTTTCTTCTAGTAGTTTTACAAATTTGGATCTTAGATTTGAGTCTTTAATCTGTTTTCAGTGTAATTTTTGTGTGTGCAATTTAGGGCTCCAGTTTCATTCTTTTACATGTGAATATACAGTTTTCCCAACACCGTTTATTGAAGAAACTATCCTTTCCTCATGGAGTATTTTTGGCTCCTTTGTCAAATATTAGTTGACCATATAAGCATGGGTTTATTTCTGGGCTCTCAATTTTGTGCCATTGGTTTTTGTGTTATTATGACAGTATCGTACTGTTTTGATTACTACAGCTTTGTAATAAAGTTTGAAATCAGGAATTGTGGTGCCTCTAGCTTGGTTCTTCCTTGGGATTGCTTTGGTAGTTGAAGTCTTTTGTGGTTTCATACAAACATTAGGACTGTTTTTTCTATTTCTGTGGAAAATGTCATTGGAATTTGGTTAGGTATTGCATTGAATTTATAGATGGCTTTGGATAGTATGGAAATTATAACCATATTAATTCTTCTGATCTATGAACATGGGATATCTTTCCATTTATTTGTGTTTTCTTCCATTTCTTTTATCAATGTCTTATAATTTTCAGTGTACAGATTTTTCACCTCCTTTGTTAAATTTATTTCTAGGTATTTTATTATTTGATGCTCTTATAAATGGGGTTGTTTTCTTTAATTCCTTTTTAGATAGTTCATTGTTACTGTATGGAAACACCTTATATTTCTGTATTGATTTTGTATTTGCAATTTTACTGAATTTGTTTATTAGTTCTAACAGTTTTTTGGAGGCATCTTTAGGATCTTCTACATATAAGATCACATCCTCTGCAAACAGAGTATTTTAGTTCTTTCTCATTTAGATGACCTTTATTTCCTTTTCTTGCCTAGTTTTATGGCTAGGACTTCCCCTACTATGTTGAATAAAAATGGTGAGTGAGCACTTTTTTTGTTCCAGACCTTAGTGAGAAAGCTTTTAGTTTTCAGCATTGAGTATAATGTTAGCTGTGAGTTTGTCATATTTTGTCTTTATTATATTGAGCTACATTCCTTCTGTACCCAATTTGTTCAAAGTTTTTATCATGAAAGGATGTTGAATTTTGTCAAATGCTTTTTCTACTTCTATTATCATATGATTTTTATGTTTCATTCTATTAATGTGCTATATAGTATTTATTGACTTGTGTATGTTGAACCATCCTTGCATATCAGGGATAAATCCCACTTGATCATGGTATATGATCCTTTTTAATGTGATGCTGAATTTGATTTGTGAGTCTTTTATCTTTTATTTTATTTTTTAACATTTTTTTATTATGTTCAGTTAGTATATAGTACATCATAAGTTTTTGTTGTAGTGTTCAATGATTCATTAGTTGTGTATAACACCCAGTGCTCATTCCAACACATGCCCTCCTTAATACCCACCACCCAGTTACCCCATCCCCCCCTTCTGTAACCCTCAGTTTGTTTCTCAGAGTTCAGAGTCTCTCATGGTTTGTCTCCCTCTCTGATTTCTTCCCATTCAGTTTTCCCTCCCTTCCCCTGTGAGTCTTTTATTGAGAATTTTATAACTATATTCATCATGAATATTGGCCTGTAGTTTTCTTTGCTTGTAGTGTCCTTTCTGGCTTATAAGGGTAATGCTAGCCTCTTAAATGAGTTTGGGTGTTCCCTCTTCTTCAATTTTTTTTTGGAAGAGTTTGAGAATGATTGGTATTTATTCTTCTTTAAATGTTTGCTAGATTTCACCCTTGGAACCATCTGGTCCCATGCTTTTCCTTTGTTGGAGGTTTTTGGTTACTGATTAAATATCATTACTCATAATTTGTTCAATTTTTTTTCTTCATGATTCAGTCTTGGTAGGTTGTATATTTCTAGGAACTCCTCTTCTTCTTCTAGGTTATCCAATTTTTGGTTTATAATTGTTTATAGTGGTCTTTTATGATTCTTTGTATTTCTGTGATGTCAGTTGTAATATCTCTCATTTCTGATTTTACTTATTTGATTACTTATCTGTTTTACTTAGTCTAGCTAAAAGTCCATTAATTTTGTTATCTTCAAAAAATCAGCACTTAGTTTCATTGATTTTTCTCTATTGGTTTTCTGGTCTGTTTTTGGCTTATATCTGCTCTGATTTTTGATATTTCCTTCCCTATGCTAATTTTGGGCTTAGTGTCTTCTTTTTCTAGTTTCTTGAGGTGTAAAGTTAAGTTGTTGTGTTCTGTTTTATTTCTTAGCATAGGTATTTATCACTGCTAACTTTCCTCTCAGAACTGCTTTTGCTGCAGCCTATAAGTTTTGGTATGATCTGTTACCATTTCATTTGTCTCAAGATATTCTTTGACTTCTCTTGTTTTCTTCTTAGATGCATTGTTTATTCAGGAGCATATTGTTTAATTTCCACTCATTTGTGAATTTGTCAGCTTTGATTTCTATTTTATACCATTTTGGCTGGAAAAAGATATTTTGTATGATTTCTATCTTTTTACATTTGCCAAGGTTTGTTTTGTGCCCCAACATATGATCTATCCTGAGGAATGTTCCATGTGTACTTGTGAAGAATGTATATTCTGTTGTAGTTGGATGGAGTGTTATATATGTCTGTTAGGTTCATTTCATATAAAGTATATTTGAAGTCCATTGTGTCCTTATTGATTTTCTGTCTGAATGATAAATCCATTGTTTAAAATGGAGTATTGAAGTCCTCTATTATTATATTACCTGTAATTTTTATCTAATCTCTCTTTAAATCTGTTAGGATTTGCTTAATATCTTTAGGTGCTCTGTTATTGAGTATATATATCTCTACAATTATATCTTTTGATTAATTGACCCCTTTATCATTGTATAATGACCTTCTTATTCTGTTATGACAGTTTTTGGGTTAAAATCTAATTTGTCTAATATAGGTATAGAGCTATCTTTGTTCTCTTTTTGTTTCCATTTGCATGGAATAATATTTTCCATCACTTTATTCTGAGCCTATGTGTGTCCTTAAAGCCGAAGTGAGTCTCTTGTAGGCAGCATATAATTGAATCTTGTTTTGTAATTCATTCATGCTCTCTATGTATGTCTTTCGATTAGAGTATTTAATCCATTTGCATTTAAAGTAATTATTGATAGGTAAGCACTTACTAATGCCATTTTACTAATGTGTTTGGGTTTTCTTTTGTAGTTCCCTTGTAGCTTTCTTCTCCTTTTGCTGTCTTTCTTTGTGAATTGATGATTTTTCCATAGTGGTATTCTTTGATTCCCTTCTTTTTATCTTTTGTGTTTATTCTAGGTTTACACTTTGTGCTAACCATGATGCTTACACAAAACATTATATGTATGTGTGTGTATATATATATATAATCTTGTATATATTTTTATATGTTTATATACATACATATAATAATATACAACCATATATATGTTTTATACATATGTTTACAATATGTATGTTTATATATACATATATACACTTAACCAACTGAGCCACCCAGGCGCATATATATATATATACACACACACACACACACACACAGTCTATTTTAGGGGCTCCTGGGTGACTCAGTTGGTTAAGTGTCTGCCTTTGGCTCAGGTCATGATCCCGGAGTCCCAGGATCAAGCTCTGTATTCGGCTCCCCGCTCAGTGGGGAGTCTACTTCTCCCTCTGCCCCTCACCCCACTCATGCTCTCTCTCCCTCTCTCTCAGATAGATAAATAAAATCTTTAAAAAAAGTCTATTTAAAGCTGATATCAAGTTAACTTTAATTGTATGCAAAAACTCTATCCTTTTACTCCTCTCCCCATAATTTTGTTTTTGATATTATAATTCACCTGTTTTTATATATTTATTTATTTACAAGTTTATTTTTTAACAAGTTATTGTAGCCATAGTTATTTTCATTTTTTGTCTTTTAACCTTTATACTAAAGTTAAAATATTAACACACCACCTTATTATAATATTAGAGTATTCTCTGACTTTGACTATATAATTACCTGTACTAGTTTGTTTTATATTTTCATATATTTTTGTGTTACTAACTAGAGTGTTTTATTTTAGCTTTAGAAATTCCTTTCAGCATTTCTTGTAAGGTAGGTCTAGTAATGGTGACCTCCCTTAGCCTTTTTTGTTTGAGAAAGTCTTTTTCTCTTCTTCATTTCTGAAAGACAGCTTTGCTGGGTAAGTATTCTTGGTTAGTAGTATTTTTCTTTCAGCATTTTGAATATATTCTGCCATTTTTCTGGTCTGGAAGGTTTCTCCTGAGAAATCTGATAGCCTAATGGGGGCTTCCTGTTATGTGAGGATTTTCTTCTCTTTCTTTTAAAATTTTCTTTATCTTTGATTTTAGGTAGTTTTATCATAATGTGTATTGGAAAAGATTATTTTGAAATTTTGGGGTGGCCTATTAGCTTCAGAAGCTCAGATATCCAGATATCTCCCCAGATTTGAGGAGTTCTCTTTCATTATTTCTTTGAAGGTTGTTTCTGCCCCTTTTTCTCTTCTTCTTGGACTCCAGTAATACATAGGTTATTTCTCTTAATGGTATTCCATAATTCTTGAAGGAGTCTTCACACTTTTTCATTCTTTTTCCTTTATGCTCCTCTGACTGGATGACTTCAGATGACCTGTTTTACAGTTCAATCTTACTTTGCTTGGTCGAGTCTGATATTGAAGCTCTCCATTGAATTGTTCACTTCAGTCATTGCTTTCTTCAATTCTAGTTTTTTTTTTTTAATGGTTTTTATTTTTCTGTTAAACTTCTCATTTTGTTCATGCATTGTTTCCCTAATTTTAATAAGTTGTTTACTTGTTCTCTTTAGTCGTCTTTGAATTTCTTTTAAAGAATTATCCTGAATTCTTTTTTAGATAATTCACAGGTCTTTATTTCTTTAGGGTCAGTCATTGGAATTGTATTAGTTTCCTTTAGTGGTGTCATGTTTCCTTGGTTATTCATGATCTTGCAACATTAAGTTAGTACACATTTAAGGAAATAGATATCTCTTCTAGTCATTAAAGACTGGCTTTCCTAGGCAAAACCCCTCACTACTCAGCCCATCCAGAGATTCTTGGTGGGCCCTCTGGTGGTGTCTGTGGGTGGGCCTATTACTGGAGTTTTTGGTTGGTCAGGTCTGGTGCCTGGGTCAGCAGGTGAACAGGCCCAGTGCTTGGTACATGGGAATCAGCCTGTGCCTGGGTCCATGGGGGTGTACCCAGAGCCTTGGTTCATTGGAGAGGGCCTGGCTCTTGAATCTGTGGTAAGGCACCTGGGACCTGGGTCTGCATGGGTGGACCTGGATCCTGGTCCACAGGAGTCAACCAAGTGATGAGGACTGCTGGTATGGGCTTAGCATCTGGGTTTATGGGGGCCAGTCTAGTACTGGGACAGGCTGAGAGCCTGGTTTTAGAGGAGCTGGACTAGAGGCCATGGGAACTGGCTTAGTACTAGGGTAAGCCTGTAGCCTGTGGTTATGGGTATGGGCTTGTAGCCTGGGGCCTCACATGGAGATTTAATCTGTAGAGGCCAGTTTGGTGTTTGGGTGGGCCAGGAGCTTGAGTCAGTGAGAGCTGGTCTTGAGGTTGGGCTGTGTGGGCTGGCCTGGGGCTAGGACAGGCTGGAAGCTTGTATCCACAGGAGGTGGTTTGGACTTTAGGTCTATGGGGCTGGCCTGGTACTGGGGTGGATAGAAAGTGTGAGTCTGTGGTAGTTGGCCTGGAGCTGGGCCCAGTTGGGAGCTTGGGATCTCAGGTAATGCCTGGACCCTGGGATTGTGAAGGCTGATTAGGAGCCTGGAGCCACAAGTGCCATTTGGGTCCATGGGATCTGGCCAGCTCTGGGATATGCCTGGAGCTTGGATTTGTGGAAGCCTTTGGGAGCCTAAGGTCATAGGATTTCCTGGTGTGGGCTGGGTGTCTGATTCATGGGAGCCTACCAGGGGCCATCTAGGACCATAGGAGTTTGTCTGATGTTGGGTGGGTCCTTCTCCCATGGGGACAGTGCCTCTCTCTGTGCTGGGCTGCCTGGGGTTGGGGGAAAAGTGATGGAGTAATATGAATCTATCTTTTCTAACCTTCTCAATGCATCTTTTCTTATTTCTGTCCTTCACCCAGGTGTTGTAATTCGTCACCTGGAAACTAGCTCTTGTGAAGGTATTTTCCTTCATGGATAGTTGTTCAAATTGATGGTTCTGGGGGGTGCCTGGATGGTCAGTTGGTTAAGGGTCCGACTCTTGATTTCAGCTCAGGTCATGATCTCAGGGTTGTGAGATAAACCCTGCATTGGCTCCATGCTGAGCACAGAGTCTGCTGGAGATTCTCTTCTTCTCTCTCTGCCCCTCACCCCTGCGCACTCACACTCTGTGCTCCATGCAGTATGTGAATCATGACTTTATGGTTCTTTACTCTTTTACCAGGTAGATTTATTTATGTATCTGTTTTTGAATTTTATAAATGTGATCCTCTTTTCTCACTCAATTGTATAATTTTTTAATAAGCTTAGATATTGATGTATGGCTATAGTTATTCTTTATTTGAATATATTCCAATTTATGTATCCATTCTATTCTTCATGGATTTTTGACTTTTTCCACTTTTTTGTTATCATGAACAATGATTCTGTGAACTTTCCTGTTAATGTCACCAGTTGTACATGCATGAGTTTTTTCTGTGCCTTTAAGGAGTGGAATTACTGGATTATAGAACATATGCACATTCGAATTTCCCAAACAATGCTTAATTGTTATACAAATGATTGTATCAACTTGCACTCATACCTGGAGTGGAAGAGTCTATCTTTTTTTTGTAGCAGAAGTTTCCAGAGTCAGCTTTAAAAGACTTTACCTCATCAGAGGGATGATGATTGGAATCAGTCACTTCAAAATGAAATGCTTTAAAGTAGAAAACTGACAGCTTGAATAAATCTTTCTGGCAAGTGAGTAAATTTAAAATAAATGTATTTTAAGATTATGAACCTTGAGAGAGTTTAATTAAAGTTTAGAAGAGATTACAGCACAAATGTTTATGAACTAAAATTCCCCTTTCATGTCCAATACCAATTAATTCTTCTCTTCCATTCCTAATTTATCAGCCTTCTTCTGTTGCATTGATAGTGCTGCTACAATTTTCTACTTAGTGGTTATTTTAAACCCAAGGGAATAAATTTACCAAGCAGTCCACTTATAAACGCGAAGCCCAGTTCACTCTTTGTATTAATCAATGGGATTTCTAAATCCATGATGAATACTGAATTGAGAGATAAGGGAGAGTTTAAATCTCTGGGAAAAGAATAATCTAGAATTTAAAAATATATAGTACATTTATTAAGAAGGTCATGGTCTATTTTCTTATTCTTCCCAAGAACACTTTGTGCTTTAAAATTAAATGTCAAAATTTGGGGCAGATGTCACACATACTTAGAACAATTTTGGGAAAATTTTTGTTAAAGTTGTGCTCTCCACACTTTTGAGACTAATGGGAATATTGAAATGAATTGCACTGGAAGTCACCCAGAATTTAAATTTAAATTTTCTTTATTAGATGTCAATGAAAATATTTTTATTTCCTCTTATTCTCTATTTAGCTCTTTACCCCAATCATTCACATGCATTGGTTAAATTTAAAGTTTCCTCATGTCACTTCTTATCTGACTGTGTTAAGATATTTTTCTTGAGTTGGTAGAGAAAGAGAGAGAGGGGTATACAGGAGAAAGAGGGAGGGAGGGAGACAAAGAGGGGGTGTAAAGAGAGAGAGGGAGATAGAACCAAAGTAGGAGGTGAGGCAGACAGGAAGAGAGAGAGAGAAAGTGGGAGAGACAGGCAGATGGTGGGGAGGGGCAGAGTGGTTAGTGCTAATAGTGAACAACCATCCCTACCAGAGAGATTTCTAATCATAAGCTTAAAAGTAATAAGACCTCTCCAGATTGTGTATATGACTCTGCTCTTCTCTGGAGACTCACGAGGCAAGAGTCATGATTATTAATTGATATTAATATGCTACGTCTTAGTCCAAGTTCCCTTGAAAGAAACATATGAGGCAAAATTTTCACATTCATGCTTTACTTAGGCCTGCAACTCCAGGGTAGCAAGAGTGAAGGAAAGTGGGGCAGGGGAGGAAGGAGAGCAAATACGAGGTATTGTGTTATTGAGCTGATTACAACTCATGTTATTGTTGTTGTTTGTTATTAACAAAGCAATTTATTGGCTTTAAACATACATCAGTAAATTTTTAAATGTTGGTTTATTTTTCTAAGTTTTATGTTTTATGATAAAAGAATACTGAACCAAAACATCAGAGAAAATGGAAGCTCAACAGCATGGTTTCCAGTATATTTTAATTAACAGATATTTTTTAAAAAGTATATGACTTTTTATCTAAGAAAAAAGCTTTCTAAATATTTAGAGTTGAATTGTTTTTGACTAAACCCAGGAAGCAGGAGCTCATAAAATAAAAGCATAGTGTGGGCAGGAAGAGAAAAGGGAAAGAAATGGGGAAAAATAGATTTTAATATCGAGTATAATATCATTTGGCTGGTTTTGTTTGTTTTTGTTTCAGACTATTTAAAGCAGGATTATCTCTCTGCAACCCTGCAGATAAATCCTAGTGTTTTAGTTGTAAGAAAGTCTTAAGAGCTCGGGTAACGGATAAGCCAATTTTTAAAAACGCTTTCCCTACAGTATTCTAAAGGATTTTGAAGCATTATACATAACATAGGCAGTGGTTTAGTTACAGGACATTTCTAGAGAGGTTATCTTGGAATCAATCTGTCCTAGAAAAGTTCATTGGAATTGAAAGAGAGGAAGGGAAATGAATTTATCTTAAATCTCCTTGTCATCTCCTGTTTCTCATTGGTTATGTATTTCCTCCAGGGCATTAACTACTCTGTCCATATAGATTGTGTTAGCCAATCCCAGTGAGCAGCCATTGGAAAAGTCAGATTACATGTCCCATGATGAGTGCTTCATCTGAACCTTGAAGTGGTGGGGAAAGTGAGTCTCTATTGGTTGGGTTAGGTTAGGTGTGGACACAGGTTGAACTGACCTCTCACATCAGGAGGTATTGGGAGCAACCAATAGTTTTAAGAGAGAAGTTAATTGTGCAGCCTAAGTCCAGCTGTATGAATAAATTGCCTCAGTGGTCTGAGCTAGTCCAGCTGCTACATGTGTGGACCACTTATGTGAGAGAGGCTAGAGTTGCTCCTTGAATGGCTAGAGTGGCTCCTTGAGATTCTCCCAGTTAATTCACTGTCCAGTTGTCTCAAGAAAATTTGGATCAGGATTCAAACGCTTCTTTTCGTCTGCACAACCATCACCTAGGGATGTTTATGCAAATTTTTGTAAACAAGCTCCCTTTTCTTCAGAGAAGAGTTGAAATAGTGAATCCAGAAATAAGAGTTGAAATAATGAACCCAGAAGAAAGACAAGTAGCAGGGCGGACATGGGCCATGGAAAGCACAAATTTAATTTTTAATTAAAGTATACGTCTCTCCCATTGGGGATAATCTTGGGTAAGAGGAAGCTTTCAGTGGTCAAGATGGGGATAGAACTAAGATTGGTTTTATCTCAGAAATTGACTTGGTTATAAGAGTACAAGACAACTAGGTAGAGGCCAACATCTGTCAAACTGCCAATGTAGGCAGGGAGCTCATTGAGTGGGAGACTCTGTAGAGCAGGATTTGGCAGAGTGAAATTCTGGTGTGAAGTCTGGCAGGATTATTCATGATTTATTCATGGCAGACATCATGGACACAGGAGCAGTATCCAGCCATCGGGATGCTAGGCTAGTGGGAGAGAACTCCAGGTAAGATCCTAATTTCTAGTTGAGGACTAGGGTGTGCCAGCAGAGAAAGAATAGAATGAGGGTTCCTATGAACCGAATCAAATATTAGGCTAATGACTGAAGTTAAGAGAGAGTGCAAGATGGTCCTCCAGGGGCCCCATGGACATGGTGGCTCACTCAGGCATACTATACATTAGATGTGCTTGAAAAAATGAGATTCTAACCAAGTGGGGTTAATATATATAGTAGGTAAATATATATAGTGGTAAACAGGATAAATATACATAGTGATTGAAAATATGTGTATTATCTTCTATTGCTTGAAACATTATCTCAAATATGTTATAAGAAGTTGATATTTGTTTTGGATAAAGTGGTCCCTGAAGACCTTAAAAAATACTCAGTGTTTCATATTTCAAAAACACATGGAATGCTTGTTTGGACTCTTTTGTATAGATTTGTTTTCTGAAAGTATCCATCCTCTTCTTTTAAAATTTTGCTTATAATGTTAACAGATTATTATCTCATTTGCTTTGAAAATATAAGCATAAATAACTTCATTGTCATTTCAATCAACTATTTTCATTTTATTCTGTATTGTTACCTTTTAAGAATAAGAATTTTGCCTCCATAAAGACCCAATGAAAGCAGAGGGGGCCAAATACTTTTCAACACCCTTTTAACCAATTAAAGCACATTATTTACAACTATTTTGGTTCTTGACTTAGCTTAATTTTATTAATCAAACTTCATATATTATATTGAAGACATTAAAAATTTCCTTTAGGAAGGAACAGGATAATGACATAGAAGGCTCATGGACTTCCCTCCTTCCAAAGACACACCAATTGTACAGCTACATAAAGAGAAATTCCCTCTGAGAGAAATTCAGAAAATAGTTGAGTGACTCCTATACTTGGGTGAAAGAGAAAATATACATATCAGAATGGGAATCTGATACACACTCTTGCCATAAACCGTACCCTCAGCACAGTGATCTACAATAGGTGGGGAACGCACATAGTGTCAGCTTATGCCGGAAGAGTGAAGGATTTGAGCAACTCATCTAGCACTTCAACTTTTAAGGCTCCTACCTGAGGGCCAAGCCCCACAAACCCACAGTTCTGAAAGCCAATAGGGCTTGAATTCACAAGACCCATAGGACAATAGCAAAGAAGCAGTCCTTAATGGTTGCATGAACACTTGCCTCTTCTACTCCCCTTCCCTAAGACTCTCTCCCCTCCATCCCCCCCTCACCCCCAGCTCAGTGCAATGGGATCAGGCAAAAATGCTCCATCTAGAAGGGGTTTGACTTTATGAGCTGCTGCTGGGGGTCTGTCTTCTAATTAGCTCACATCTAGCTGTGGTCCTCCATTGAATCCAGGTGAGCTGGTGGCTATTTCCCTTACTTTTTCCTTTTACCTTATCCCAAAATGAAAACTGGGTCACCAGCATCTCTCTGAAAGGAGCTTGTACACATGTCTAGTGCCCTATTTTTTGTTTTCATTGTTGTTATTTTTGTTTGTTTGTTTGTTTGTTTTTTGTAGTTCCCACTGAAGGGATAGGCCTCCAGACTGCCTGGCTCTGATAGCCAACTGGGCTTGCATTCATGAGTCCCACAGGATTGTAGCAAACAAAGAAACACTTTTTAAATGTTTATATATGCCCCTGTTATATAGCTGCAGCCTCAGTACAGACAAAAATGCCCATCTTCCAGTTTCTATCTCCCAGGAGGCTTAACTACATACTTTTCCAGGTACTGCCTGTGGGGTCTGGTTTTTAATCAGTACCCTAGTTTGCATCTAAGGTACTGACTACGAACCTATCCTTTGAGATACTGATGGGTATTTGCACATCATCAACTACCAGGGACCACTAAGAACCAGATGTGGCTTAGACAATCACAATGGTTTAAAAGACAACCAAGAGCTGGGGCTGACTAGGTTCATTTCCTACATGAGACCACTCTATCACTCTGTCAAGACTGGGAGAGATGACTATCTCATCTAATGTGCAGAAAGCAACAGAGAGAGTTAAGGAAAATGAAGAAACAGGGAAATATGGTCCAAACAACAAACAAGATAAATCTCTAGAAATTGATCTTCAGGAATTCAAGATAAGTGATTTACCCATTAGAAAGTTCAATTTAATGATCCTAAAGATGCTCACCCAGGTTAAGAAAGCAGTGCATGAACAAATTGATAATTTCAACCAAGCGATATAAAATATAAAATATTTTAAAGTTACAAAAGAAAAATCATGAAACTGAAGGATACAGTAACTGCACTGAAAAATTCAATGGAGGCATTCAATAGCAGACTAGATCACATGCAAGAAGAGATCAATTAACTTGAAGATAGGGCATGAAATTTATTAATCAGAGGAGAAAAAAGGAAAAGTGTAAAGATAGCTTAAGGGACTTAAGGGAAGACATCATCAAACAGAAAAATATATACGTTATAGGAGTTGCAGAAGGGGAAAAAGGAGAGAAAAAGGGACAGAAAGCTTAGTTAAAGTTGAATGATGGCTGAAAATTTTTGTAACCTGGGGAAAGAAACAAATATCCAGATCCAAGAAACCTAAAGATCATCAAATACAATGAATCTAAGGAGACCCACACTGAAACACATTATAATTAATTGTCAAAAGTTAAAGAGAAGGAGGAAAATTCAAAAGCAGTAAGAGAAAAACTTGTTACATACAAAGGAACCCCTTACGAGACTATCAGTGGATATTTCAGCAGAGACTTTGCAAGCCAGAAAGGAGTGGGATGATATATTCAAAGTGAGGGAAAAAAATGCCAACCAAGAACACTCCATCTGGCAGGATTAAAGGGAGATAGAGTTTTTCCAGATAAACAAAATCTGAAGAAGTTCATCACAAGTAGACCAGCCTTATAAGAAATATTATGGAAAGTTTTTCAAACTTAAATGAAAGGATATTAATAACATTGAAAATATATGAAAATATGAAATTCATAGGTAAAGGCAAACATATAGCTAAATTCATGATTCTCCACTATTGTAATGATGGTGGGTAAATCACTTACAACACCAGTATAAAGATTAAAAGAAAAAAATATTGAAAATAACAATTGTTACAATAATTTTTTAATGTATAGACAATATAAAAAGATGTAGTTTTAATGTAATCTCTATCAAATTCCAATGACATTTTCAACAGAAATTAAAAACAACCCTAGGGGCTCCTGGGTGGCTCAGTCATTAAGTGTCTGCCTTCGGCTCAGGTCATGATCCCAGGGTCCTGGGATCGAGCCCTGCATCAGGCTCCCTGCTCTGTGGGAAGCCTGCTTCTCCCTCTCCCACTCTCCCTGCTTGTGTTTCCTCTCTCACTGTGTCTCTCTGTCAAATAAATAAGTGAAATCTTAAAAAAAAAAAAAAAAAGCCCTAATATTCTTATGGCACCACAGAAGACCCTGAGGCAATATTGAGAAAGATGAACAAAGTTGGAGACATCACACTTTTTGATTTCAAATTATATCACAAAGTTATAGTAATCAAAACAGTATGGTACTAGCATAAAACAGACACATAGATCAAAGGAACAGATTATAGGACTGATAAATAAACCCAGGCATAAAATCAATTAAGTTTTTATGAAGCAGCCAAGAATATACAATGAGGAAAGGGCAATCTCTTCAATAAATGTTGGGAAAAGTGGATATTCACATGCAAAAGAATGAAAATGAATCTTACACCATATGTAACAATCAGCTCAAAATGGATCCCAGACGGAACATAAAACCTGAGACTGTAAAACTCCTAGAAGAAATCATAAGGACTAAGCTTCTTGACATTGATCTTGGAAATGACTTTTTGGATTTTACACTAAAAGCAAAGGCAACAAAAGCAAAATGAACAAGCAGAGCTACATCAAACTAAAAATCTTCAGCACAGCAAAGGAAACAGTCAACAGAATGAAAAGGCAACCTACAGAATGGGAGAATATTCCCAAACTCTCCAACGATGGGTTAATATGTAAAATGGATATGGAAGTCATAGAACTCAAACAAAAATAAAAACCCAAACAAAGAAAACAAGACAGACGAAAAGACAAAACAAAATGGGTGATGAACGTGTTAGTCAACTCAATGGTGGGAATTCTTTTTTTTTTTTTTAATTTTTTTATTCTTATGTTAATCCCCATACATTACATCATTAGTTTTAGATGTAGTGTTCCATGAGTCATTGTTTGTGCATAACACCCAGTGCTCCACGCAGAATGTGCCCTCCTCAATACCCATCACCAGGCTAACCCATCCTCCCACCACCCTCCCCCCGAAAACCCTCAGTTTGTTTTTCAGAGTCCATTGTCTCTCATGGTTCGTCTACCCCTCCGATTTCCCCCCCTTCATTCTTCCCCTGCTGCCACCTTCTTCTTCTTTTTTTTTTTTTCTTAACATGTATTGCATTATTTGTTTCAGAGGTACAGATTTGAGATTCAACGGTCTTGCACAATTCACAGCGCTTACCAGAGCACATACCCTCCCCAGTGTCTATTACCCAGTCACCCCATCCCTCCCACCACCCCCCACTCCAGCAACCCTCAGTTTGTTTCCTGCGATTAAGAATTCCTCATATCAGTGAGGTCATATGATACATGTCTTTCTCTGTTTGACTTATTTCGCTCAACATAATACCCTCCAGTTCCATCCATGTCATTGCAAATGGCAAGATCTCATTCCTTTTGGTGGCTGTATAATATTCCATTGTATATATATATATATACCACATCTTCTTTATCCATTCATCTGTTGATGGACATCTTGGCTCTTTCCACAGTTTGGTTATTGTGGACATTGTTGCTATAAACATCGGGGTGCACGTACCCTTTTGGATCCCTACTTTTGTATCTTTGGGGTAAATACCCAGTAGTGCAATTGCTGGATCATATGGTAGCTCTATTTTCAACTTTTTGAGGAACCTCCATACTGTTTTCCAGAGTGGCTGCACCAGCTTGCATTCCCACCAACAGTGTAGGAGGGTTCCCCTTTCTCTGCATCCCCGCCAACATCTGTCATTTCCTGACTTGTTAATTTTAGGCATTCTGACTGGTGTGAGGTGGTATCTCATTGAGGTTTTGATTTGGATTTCCCTGATGCCGAGCGATATTGAGCACTTTTTCATGTGTCTGTTGGCCATTTGGATGTCTTCTTTGGAAAAATGTCTGTTCATGTCTTCTGCCCATTTCTTGATTGGATTCTTTGTTCTTTGGGTGTTGAGTTTGATGAGTTCTTTATAGATTTTGGATACTAGCCCTTTATCTGATATGTCATTTGCAAATATCTTCTCCCATTCTGTCGGTTGTCTTTTGGTTTTGTTGACTGTTTCCTTTGCTTTGCAAAAGCTTTTTATCTTGATGAAGTCCCAATAGTTCATTTTTGCCCTTGCTTCCCTTGCCTTTGGCGATGTTTCTAGGAAGAAGTTGCTTCGGCTGAGGTCAAAGAGGTTGCTGCCTGTGTTCTCCTTTAGGATTTTGATGGACTCCTGTCTCACATTGAGGTCTTTCAACCATTTGGAGTCTATTTTTGTGTGTGGTGTAAGGAAATGGTCCAGTTTCATTGTTCTGCATGTGGCTATCCAATTTTCCCAACACCATTTGTTGAAGAGACTGTCTTTTTTCCATTGGACATTCTTTCCTGCTTTGTCAAAGATTAGTTGACCATAGAGTTGAAGGTCCATTTCTGGGCTCTCTATTCTGTTCCATTGATCTATGTGTCTGTTTTTGTGCCAGTACCATACTGTCTTGATGATGACAGCTTTGTAATAGAGCTTGAAGTCTGGAATTGTGATGCCGCCAGCTTTGCTTTTCTTTTTCAACATTCCTCTGGCTATGCGGGGTCTTTTCTGGTTCCACACAAATTTTAGGATTATTTGTTCCATTTCTTTGAAAAAAGTGGATGGTATTTTGATGGGGATTGCATTGAATGTGTAGATTGCTCTAGGTAGCATTGACATCTCCACAATATTTGTTCTTCCAATCCATGAGCATGGAACATTTTTCCATTTCTTTGTGTCTTCCTCAATTTCTTTCATGAGTATTTTATAGTTTTCTGAGTACAGATCCTTTGCCTCTTTGGTTAGATTTATTCCTAGGTATCTTACAGTTTTGGGTGCAATTGTAAATGGGATTGACTCCTTAATTTCTCTTTCTTCTGTCTTGTTATTGGTGTATAGGAATGCCATTGACTTCTGTGCATTGATTTTATATCCTGCCACGTTACTGAATTCCTGTATGAGTTCTAGCAGTTTTGGGGTGGAGTCTTTGGGGTTTTCCACATAAAGTATCATATCATCTGCAAAGAGTGAGAGTTTGACTTCTTCTTTGCTGATTTGGATGCCTTTGATTTCTTTTTGTTGTCTGATTGCTGTGGCTAGGACTTCCAATACTATGTTGAATAGCAGTAGTGATAGTGGACATCCCTGCAGTGTTCCTGACCTTAAGGGGAAAGCTCTCAGTTTTTCCCCATTGAGAATGATATTCGCTGTAGGTTTTTCATAGATGGCTTTTATGATATTGAGATATGTACCCTCTATGCCTATACTCTGAAGAGTTTTGATCAAGAAAGGATGCTGTACTTTGTCAAACGCTTATTCTGCATCTATTGAGAGGATCATATGATTCTTGTTCTTTCTTTTGTTAATGTATTGTATCACGTTGATTGATTTGCGGATGTTGACAATGGTGGGAATTCTTTCACAATGTATATAAATATATCAAATCATTAATTGTATCCTTTAAATATATTACAGTTTGTTGATTTTTTTTCTCTAAAGCTGAAAAAAAGACTCCTTTAAAATTCAATAGACTGTTCCTTGAAAAACATGGTTTTGACGCCTTTAAGTAATCATTCCCTTCTGAAGTGGAATGAAATTACCTTTTTAAAAAGATGATGAGAACACAGAATTTGTGAAAGTAGATTTGCAGTTTTGTGCTCGATTCCCCTGTTCATTGACCTTCCACATGTTTCTAATCTTCATTTGCATAGAAGTCCCTTCCAAAAGTTTTCCATCTCTAGTGTCTGCTTTTACGTACCTAGCAGTGACTCGTCTTTCCTCTGGCAGCTGTTGTGCTCTGCTCTAGTGCTCTCTTCATCTTTTGTCTGTTCTCCCTCTTCTCATATCAGCCGGTCACATGCAGAGAGAGCAGCTTAGAAACCAACAGAGTGGCAAAACACAGCAGCTGTCAGGGCACGGAGCATGGCATTTGGGAGATGAAGGGGGGAAACTCAAAATGATGTACCTCTGCAGGCTAGAACATTTGGCCTAGAAATATTTAGATGTGCAACTAATTCTTGAGATTGGTAAATCTATCTAGCTTGATAAGTTGTACTCTGCCTGTGATATTCTTATCCCCACTCACCTTCATAGACATTGGTGAAGAGAAAGAGCCCAAGCTTTGGCTTAAAAGAGAAAAAAGTACATTACTTTAAGTAAGTCTTAGAGACTATACATAACTGGAACATTTTGTGATTATCTGTTTTGTCAAATTGAAAAGGAAGGGGGAGATGTTGTGATATAAGTAGGCCCTTTTAAACCCTTGTCTCCAAGTCATTAAATGCTTTTGCCTTTCTGTGTCATTTGATTGAGCCCTGTGAGATTCACATTTCTTAAGACATTTTAAAGCTTCAACAATCTCATTTTGTCTCTTTTCTCCTGTGCACACTTAGAATAATTGCATGTATTTGTTGGCATTTCAGTCAGAATCCCTTGGCATAATTCAAATTATCTTACCCTGGTCTTCTTGCTTCTGTGTAGTCATGTTTGCTTTAGTCGAGGATGCCCCTTTGTGAGTTCCTCTCGTCTGTAGCTTTTGTATTCATTTTTATGCATTGGTGGCATTTCTGGCAATTCTATGGTGTATTATAGTGTCATTGATTATCAGCCTGGAAGGGGCCAGAACCTGTTCTGCTCAGTTTACAGATCTGAGTCTCAGAGAAGAAAAATGCCATGTCCGGCTGCGTCCAGCTTTCTAGGGCAAAGGAAGGATTACATAAGGCCAGCATGTATGTCACTATACTACTGGCCTTTATCATTTTGAAAGACACTTTTGGTCTTCCATTTTCAATTTGTTGCTTTATGGTGCATGATACAAAGACATGTGTTGTAATGAGCACTGGGTATTATATAAGACTGATGAATCACAGACCTGTACCCCTGAAACAAATAATACATTATATCTTAATTAATTGAATTTAAATAAAATCCCTCCCAAAAGAAATGTACATTTACTTATTTACTTACTCAGTGGATAAAATAAGCCTTTTTATTTTACTTTTTAAAAGTTTTTATTTAAATTCTAGTTAGTTAACATACAGTGTAATATTAGCTCCTGGTATATAATATAGTGATTCAACACTTTCATACAACACCCAGTGCTCATCACAACAAATCCACTCCTTAATCCCCATCACCTATGTCACCCATCTCCCCATCCACCTCCCTTCTGGTAACTATCAGTTTGTTCTCTATAGTTAAGAGTTTGTTTCTTAAAATAAGTCTTTTTAAAAACATTAAATTGTTAAAATTCAGTTCTGCCATTCACTTAAGGAAAAAATTGGCAGAAATTTCAAGCTAAAGAATCAAGAGACCCGGTGTTTATGCTTTCTTGTTTCTGAATGGTTATCTTTTGTTTCCGAGTTAGAAATAAGAGAGATAAAATAAATACTTGCTTTACTCTTCTGTTTATTTATTTAACACCACATATAAGTATTATGGTCTACTATATAACAAACAGTGTGCTAGATTCTGCTCAGATACAAGGATAATGAAGTCTCCTCTGGAAGAGCTCACTGTCAAATGGGCTAAGACAGATATACATATCCACAATTATAGTACAGCGTGACCAATGCTATAATAGAGTCAGGTCCAGAGTGCCATGAACACATGGAAGAATGACTGGTTATGAGAAAAGCTGCACTGAAGACATGACATTTGAATTGTGTCTTGAAGAATGAGCAGACATTGATCAGGTACTAGAATGGGCTAGTTGTAAATGAAAATCCCAGGCAGAGGGAATAGCATGTCCCAAGGCAAAATATTGTGGGAAAGAATAAAATGTTTAAATGTTTAAGTGAGCAGCATGGGGTGTGAGCAGAAGAGTGGAAGGAGCTAAGGCTAGAAGGTGGATGATTCAGATCAGGAAGTACCTGGTATGTGGTTCCAAAAACTTAGTTTTTACTTCAGCTAACACAGAGGTAGGGACTTTGACTGTCTTATTCACCATGTATCCACAATGCTAGAATGATATTTGATATACTCAAACAGGGATGTGTCCCTGTGATGAAAAGGGAATACAAGGTTGTTTGTTTAAAGTTAGGAGAATTACCTAAGAAGCTTTCAGAAGAGCTTGTGTAAAGACTGAAGGTCTGAACTGACAGAGTAATGGCTGAGATGAAGAAAATTAGAAAGATTTAAAAGTTGAAACTGACAAGAGTTGGTGCCTGACTAGATAAAGATGGTGCCAGAGGGAAAGGGGTCAAGGTCTCTAACATGAAGGCACAGATGCGTGATGATGTTAGCTAGAGGAGGGGAGGGAGAAAAACTTGAGAGGAAGGTAATGAGTGATTTTAGAATAAGAATCCAGGTGGCAGTGTTCAGTACAGTTGAAAATGCCCATTTGGAGTTCAGATGAAAAATAGTAATATAGATTTGGAATTCATACATATTCAGAGTGAAGCCACAGGAGTGATGGATAAGATTACTTACAGAGAGGGCGCCTGGGTGGCTCAGTCGTTAAGAGTCTGACTTTGGCTCAGGTCATGATCCCAGGGTCCTGGGATCAAGCCCTTCATTGGGCTCCCTGCTCGGCGGGAAGCCTGCTTCTCCCTCCCCCCGTCCCCCTGCTTGTATTCCCACTCTTGCTGTGTCTCTCTCAGTCAAATAAATAAATAAAATCTTAAAAAAAAAAAAAAAAGATTACTTACAGAGAGAATAAAAAGAGAAGGGACCCTGGGATGAATTGCAGGGAGGTTGCCATGATGCTTATGTAGACTATGATAAACCTTTAGGATAAAAACAAGTCCTAAACTACACTTGCTTTAACAGTCATTATTCACTCATTCAATAAATATTTAAGCATCTACTAAAATTCCAGGCTCTCTATTAGGCACTAGAGATTATAAATATGAAGATATAGTCTCTGCTTACAAAGAGTTTATAGTCTAATGGGGGATGGAGGTAAGAGAAGAGGACAATTTAGTGTGGTAGGTGCTGCTGAGTGTTATGCTAGAGGCAGGCTATGGGAGAACTGGAAAAGCACATCTATCATAGAGTTTAAGGATGAAGCCATGAGGGGGCTAAGAGGTGGGTTGGGAGTAGGACAGGGGCAAGAAAGGTAGTTTCCTAGAGAGTGATAAGAGAGCTGAGCTCAGTCTTAAAGGATAGTTAGGTGATATCCAGGTGAAGTGTGTGTGTGTGTGTGTGTGTGTGTGTATGTAGATGGTAAAGAGTCTGATTCTGGGATACTTTTTCCCCTCCCTTTTTCAAGGCCTAACTTCTCTGGCATTGGGTTAAGAAAAGGGAAAGGACAAATGTCCCTTCCTTAATGGCCTATGATTTTGGTCCCTCCCCACTGGTGACTTTGCTTCCCTAGCTGGCATCTATTGGCCATTGAGAGCTTCTGTGTGGCAGGCAGCTAAATGCCACCTTTCTCATGGAGGCATATGGTTTGCATTTTTGAAGATCCCCTCTTCCTGGGGCTCTCCTCACCTGACTGTGGAGGGCACTCATGGCAATATGTAAGGCAAGCAGAAGGGTCTTCCAGTATAAGTTTTGTGCCTGAAAAATTAAGATTCCTACATTCCTTTTTTATTAAGTTTTTTTATTTTAATTCCAGTATAGTTAACATACTGTGTTATATTAATTTCAGGTGTATAATATAGTGATTCAACACTTTTATGCAGTACTCAGTGCTCATCATCATAAGTGTACTCTCTAATCCCCTTCACTTATTTTACCCATCTCCTCCCCCACAATTAAGATTCATATATCCTTTATGTGACTCCCATATTACACCTTTCCTATGTGAAATTGCTAATTCTATTTCATAATGTAAAAAGGATTTGGCATGATGTATAGGTTTCACTTACTATTTACTACATCTGTTAAAAAGGTGGAAAATTTTGAGTTGGTTAAAATTACTCATTAAACACTCTCAGACATTCATAGGCCAGCAAATGTTGCTGCAATAGAAATGTGTACTCTCTTAAAAACTCTGTAAGGCTTTTTTTTTTTAAAGGAACCAAGTGATGATTCAGTTTTAGTACTTGTGGCATCAAGCTTATATTAATAAATTCATATGGAAACAAGAAATGTAGTTCTAGACAGTGTTGCAACCTGTGTCAGGAATTGTTTGTGGTTGAAACATTTTCTTACAGGGAAATATGTAGTGAAAATCATTAAAATTTATATATTTTCATAAGATATCCAACCACCAGAGGTAAAACTCATTGTAAAACTGATAAACTCATTTGATTAGACAGAAGTTCTAAACTTTGATTTTTCTTGTATTTGAGAAGTACTAATGGTAATCATATGGTAATCAGATGTTCCGTAGGGTTAGATTGGTTTGAGCCCTAGATCTGCATTCTATTAATGGGATGCTCTTAGCCAATGGGGTGATCTTAGCTGAATTCCTTAATTCTTCTTGAGTCTCAATTTTCTAGTTTTTAAAAATGAGGAGAGCAATAGTACCTATCTCATAGATTTGTTATGGGGATTAAATGAGAAAATTCCTGTGGAGTGTTTAGCATAGAACCTGGCACATGGTAAGCACTCAGTCAAAGTTAACTTTTACTAATACACCCTAAAGTAGTTATTGTCACAAAGTATTACCTTCACGGGTCAGATTTTGACCTTGTAGTTT
This sequence comes from Mirounga leonina, assembly GCF_011800145.1. Classification (NCBI taxonomy): domain Eukaryota; kingdom Metazoa; phylum Chordata; class Mammalia; order Carnivora; family Phocidae; genus Mirounga; species Mirounga leonina. Next base: position 37,340,740 of record NW_023270415.1, on the reverse strand, counting down.
TATGATGAACAGTGAACTCCCTTGAGAATTTATTTTTTAAATCTACAAAAATTATCAAATTGGTCCAAATATATGTGACCAATTGAGTTACTAATATATAAATAATTTGGGTTTTGTAGCATGGAAATGATGATACAAAAACTTGCTTGTTTTTTGGGGGGATAGACACTGAACAAAAGGGAAATGCTTTGTTGAAGAGCAAGATGAAGGTATGTAAGCATTGGTTTGGGGATAATGAGTGATAAAAGTGGGGGTTAGAGGGTGGGAATGGGGTATTCAGACTTTATAGTTTTGGCAGGGGTCACCCATTATCACTTGTCAGAGAAAAAGGTTATTTAGATTATCTTTCTAGTAGCACCTATGCATATAAATGCACATGTACGCGATCTGATACAGTTTCATGTTTTCCATAGCACAGTTACTAAAATAATCAGACTGATAAGCATGAATGAGCTCCATGAACAGAGGAAGAAATCTTGGAGAGATTACAAATGAACACATTTAAGGCCTTATGTCCAGCATTATCCTAGGTGCTAATCTTCAAGAGTGAACTTGAACTCAGAAGGTTAAACAGCTATTGCAAGAAAATGATAATATTCTGAAAGGGGAAGTGGAGGGAGATATTGGAATGTATGGGACCGAGGTCTTTCATCTGGTCTGAAGAGTCAAAAAGCCATTCTTGAGGAAATGTGCCTATGGTGAGGTCTAAAAGTATAAGAAGATGTTGGCCAGATAATTTGGAAGGGTGACAAGGGAGATAAAGGGAAAGGACAAGTATTCTAGGCAGAGGAAAAAAGCATGTGCAATAACCCAACAACAAAAGAAAGAACACGATATGAAGGGTTAAAAGTACAGTTTACTCTCACTAGCCTGGAGTCCAAAATGAGTGTGTGAAGAAGCCATATGACTTGAAGGAGAAAAGAGAACTAATGTATGTCCAGCCCAGTGAATAGAAATATCTTGTATCCTGAGAGCAACCTACTGCCCTGATAGTTTGTTTCCACAGGCCACTAAGTCAACAAAATTATCCTTTGGTGACAGGATGTGCTATTACTTGGTGCCCCAGTATTGGTAATATTCACATTTTAAAGATGGGTAAGATATAAGATATAAGATATTTGGATATGAGCAAAATTTGATCCTCATTTTAGGATGTTACTGATTAGCTACTACTGTTTAATTCAGTTAAAAGGAAACAAATTTTCAGAAAATATAATTCATAGGAAATTATGGAGGCTTGTCTCATTTCTCAATCATATACATTAAAAAATGTTTAGACACCAAATACAAAAGAAGAGAGCTTGAAATTTCTAAAATTAATAGATTTACTTCCTTGCATAGAATAAAACTCATCAGGTTAAATATAGTTTACCATTTGTTTCTGGGGTAGGATTGAAATGTTATTGAGGTTAATCAAATGACACTGGACTTCAAATACTGTGTGTGTTTTGTTTAGAGATTTGTAGAGAGAAGGGGGTAGGTCAATGTGCCTGTGGATTGTTGATATGTGTTTGCATATCAACAAGTGTTTGCACATAGTTGGGACACACTAAATGTTTGAGAAAGAGCAATAAATTAAAGGAAAATGCCTTTGAAGTCCTAGAACTGGGTGGCAGGTGTTAAGCCCTAGACATACTTGAAATACACTGTTCACCCTCACTTTCTTTTTTTTTTTTAAGATTTTATTTATTTATTTGAGACAGAGAGAATGAGAGACAGAGAGCATGAGAGGGAGGAGGGTCAGAGGGAGAAGCAGACTCCCTGCCGAGCAGGGAGCCCGATGCGGGACTCGATCCCGGGACTCCAGGATCATGACCTGAGCCGAAGGCAGTCGCTTAACCAACTGAGCCACCCAGGTGCCCCACCCTCACTTTCTTAAAAGTGACAAAATCCATTGGCTTTCTGGGTTCTGTGATAGTGGACCAGAATATATACAGCAGCAATTACATAGGGTCATATAGTTGCAAGGACTCACAAGACTCCACAAAGTATACTTTCATAAACTTTTAATACAGACAAAGGACACAAAACAGTAAAAGGAGAAAGATAGCCCAAACAAAGAAGATATTTGAGACATTCAGGTACAGCTTTCAGGGTCTCTGGATCATAATCCACCAAGTCCAAGTTGAAGCCAAGGCTTAAGTTTACTGAGGGATCTTTTATATCCCGTAGGTCACATAGCCCAAACGAGGTTATGTAACCAGGTGAGTCAAGTGTATAACACTGGTCTGTAATTTTTCAATAAACAATGTAGATAAGTTGGTACAGGGTGCTTCCAAGGGACTTTCATAATTCAAAAAGCACCTTACAAATTACCAACTAGTATATTTCAGCCCTATCTTGGCCACCCTTATCAGATCCATGGTTGCAGATGTGCCTGGAGACATGCATAGAGCTGTCACAGATCAATGCAAGTTAACCCCATCTTTACACATGTTTAAAAAGGGGGAGAGACCAAGAAAAGGATATTTCAAAGTTCGTCCAACCCAGACTGTCCCTAGTAAGGTAAAAAAGAATGAATCTGCTGGTAATTTTATTCCTGTTTTAAAGCTTATCTATGGAGCAGAATAAGGGCTCTCTATCTAATTAAATGTCTGGCAAGTTAATGTTGACAGAGAAATCTGTAATCTTTGACACTTTAGAGTGAGACTCTGCAACTCTAGGCAGAAGTCCAATTTCATTTTGTTCTGTATAGTTACAATAGAGATAGAGTGTGTGAGAAGTCACCAGGCAACCAATGATATAGCAGGAAGCAGGATGAAGCAATTTTTCCTTATCGCTCTCAGCTTGATCTACAGAAATCTTCACAATTCCAAAGCCAAGTTGCCATAAAAATAACTGGTCTCCAGCTATACATGTGTTTCACCTTGGGCAAGTTACTTGATCCCTCTGAACTACAGTGTTCTTATACATAAAATGGGGACAGTGATACTAACCACATAGGGATATTGCAAGAATTAAATGAGTCAATGTACAAAAAACATGTACTGCAACATATGGAGGCCTTAATTATAATTCCAAATGTCTTTGTCAGAGAAGTGGGGGTTAATATTCACCCTAGCAGTAATCTTCTAACAATATCAAAGTCCTAAACAGTTAATTCTTTTAAAATTATATCATTATATAATTTTATTATATAATGGCTGGTCCGCTGCTCCTTTGAATGCAAGGATCCCTTCATACTGTTCCTTCAGACATAAAACCCTAATACACTGTTCTTGTGCACTGATTCACAGCCAAAACCAACTTAACATACCTGTATTAATTTCTTATTGTTCTTATAAAAAATTACTAGAAACGTAGTGACTTAAGATAATACAGGTTTATTGTCTTACAGTTCTGAAGGCCGAAATCTGAAATCACTTTCCCTGTGCTAATGTCAAGGGGTCACAAGGCAGATTTCTTCTGGAGGCTCTGAGGGGGAGAATACAATTCCTTGCCTTTTTCAGCTTTCGGTGGCTGCTTCTGTTCTTGGCTTGTGACCCTTTCCTCTGTCTTCAAAGGGTCACTCCAGCCTCTGCTTCTACCATCACATCACCTTCTCCGCTAACTCTGGGTCCTCTTATGTCCCCCTTAGGACCTTTGTGATTACATTGAGCCCACTTGGATAATTAGGATAATCACTCTATTTCAAGATCCTTAACCTGATAATATCTGTAAAGTCTCTTTTGCCATCTAAGTTAAAATTCACAGATTCCAGAGACTAGGGCTTTGGGGGCCATTGTTCAGTCTACCATACATTATTTTATTTTATTCTCAAATTAAGATGCAGTAGGCTGTCTCAATTTTAGAATGTCCATCTGTGGCATCAAGAGGTTGAGTGACTCAATGATATTAGTTATGTATAACATAGCTTTACTTTTTGTAAATTCAGGATGACTTGACTGAGACCATTGTCTTGTTAATATTACTTTTTATAATACTCTACAGTTTGGGGGCGCCTGGGTGACTCAGTCGTTAAGTGTCTGCCTTCAGCTTGGGTCATGATCCCAGGGTCCTGGGATCGAGCCCCACATCGGGCTCCCTGCTCAGCGGGAAGCCTGCTTCTCCCTCTCCCACTCCCCCTGCTTGTGTTCCCTCTCTGTCTCTCTCTGTCAAATAAATAAAATCTTAAAAAAAAAATACTCTACAGTTTGCAAAACAGCTGGAAACATAGTATCTCATTTAGTTCTTAAAACAATCTTAGGAATTTGGTTGTATTTATAAGGTTTTATTTAACTATTCAGTATTTTTATTGAGTATCTATAATAGGTCCTAGCCCTGTGGTAGGTGATAGGGATCTTGTAGAGACCCGAGACAGGCATTATCCTTCTATTTGCAGCTTATATTCTACTGAGGGAGATGGACAAAAGCACAAATAAATTAGATAATTTCAAATTGTCATTAAATACAGCAGGATATCAAATGAGGAAATGGAAGCTCAGATCAGTGAAGCCATTCTCAAAGTGACATACAATAGTAAATGGAAGAACCAGGTCTTCAATTTATCCTTTTTCAAACACTTATCTCATAATCTTAGATTTTTGCATATATCAAGTATACCCTATATAGGAAGCAATTTTTTTTCTTACTAATTTGTGCTAAGACATAATAGAGTCTATTCAGTGGGAACCATTGTTCTCATGGCTGATGATTCAGACAATGTATATTAATAGGCATCATTGGAGTTGGTTCCCCTGTGGTAACTGTGCTGCTAGTGCATCTTGCTATTCTGCTAAATTCTGAGCACACTTGGTTAGTATCAGAGTAAGTCTTTATTTTTCTTCTTTGAATTGTGCATCCAATAGTGTCTACCTGTCAAGAAGATCCACAGCTAAATTACTAACATAATGCTCATGTAAGCAAATTTTTATGAATTGTGCTTTCTGAGTGATTTATTACAGCTTTACAGCTTTTGCTGTGACATATTTTATCCACATTTAAAATTGTGTTTAAAGTAGCAGCAAGCTGGAATGCAGCTCTGGGAGGAGGATCATTTGGCTTGGAAACGAATCTTCAGTAAATTCTCCAATATGCACTCACCTTGTTTTTTGAACATTTCAGAATGAGCACTGTGTGAGTTCTTTGTGCTTGGGAATGATGCTGTTCATCGTGATCAGCTGCTTCTGTTCGGATGGGGATGAATAGAGTTAAATACAATTGATTCTCCTCCCTGTATGAGCTATGCACAAACAGCTCTGGAGGTCTTGGGTATGTGGCCTTTACTCAGTGTTTGCAGAACTTGGCTTTGTTTATTACCTTGTCTTTTTTCACATTGTTGTTTGCAGAGAGTTACCACTTCTCTGAGAGTTCTTCTCCATACTACCCGGTTTAAGACCTAGGCTCACTAAATATATGCAGAGAATAGGCAGATGCAATAATAAGATAAATGACCTTAGAGAAGTCATAAAAGACACAGTACTTATGTGATGTGACATCACGGCCCCAGGGAAAGTCCCTAGCCCTCCAAAATGCTCTTCCTCATGCTCACTGAAACCTGAAATTGTTTAACAAATGGTGAGATTTTATTTCATATGGAGAAGAACTGTATCAGTTAGAAATACTTTTGGGCTTTAAGAAACTGCTTTACTAGTCATATGTGAAATAACAGGACTTTCTTTTTCCCTTACATACCAGGAATTAGGGCCACTTCTGACATTGGTTTTGTGGCTTAACAATGTTTGGCTCTGAATCAGTGTCTCAGTGATTTGCTTGGTTTTGTCTTTACGATGGCAAGATAGCTACAGCAGATCTGGACATCATGTCAAAGACAAGAAACTCCTCCCATGCCTGCCTCAATATGAGAGAGGAAAGTATTCCCCGGAGGCTTTCCTTCTTCCATCAGAGTTCCTCTTTTATCTCATTGTTCAGAACTTCTCATCTAGACCAAGGGCCAGGACTACTTTCTCTGAATTGAAGGCATACCTTGATACCTGAACTGAAGCTTGATTCTAATAGCAAGGAAGAAGGATGAAGAGGTGCCATTTGGGGGAGGCAACAAACTGTTTGGCACACATATATTTATGAAAATGCACATATGTATCTGCTACTACCATTTACTGTGTGCATATATATACACAATAAATTTTAGTTGAATAAATGAATCAACAAAAAAGGAGTCTGTCTTAGAGAGAGAACCTACTAACAAAAATTTGTTCAAAAATGTAAAAAAGTGGTACCATAATGAAATCCAAGGGCAGATGTGATGAAGAGCTATACTCCCTGACTTAGTATAAAATAAAATACATATGTGGGTGTGTGCATGTGTGTAGTAGCACCAGAAAAGAGAAACAGACATCAGGCAACAGGAAAAGAAAGGAACAGGAAAATTTAAAACAAGATTTTTAAAAACTTTGTGTCTTTCAATAGCCAAAATATGGCAAGAGCCCAGATGTCCATTGACAGATGAATGGATAAAGAAAACGTGGTATGTGTATATACATATACACATATGGAATATTACTCAGTGGAATATTACTCAGCCACCAAAAAGAATTAAATCTTGCCATTTGCAATGATGTGAATGGAACTAAGTGAAATAAGTCATTCAAAGACAAATATCATATGATTTCATTCATATGTGGAATTTGAGAAACAAAACAGATGAACATAGGGGAAGGGAGGGAAAAAATAAGATGAAAACAGAGAGGGAGACAAGCCATAGGAGACTCTTAGCTATAGGAAACAAACAGGGTTGCTGGAGGGGAGGTGGGTAGGGGGTTGGGGTAACTGGGTGATGGGCATTACGGAGGGCACTTCATGTAATGAGCACTGGGTGTTATATGCAACTGATGAATCATGAAATTAATTACCTTTGAAACTAATAATACACTATATGTTAATTAAACTGAATTTAAACAAACAAAACAAAACTTTGTGTTCTTGGTCAAGATAGAAGAAGATGAGGACAAACATGCAGGGAGCATGAATTCTGATAGGACAGTGGAGTCAGGAATGCCCCATTGCATGATCCCTCAGGGCACCCTTTGCATCATACTCTATGCTCTGGAGTTGTGCAGTATACAACCTATATGGCTATATGCTGAGTCTCTGGAGAAAGGGAAGATGTTCAAAGTCCAGTCTAGGGCTAAATTTGCCTTTCTGAGTTGGTTTCAAAATGGAACCTACTGATTCTTTAGTATATCCTTTGAGAAGTGAATGTAAAAATTAAAATTTCTACTAAATTTGCTTTATCTTAAAATGTGATACTGTTCTGTGACAAAGCCACATGAATTATGGTCTCAGAACTTTGTCCTCATGTTGTATCTGTTTTTTAAGTCTTCTAAGTATTCTCTTTTCAGGTAGATAGTAGCCTTTTTGGGAACAGGTGATATATTTTCTGCTTCATTTGTTTCTTCCACATTCCTAAGCACAGTGCTGCTTGCCTAGTCAGTTATTTTCATTTGAATTTATTTGACCTTTATCCTAAGACACTAAAAAAGTATGATGAATTTCTTCATTCTAAGATATTGAGATAATTACTATAATTGATTGTGCCTGAATAAATTTTCTGACACAAAAACAAACACCCCCCCTTAAAAAACCTTTATATATTAAGCCATTGTAGACATACGGAGAAAGATTTAACACATAAATAAACGAGATTTCCCTAGTGGTTAACATACTTCTTAGGAGAAATTCATACTTGAAAGATGAGTTAGACATTTTAGGCCAATGCAATGCCTTTTTTTTTTCATTATTAAATGTTATTTCTTCCTTAAATCTTCTACTTCCTTTCTTTTTTTAAAATAAGATTTTATTTACTTATTCAAGAGAGAGAATGAGCATAAGTGGGGGTGTGGAGAGAGGCAGAGGGAGAAGCAGACTTCCTACTGAGCAGGGAACCCGATGTGGGGCTTGATCCCAGGAACCTGAGATTATGACCTGAGCCAAAGGCAGATGCTTAGCCAACTGAGCCACCCAAGTGCCCCTCTTCTACTTCTTCTCAAAGAGTGATTTGCACATTGGACAATTTGCCTTAATAAAACCCTGACCAAAAAAAAAAAAAAAAAAAAAGAGGAGAAAAGGAGAAAATAATTGAACTATAGTGTGAAATTGTTTGAAAGGGTCAACAAATATAGTGGGGGAAAATCTGTTTAGATTCCAAAAGGAATTAGGAATTAGTTACTGCATTTTGATTTCACTAAAGAAGTTTAATGTTAAAGGCATTTCTTTTCCATGATAATAATTAGAAGAGGGAATAGACTATCAGGAGGCATGTTTGAAGTAGGCAATAACGTATAAATTATAAGAAGAGTACACAAAGTGTACTGGATACCCTGGATAGACCAATGGGTAGTGAGCACTTCCTGGCCAGTGTAAGGAGGAATGAAGCATCTGGGAAGTAATTTTCATCTTATATTTGTGTGCACTATAGAAATTTAGGAGTATTACTTCCTGAACAGAGTTGAGAAATGAATATGGACCAACACATACTAAAGCTTAATCTTCGTTATTACTTGGGAAAGAATTCTTAGTAGATATACAGTTGTTTGCAGTGCTTCCCTAATAGACCTCACAGCATCTCAGACCTGCCAAAATGAAATGATATGCACATCATATTTACTTAAAAATAATGTCACATGAATTATAAGACAAGTCCCAAAGAATTACCTGGGAATCTTTTCAAGAAGATAGAGACAGAACTTCCTAGAATTCTGCAAAGCTTTTAGTGAGCATCTGGAATGTCAAGAAAATGACAAAATATTTCAAATATGACAACATGCATGGCATCCCAAGAAGTAATATAAAAACACAACCTTCAGGGCATTTTGCTGCTCTCTATTGCTACCAACATCTTTGCCGGGCTTCTGGATTATAGTGCTGCCACAATGAGCTTTTACAAAGACAAGCAGTCTTTGGGATAAAATGGAGGAAATTGTGTCCACCACATGTGTACTTAAAAAAATTTTTTTTGATCCTTTATTATAGGATTTCCCCAAAGTGTTCCATAAGTTGTTCATCAAAAAGAATATTGTACATGGTCATTCAGATTTGGGATGCACTGCATAGAATATCACAGTTCATATTTCACTGTAGTAAGAGGTCTCCCAAACTTTCCAAACTCCAGTGAGGGGGCCCCCCATCTGTAAAATTAGTGTTTCTAGTCTGGAACAGTTTTCTTTTTTCCCCTTATTTATTTATTTTTAATTAATTAATTAATTAATTATTATTTAGAGTCAATTAGCCAACATATATTTCATCATTAGTTTCAGATGTGTTCAGTAATTCATCAGTTGCGTATAACACCCAGTGCTCAGCACATCACGTGCCTTCCTTAATGCCCATCACCCAATTACCCCATCCCCCATCCACCTCCCCTCCAGCAACCTCAGTTTGTTTCCTATAGTTAAGTCTCTCATGTTTTTTCTCCCTGATGACTTCTCATTCAGTTTTTCCTCCCTTCCCCTGTGATCCTCCATGCTGTTTCTTATATTCCACATATGAGTGAAATCATATGAAAATTGTCTTTCTCTGATTGACATATTTTGCTCAGCATAATACTCTCCAGTTCCATCCATGTCGATGTAAATGGTAAGCATTCATTCTTTCTGATGGCTGAGTAATATTTCGTTGTATATATATATATACCACATCTTCTTTATCCATTCATCCGTTCATCTTGTCTCTTTCCACAGTTTGGCTATTGTGGACATTGCTGCTATGAACATTGGGGTGCAAATACCCCTTTGGATCAACACATTTGTATCTTTGGGGCAAATACCTAGTAGTGCAATTGCTGGGTTGTAAGGTAGGTCTATTTTTACTTTTTGAGGAATCTCCATACTGTTTTCCAGAGTGGCTGTACCAGCTTGCATTCCCACCAACAGTGTAAGAGGGTTCCCCTTTCTCCACATCCTCACCAACATTTGTTGTTTCCTGTCTTGTTAATTTTATTTATTTTATTTATTTTTTTCATTTAAATTCAATTAGCCAACATATAGTACATCATTAGTTTCAGATGTAGGGCTCAACCTATTTTGTTAATTTTAGCCATTCTGAGTTGTATCTCATTGTGGTTTTGACTTGTACTTTCCTGATGCCAAGGTCATGGAGCATTTTTTCATGTGTCTGTTGGCCATTTGTATGTCTTCTTTGGAGAAATATCTTTTTATGTCTTCTGCCCATTTCTTGACTGGATTATTTGGTTTTGTGGTGTTGAGTGTCGTAAGTTCTTTATAGATCTTTATCTGATATGTCATTTGCAAATCTCTTCTCCCATTCCATAGGTTGCCTTTTAGTTTTGTTGATTGTTTCCTTTGCTGTGCAGAAGCTTTTTACCTTGAGGAAGTCCCAATAGTTCATTTTTGTGTTTGTTTCCCTTACGTTTGGAGACGTGTCTAGCAAGAAGTTGCTGTGGCTGAGGTCAAAGAGGTTGCCGCTTGTGTTCTCTAGGATTTTGATGGATTCCTGTCTCACTTTAGGTCTTTCATCCATTTTGAATTTATCTTTGTGTATGGTGTAAGAAAATGGTCCAGTTTCACTCTTCTACATGTGGCTGTCCAATTTTCCCAGCATCATTTATTGAAGAGACTGTCCTTTTTCCATTGGATATTCTTTCCTGCTTTGTCAAAGATTAGTTGATCCTAGAGTTGAAAACCCATTTCTGGGTTCTCTATTCTGTTCCATTGATCTATGTGTCTGTTTTTGTGCCAGTACCATACTGTCTTGATGTTTACAGCTTTGTAATGTATCTTAAAGTCCAGAATTGTGATGCCCCCAGCTTTGGTTTTCTTTTTCAACATTCCTCTGGCTATTTGGGATCTTTTCTGGTTCCATACAAATTTTAGGATTATTTGTTCCAGCTCTGTGAAAAAAGTTCGTGGTATTTTGGTAGGGATTGTACTGAATGTATAGATTGTTCTGGGTAGCATAGACATTTTAACAACATTTATTCTTGCAATCCATGAGCATGGAATATTTTTCCAAGTCTTTATGTGTTCCTCAATTTCTTTCTGTAGTTTGTAGAGTACAGATCATTTACCTCTTTAGTTAGGTTTATTCCTATGGTTTTTGGTGCAATTGTAAATGGTATCAATTCCTTAATTTCTCTTTCTTCTGATTGTTAGTGTATAGAAATGCAACTGATTTCTGTGCATTGATTTTATATTCTGCCACATTGCTGAATTCCTGTATGAGTTCTAGCAATTTTGGGGTGGAGTCTTTTGGGTTTTCCACATAGAGTATCATGTCATCTGCAAAGAGTGAGAGTTTGACTTCTTTTTGCCAATTCAGATCCTTTTATTTCTTTTTGTTGTCTGATTGCTGAGGCTAGGACTTCTAGTACTATGTTGAACAGTAGTGGTGATAGTGGATATCCCTGCCATGTTCCTGACGAGTTTTTCCCCATTGAGAATGATATTTGCTGTGGGCTTTTTGTATATGGCTTTTTTAATATTGAGGTGTGTTCTCTCTATCCCTACACTGTGAAGAGTTTTAATCAAGAAAGGATGCTGTACTTTGTCAGATGCTTTTTCTGCACCTATTGGGAGTATCATATAGTTCTTGTCCTTTTTTTTTTTTTTTATATATTATATCACATTGATTGATTTGTGGATGTTGAACCACCCTTGCAGCCCAGGAACAAATCCCATTTGGTCATGGTGAATAGTCTTTTTAATGTACTGTTGGATCCTATTGGCTATTATTTTGATGAGAATTTTTGCATCCAGTTTCATCAGGATTATTGGTCTGTAATTCCTTTTTTGGTGGGATCCTTGTCTGGTTTTGGGATCAAGGTAATGCTGGCCTCATAGAAAGAGTTTGGAAGTTTTCCTTCCATTTCTATTTTTTGAAACAGCTTCAGAAGAATAGGTATTAGTTCTTCTTTAAATGTTTGGTAGAATTCCCCTGGCAAGCCATCTGGCCCTGGCCTCTTGTTTGTTGGGAGATTTTTGATTACTGCTTCAATCTCCTTTCTGGTTATGGGTCTGTTCAGGTTTTCTATTTCTTCCTGGTTCAGTTTTGGTAGTTTATAAGTTTCCAGGAATGCAGCCATTTCTTCCAGATTGCTTAATTTGTTGACATATAGTTGCTCATAATATGTTCTTAAAATTGTTTGTATTTCCTTGGTGTTGGTTGTGATCTCTCCTCTTTCATTCATGATTTTATTAATTTGGGTCCTTTTTCTTTTCTTTTTGATAGGTATGGCTAGGGGCTTATCGATCTACTTAATTCTTTCAAAGAACCAGCTTCTAGTTTCATTGTTCTGTTCTACTGTCCTTTTGGTTTCTGTTTCATTGCTTTCTGCTCTTATCTTTATTATTCCTCTTCTGCTTGGTTTAGGTTTTATTTGCTTTTCTTTCTCCAGCTCCTGTAGGTGTAAGGTTAGCTTGTATATTTGAGATTTTTCTAATTTTTTGAGAAAGGCTTGTATTGCTATGTACTTCCCTCTTAGGGCCACATTTCCTGTATTCCAAAGGTTTTGAAAAGTTGTGTTTTCATTTTCATTTGTTTCCATGAAGTTTTAAAATTCTTCTTTAATTTCCTGGTTGATCTATTCATTCTTTAACAGGATGCTCTTTAACCTCCAAGTGTTTGAGTTTCTTCCAAATTTCCTCTTGTGATTGAGTTCCAGTTTTAAAGCATTGTGGTCTGAAAATATGCAGGGAATAATTCCAATCTTTTGGCACCAGTTGAGACCTGATTTGTGACCCAGTATGTGATCTATTCTGGAGAATGTGCCATATGCACTCGAGAAGAATGTGTATTATATTGCTTTAGGATGGAATGCTCTGTATATATCTGTGAAGTCCATCTGGTCCAGTGTGTCATTCAAAGCCCTTGTTTCCTTGTTAATCTTCTGCTTAGATGATCTGTCCATTGCTGTGAGTGAGGTGTTGAAGTCCCCTACTATTATTGTATTATTATCAATGTGTTTCTTTAATTTGGTTATTAATTGGTTGATATAATTGGCTGCTCCCAAGTTGGGAGCATAAATATTTGTAACTGTTAGATCTATTTGTTGGATTGACCGTTTAAGTATGATATGGTGTCCCTCTTCGTCCCTTACTACAGTCTTTGGTTTAAAATCTATTTTGTCTGATATGAGGATTGCTACCCCAGCAATTTTTTGATGTCCATTAGCAAGATAAATCATTCTTCATACCCTCACTTTCAATCTGGAGGTGACTTTAGGTCTAAAATGAGTCTCTTGTAGACAGCATATGGATGGGTCTTGCTTTTTTATCCAATCTGATACCCTGTGTCTTTTGATTGGAGCATTTAGCCCATTTACATTCAGGGTAACTATTGAAAGATATGAATTTAGTGCCATTGTATTGCCTGTAAGGTGACTGTTTCTGTAGATTGTCTGTTTCTTTCTGGTCTGTGTTACTTTTGGGCTCTCTCTTAGTTTACAGGATCCCCTTTAATATTTCTTGCAGGGCTGCTTTAGTGATCACAAATTCTTTTAGTTTCTGTTTGTTCTGGAAGTTCTTTATCTCTCCTTCCATTCTGAATGACAGCCTTGCTGTATAAAGTATTCTTGGCTACATGTTTTTCTCATGTAGTACCCTGAATATACCATGCCAGCCCTTTCTGGCCTACCAGGTCTCTGTGGATACTGCCAGTCTAATGTTTCTACCATTGTAGGTTAGGGAGCTCTTGCCTTGAGCTGCTTTCAGAATTTTCTCTTTATCTCTGAAATTTGCAAGCTTCACTATTATATGTTGGGGTGTTGATCTATTTTTATTGATTTTGAGGTGGGTTCTCTCTACCTCCTGGACTTGAATGCCTGATTCCTTCCCCAGATTAGGGAAGTTCTCAGCTATGATTTGCTCAAGTATACCTTCTGTCCCTCTCTCTCTTTCTTTTTCCTCAGGGACCCCAATAATTCTAATATTGTTTTGCTTTATGGAGTCGCTGATTTCTCAAAGCCTCCCCTCATGGTCCATTAGTTGTTTTTCTCTCTTTTCCTCAGTTTCCTTACTACTGTCTGTCTTCTATGTCTCTGACTCTTTCTTCTGCCTCATTTACCCTAGCTGTTAGAGCATCCATTTTAGGCTGCATCTCAGTTAAAGCATTTTTAATTTCAGCCCAATTAGATTTTATTTCTGCACTAAGAGATTCTCTAGTGTCTTTTATTTTTTTTTCAAGTCCAGCTAGTAACTTTATAATTATTATCCTGAATTCCAGCTTTGACATTTTACTTATATCCATATGGATTAGATCTGTGGCAGAGAGTATTACTTCTGGTTGTTTCTTTGGTTGTGAATTCCTCCCTCTAGTCATTTTGCCCAGAGAAGAATGGATGAATGAGAGAACAAAATAAAAAATATCAACTACAACCCAAGTGAAATACACCCTAGACAAAACCAAAGAGGTCAGAAACCAAAAAGGAAAAGAAAAAGAAGAAAAAAAGGGGGAAGAAAGAGAGAATATAATCTCTCAGGTGAACAAAATGGGTGATCCACTTGGTCCTAGGTGTATTTTGGTCAGTTAGAAGAAAGGAAATCCCAAAATTGTAAAGAAAGGAAAATTTATATATATAAGTTATATATATATATATATATATATATATATATATATATATATATATAT